>NC_140500.1:60352941-60795441 GCF_964271855.1 Acomys minous | reverse complement strand
GGAAATTAATAAGGGAGAAGCTATGTATGTGTGAGGACAAAGGGTAAGCACCATTTTGCCCTTCTGCTCAGTGTTATTGCGAACCCAAAACTACCCTACAACATTAAAGTATTCAGAAATAATAATAGAAATGTACTTGTATCTACATTTCTCTTTGCTAATCAAAAACATCTACATACAAAATAATTGCATATACAATTGCCTTCCAGAGTCTCAAAATTCAAGGCAAAACTGATAATTAAGAACATTCAAGTGGAGCAGGGGGGCACATGCCTTTAATCCCAGCACTTGGGAGGCAGAGGCAGGTGGATCACTCTGAGTTTGAGGCCAGACTGGTCTACAAAGTGAGTCTAGGACAGTCAAGGCTACACAGAGAGACCCTGTCTTGAAAAAACAAAAAACAAAAAACAAAAACAAAAAGCCATTCATTTCACCATACATGGTGGCGCACACTTTTAATCCCAACACTCAGGAGGCAGAGGCAAGTGGATCTCTGTGAGTTTAAGGCCAGCCTGGTCTACAAAGTGAATCCAGGACTCTGTTACACCAAGAAACCTTGTCTCGGAAAAAAACAAAAAACAAAAAAACCAAAGAAACAAAAAGTTCATTCCGATGGAATAAAAGATTCGGTTATACACAATGCCTTAATATTTCCTCAGGTCCAACATACCAGTCAAGGGCTAAGTACATTTTAGAGTCAAAAGAAATAACTTATCTGGATCCGTGCTCAGAATGCTACATGTGGGAGCAGCGCTAGGAGAAGAGCCATGGGCTCCCTAAAGTGTACGTATGTGGAACTTGCCTACCTTGTTCCTCTGTTTTCCTGGGAAAGCAAAATATTTTGAGCAGAAGAGATGCTGTCGGTGTTTCAAGTTTTCTTAAAGAGTGAACAATAAGAAGACTAGAGCACGCGATGGCTCCCTGCTGGTCAGCCACTGCCCCGGACTAGTGGCTGGACCTGTGGTGGCTGCCTGTAATCTCGTCTTAATTTTATTTCTAAGTTATATCTAAATCTTTCTCTCTGTGCTAAACATAACAGATTCTACCGGAGACTTGCAAATTTGCCTTTCAGAATAGAGTGTATGTTCCTCGCTCTGGACGGCTAGGAAAGCAGGCGTACTGATCATCTTCATGGGTTTCGTTTAGATTACCGTCCTGACTTCTCACCCTGGAAAGGAAGTGATCAAACAGCTGGAGGAAGGGTTGAAGGAGATCAGCCTGCGCAGCATCAGAAGGCTGCAGGTGGTTGAGATTACAAAAGGCAACCAAGAGCATACCGACCCACCCTCTCCTGTGGAAGAACTCAGCAACGATGGTAAGAAGTCTGCTTTTGGCTGTGTGCTGTGCTGGCCTCGGCCTAACAATCTCATTGATTCAAAAATGCTTTCTGTTGGGGATGGAGAGAGAGAGTTCAGTGCGTAAAGCCACTTCCTGCCTTCACAGAGGGTTCAGGTTTGGTGCCAGGCAGCTATCTATAACTCCAGTTCTTCAGGATCCCATGCCCTCTTTTGGCCTTGGTAGGCACTGGGTATACACACGGCACACGATATACATGTCAGCAAAACACCCACACACAATAAAAATTAAATAAACCAATTATTTTTTTAAAAAGGAAAATAGCAGGGTGTGGTGGCCCACACCTATAATTGAAGCACTAGGGAAAAGGAGGCAGGTAGGATCAGAAGTCCATGGGGAGGGGGAGGGAGGGAGGGAGGGAGAGAGAGAGAGAGAGAGAGAGAGAGAGAGAGAGAGAGAGAGAGAGAGAGAAGGAGGGAGAAAGTAACCCAAATTTTCAGAATTTTGTGACAGAAAGCACTCAGAACAGTGCCTGCCACAGGTAAATGCCATGTGCTGATATTAATGGTAGAAGTATTTGTAGTGCTTTTCAATATACCTGTTATTGAAAAAAATTCAAAATCTAGTAATGTACTGTTGTTGTTGTTGTTGTTGTTGTTGTTGTTTTTAATGACGATCAGGAGGCTAGAAAGATAGCTCAGAGGTTAAGAGCACTGCCTGCTCAGAAATTATCATACTGAGTGAGTTAACCCAGAAGCAGAAAGACTCACATGGCATATACTCACTCATAATTGGACACTAGCCCAAAAGGCATGTCCCATGAAAGTCTTCACTTACCAGGAGATTGGGATAGATGTGATGACATCCTATTGAGACTCTAGGTGAGAGAAGTATGGGAGAATGGGGAAATAGAAGGATCCAGAGGGTCCTTCTTCTTGTAAGTTTGAAACTCGGAACACACAGAAAGATGTGGCATGCATCTGCAATCCCAGCGTTCTTAGGAGGCACCCAGGGGCTGGGGGCAGGGCAGGGACCTACAAGAAGAACATCATGACAGGTGGATCTGGCCCCAGGGGTTCTGCTCAAACTACTGCACCAACCAAGAACAATACTTGCAGTAAATGTCAAACCCCTATTCAGATCTAGCCAATGGACAGGACATTCTCCACAGTTGAGTGGAGAGTGAGAACTGACTCTGACACGAACTCTGGTGCTCCATATTTGACCACTTCCCCTTGGTGGGGAGGCCTGGTGGCCCTCAGAAAAAGGATAAGCAGGCTACCAAGATGAGACTTGATAGCCTATGACCATATAGTGGGGGAGGAGGTCGCCCTCGGTCACAGACATAGGGGAGGGGAATAGGGTGAAAGTGGGAGGGAGAGAGGAACGGGAGGATACAGGAGATGGGATAACAATTGAGATGTAATCTGAATAATTTTTTTTAAATTTTATTATTTTTTAAAATGACCATCAAAATACTTTCAACTTAGAAGCCTCTCACCATCCCATTGGGTAGCTATTACACTACTTTTATTTTTGTACACTGCCTCTCAGTTGTCCCCTGTCACATTATGTTACATAGCTGTATTTTGTTTGTGCGATTTTTTTTGTTTCCATCTAAGTATTTTAAAACTTTTACATAGTTCTCATGGCCCTTCTTTTCTGCTTTTTGTCTATTTTTGTTCCTTTTTCACCATTAAGAGAACATGAAGAAGCATTGGCCTAAGAAATAGAAGCTCCCACAGGGCACCCAGTATGCTTTCTTTACCCTACTTTCTCTCTATGTCTGAGCCAACCCTGTATCTACAGCAAATTCCTAATGGTCTTAATCAATTTAGGATCTAGTAGATTCTGCTAATTCTAGCACTCAAGATTAGTCTCAAAGAAGAACCAAAGACCATGGGAATAATGCTGCTATCTCTTTTGGGTTTTCTGTGTGTGTGTGTGTGTGTGTGTGTGTGTGTGTGTGTGTGTGTGTGTGCGCACATACATTGCTAATTTATGTTTTATTATTATATGTATTTGCACATATATGTGTGCATGTGGGCACATGCATGTGGAATCTAGAGGACAACTTTTGGGAGTTCATTTTAGCTTCCCGCCTTGTTTCAAAGCAGGATGTCTCTGGCTTCTGCTGGTCTGTGTACTTCAGGATAAGTGGTGTGCAAGTTTACAGATGGTTCTCCTGTCCCTGCTCCGCCCCCAGCCCCTGCGTGCCTCCTAAGAACGCTGGGATTGCAGATGCGTGCCACATCTTTCTATGTGTTCGGGTTTCAAACTCAGGTTGTTAGACTTGTGTGGCAAGTGCTTTTACCCCTTGTGCTATTTCAACACAGAAATCACGTTGTTGGTGGTTTGTTTGTTTGTTTGTTTGTTTTTCTTTCTTCTTGTTATTTTCATATTTGCTGCAGTGCTGGGGGATCACAATCAGCACCTTGTGCCAAAGCAAGAATTCCACCCCTGAGCTAAATCTCTAGCTCCTTAGAAGTAAATCTTGGTGGGCTGGAGAGATGACTCCATTGAGAGCACTTTTGCTTGTAACAGTGTGAATGAAAGTGGCTCCTACAGGCTGATGTACCTGCAAGCTCAGTCCCCAGCTGATAAACTGGTTGGAAAGAATTAGGAGGTGTGGCCTTGTTGGAGGAGGTGTGTCACTGGGCATGCGCTTTGAGGTTTCAAAAGCCAATGCCAGCTCTCTCTGTCTCTGTCTCTGTCTCTGTCTCTGTCTCTGTCTCTGTCTCTGTCTCTGTCTCTGTCTCTGACTCTGTCTCTGTCTCTGTCTCTCTCTCTGTCTCTCTCTCTCTCTCTCTGTCTCTCTCTCTCTCTCTTTCTGTCTCTCTCTCTCTCTCTCTCTCTCTCTCTCTCTCTCTCTCTCTCTCTCTGGGTCAGGATATAAAGCTCTCTCAGCTATGCTCCAGTGCCATGCCTGCCTGTTTCCCTCTATAATGGTCATGGATTAATCCCCCCAAACTGTAAGCAAGCCCCCAATTAAATGCTTTCTTTTATAAGAGATACCTTGGTTATGGGGTCTCTTCACAGCAATAAAACAGTAACTAGGACAGTGCTCTTCCGGAAGAACGAGGTTTGGTTCCTATCACCCACTTAGGGCAGCTCGCAATCACCTTTAAACAGAGCTCCGGGTGACCCTAGGCCCTCTTCTTGCTCCCTCAGGCACCCATAGACATATGCATACATTCACACAGTCACATACACATAAATAAAAAAAAAATTTTAAAAGTGAGAAATCTCAACAAGGATACTGTTGGCTTGGTTTTGTTTTGTTTATTTGTTTGTGTGTTTTTAAAGACAAGGTTTCTCTGTGTAGCTTTGCCTGTCCTGGACTCACTTTGTAGACCAGGCTCGCCTCAAACTCACAGACATCCACCTGCCTCTGCCTCCCTGAGTGCTGGAATTAAAGGTGTGCTGTGTGCCACCACACCCGGCTTTTGGTTTGGGTTTTGAAACAGGGTCTGGCTATGTAGTTCTGACTAGTATGAGCTTGTGGCCATCCTGGTTCGGCCTCTTGAATGCTATGATTCTGAGGCAGAGTCTTGCTTTGCACAACCCAGGATACATGTAACCTGGGCAGCCCTGGAAAATCAGATGCTCTTATTTCAAGCTCATAAATGCTGAGCTTGCAGCTGTGCACCTCCATGCCCAGCTGACTTTTTAAAAAAATTAATCTGATGATAATTCCATAATCCTATGGAAAATGTGCGCACTCATGCTCAAATGCATGCATACATTCAAATTAAGGCACTTGCTAAAGCTAAGGGCATAAAGATGACGCATGAAGTCGTTAAATAAGGCAGAAGTGGGGCTTGTCATACAGCTCAATCACAGAGCCTTTGCCTCAGATGCATGATGCTCTGGATTTAACACCCAGCACTGCAGAAATTAATAGATAGTATCGTACTGACGCAGGAACAGACAGTTTGCCCTGTCTAGAGCAGATTATTAAGCCCAGAAAGTCATATGAAAACTTGACATGTGGTGTGGCTGCCACGGGAAAAAAAACAATGAACGAAGATGAATGTAATAACTAAGTCACGCTGGAACTATCAATGTTCCTTACAGGGAAAAGGAAAATTGCATCTCTACTTTATAAAACGTATGATGGTTTAAATGGATTAAAAACCTAAATACGAAAGATGAAACTTTCAAAAGAAAATATATAAGGAAACATTTTGTGACTATGGGTAGGAAGAAGGAAGGATTTCCTAAGGGAGACACAAAGTCTGCTAACTACAGAATATTAAATAAGTATCACTATATTAAAAATCAGAATTTCTGTTTGAAAGAGGACTCCACAAAAAGGGAGTCAGAAAAATCACAACTGCCGCTCTGACTCGTATAACCAGTGAAGAGTTGCTGTCTGGAGTACAAAATTTGAGGCATCCTCATAAACTGGAGCATTATAAAGCGAACGGGCCACAGCTACGTAGAACAGCGTGATATTGAGGAGGGGGGAGCAAGTCACTAAAGACATATAGAAGACTGTGCTTCTTTCCAAAGCTCCAGGAAATTAAAACAATAAAATATTACTTAAAATTGTAAAACTACCTTTTAAAAAAAAACTACTTTTTAAAATGAAAAGAATGATAAGGAATGCAGCGCAGCGCAGCGTCCTCTGAGGACCAGAGTACGGCGCGCGGACATGCCAGTGCTATTAATGACATATTCTACATCTCACGTTCAACAAAAGAATTCATGACCGTCCGCTTACTGTTGAGGTTTTGGGCCTTCCGTGAACACTCATAGTACGTCTTCATTTGCATATAATAAAACTCTTGTAATAGCCTTCTAAAGAATGGGCAAGTAATAAATATGCCAAAACTAAAAAGGCACGGTGATCAATATGCTTTGGCATCTAGACAGCATCTGTCCGGTTGACAACCGTCTGCACTGATCGCGGCGAATACAAGCAGTTACAAATCAACTTAATGAGGCTGTCAGCGGCCCTACATTTCTCAGCAGTGTACACAAGGGTATCGGGTTCCCTTGCTAAGTGCTCTCAAGCCATCTGTTTAAAATTTCCTCCTGGGGTTTACCAGGACTCATGTCAAGCTCCCTTGGAAGATATCTTATCCATATGTGTTCTCAGGAAACACCAAACGTGAACAATCCAAACAGAGAAGATAGAGATCCAGTGTTTCTTAGAAGATTCCAGAAAGAACTGCTGGCAGGGCATCGGAGCGTCCTCTCTGTGTGAGGCAGTTGTTGGACTCCAGTGTTTTAGAGGACAGACCAGTGGGCAGCTGCTCATCGAGTTTGTCTCCGCTAACTGAGTTAAAGTCATTTTCCTGCGGCATTAAGACTAAATTAGAAGCTCTGTTGTGTTTGTGACCTAAAGATTTTTAACGCAGACAGACGTTCATTTCACTAAAAGAAGCCACGGTCTCAGAGAAGTAGCAACCTCCCTTTTATAGCTAAGTGAGGTAGTAGGAGTTGAGCAGTTGAAGTTGCCTGAAAATTGAGATTTTTTTTTTAATGTCTGTCCTTGCAGGAGTGAGGAATAATCTACACACCAGAAGTTACATCTGGGTGACACGTGCGACTCAATGAGTTTTCATAGTAGTATATACCTACAAATCATCACCCCAGTCAAGAAATAACACACGGTCATGGTGCTCCAAGGCCCCTCCTGACTCGCTACACTCAATCCTAGATTAGGCTGCAGTTAGCATAAGTAGAATCCTACAGTATATATACGTTGGTCTTTTTCCTTTAGATACTGAGATCCGTCCGTGTTTATAACAATTTGTTTTTACTGTTGAGTATTAATGTTTTGCATAAATGTCATATTTTGTTTAACTGTTCATTCATCGATGGATACTTTGGTTTCCAACTTTTAGTTATGAATAAATCTGGTATAAATATCTACACACAGATCTTGCCATGCATGTATGTTTTCATTTCTCCTGCATCCTTGTCATCTCTTCTCACACGTGTACTTTTGTTTTGCTCTGGATTTTTTTGGTAGGGTGATTGGTTTTTTCTTTCTTTTTCCTTTTTTTTTTTTTTTTTTTTTTTTTAGGTTTTTTTTGAGACAGGATTTTTCTGTGTAGCCTTGGCTGTCCTGGACTCGCTTTGTAGACCAGGCTGGCCTCGAGAGATCTACCTGCCTCTGCCTCCCAGGTGCTGGGATTAAAGGCGTGTGCCAGCACTGCCGGTTTGGGGATTGGTTTTTTTCAAGTCAGGGTTTTCTCTGTGTAGCTGTCCTGGACTTGGTCTGTAGACCAAGATGGCCTTGAACTCACAACAATCCACCTGCCTCTGCCTCCCAAGTGATGGGATTACAGGTGCCCACCACTATGCCCAGATCTCACACTTGTACTTTCAACCCACTTGTGTATTTATAGTTAAAATATATTTCAGCCAGTCATGGTGTCAAACACCTTTAATTCTAGCCCTCTGGAAGCAGAGCATGTGGATCTCTGAGTTCAAGGACAGCCTGGTCTACAGAGTGAGCTCCAGGTCAGCCAGGGCAACACAGAGACTCTGTCTTGAAAAAAAAAAAAAAAACAAGGCCAAAATGTGTGTGTGTGTGTGTGTGTGTGTGTGTGTGTGTGTGTGTGTGTGTGTGTATTTGTTGTAGACAACACATTGTTTTTATTCTGATAACTTCTAAGTTTTACTTGTAGTGTACACTCCACTAATAATTATCTTCAGTATTGATATGGTTGGTTTTAGGTCTACTGTTTTGTTTGTCAATTCTGTTTTGGTTGTTTTTCTTTTCTCCTGCTTTCCTGTCTTTGAGGGGTGCTCATATATTTTTTAAAGATGTGGGGCTAGAGAGATGGCTCAGAGTTAAGAGCTCTCACTGCTCTTCCTAAGGACCCAGGTTCAGTTCCTTCAGCCACGTCAGGCAACTTAGAACCACCTGTCACCGCAGCTCCAGGGCATGCAACATCCTCCTCTGGCCTCCGAAGTCACCTGACTACATGTAGTATACTCACAGAGACACAAACACATAAATAATATCTTTAATTTGGCTGGGTATGGTGGTGCATGCCATTAATCCCAGCACTCAGGAGGCCGAAGGAAGCAGATCTCTATGAGTTTAAGGCCAACCTGGTCTACATAGTGGCTTCCAGGCCAGCTAGGGCTACATAATTAGACCCTGTCCCCTAGAATCAAACAAATAGAAAACAGAAAAGGCATTTTAATTCTATTTTATCAATTGTAATTTATCTCTTCATCTTTATATGGTTTTTAGTGGTTTCTCTAGAGGATTACACTATATATCTTTTGTCTTCCCCACAATCTAATTGGAGTTCACATTAAGTGCCATAGATAGGACTTAAAATCTACTTTTTAAACTTTTTACAGCCTACTTAAAATTAATATAATGCCATCTCATGTAAAATGCAGGAACTGCACAATTATGTAGGCCCATTTATTCCAGCTCAGATATGTGTGTTATCTTTTACTTGTTTGTCTTTATTTGTTTTTGAAACAGGGTCTCCTAGATACCAGAGGAGGATGACCTTGAATTCCTGACTCCTGCTTCCTGCCTCTCAAGTTCTAAGTCCTAGAGTTACATATACCCCATTGTTCATGCTGTAGTGATCTTATGTGCTTGGTGCCCAGAGAGGCCAGAGAAGAGTATCAGATCCCCTGGGACTGGAGTGACAGATGGCAGTGAGCTGCCCTGTGGAAAGTGCTCTTTTGCTGAGCTGTCTCTCCAGTCCCTGGTCCTAAACCCTGGATCTTCCATCTTTACCCACACATTTTTGCCACTTCCAAAGCTCCTCTTTCATTCCCAGACAGCCAAGTTTCCCTTGGATACCATGTCTTTCCCCCCTCGAAGGACCTTGCTATTTTTAAATAGTGTGGGTTTGAGCGGCGACAGTCCCATTGCTATTTGTCTGAAAATGTCTATTCCACTTTCACTCTTAAAACACATTTGCCTCATACACAGAAGTATAGGTTGCCTGGGATGTTTGGGTAATTTAAAGATAAGCCACCGCCTTCTGGCCATCCCTGGTTTCTATCTTAAAGTGACAGCCCTTAAATCACTTTCAGCTATCTGGAAAGGCTCATGTTCCTGCCTGCATTCATGAGGTTCGCCTTCCGTTTGTTTTCAGCAGCTTGCTAAAGACATAACTAAGCTTAGATTTGTTCTCATTTATCCTGTCCGGGGTTCACAAAGCCTCTTAAATCTATATATCTTTTTTTTTTCCAAAGATCTGATCATTTATCTGTTACTCTTAAAGACTTTGTTAAAGCTGGACTCAGAAATAGAAATTCTAAATAAGTCTTTTGGCCAAAAGTTCAGGATATTCTGCAGTCTTCTTATTGCTTTTCGTAATGTGTTGTGTCTTCAGAGCATCTCTGTTGCGGGCCAAGTGGAGTAACGACTCTGAGTCCTGGGTGCTTCGGTCCTTGGCTTACTCTCTGTTTAAGGGCTCTCTGACAATGTCTTGGCAGACATCATCTTCAGAGAGGCTGAAAGGCTTTAGGATTCTGTTAGCCCTTTTGTGCCCTGTAGTGTGTCAGTCTAGGGATACCCTTCTGTCCCTTTTCTACAGTGGCCAAATTGAACTCAGATTGGCATCCACGACGCATCTGTGAGCAGACTTGGGCTTCCTTTCTCCAGCTCTCTTTACTCTGTAACCAGAATGCCCCTCACTTAACGGGCAGGTGCCCTCTGACAAAGCACCTTGCTTCATGGGAAAATCTTGTTGGTCACTCCCAGCACTAGTTCACCCAACAGGACCCTTCTACTCTTCACCCAGAGCATCAGGAGCTACTTACGTGATGCTTCTCACAGAAAGTACCAGGTGCCACTCACCATCCACTTTGATATGTTTTTCATTCTGTTTATGACAGCTGGTAACTGGGTAGGAAACATACAGCTTCTTCTTGATTCAGATGACCACCTAGTAGGCTTCAGGAAAAAGAACTGGAGGATATACTTTTTTTTTTTTTTTAAAGAAATGGTGTCACTGTGTAGCCCTGGCTAGCCTAGAATTCAATTTGTTGACCAGACTGGCTCCAAACAGAGATCCATCTGCCTCTGCCTCCCAAGTAATGTGGTTAAAGGTGTGCACCATCAGATCCTACCAAACCTGTATATGTAAATCTTTAACAGAAGTTGAAAAGTTTTCTACCACTGTTTCCTCAAATATTTTTGCGCTATATCTTTTCTCTTCTAGGGTTCCACAGAGATCCCTGCATAGTGATGCAAACTTTGATCCCAGTACTTAAAAGACTAGAATAGAAAGATTTCTAAGTTTAAGGCCACCCTGTACAACATAGCAAGACCTAGCTGGGTGTGGTTGTTCAAGCCTTTAATCCCAGAGCTTGGGAGACAGAGGCAGGCAGACCTCTGTGAGTTTGAGGTCAACTTGGTCTGTTTAGGGAGTTCCAGGACAGCCAAAGCTACATGGAGAGACCCTTTCTCAAAAACAAAAACAAAATCAGATTCTATCTCAAATAGTAACAGCAATAACAAAATACAAAATAAAAGAATAAACGAAAACACATTCTACAGAGCCTCCGACTCTGTACTTTTTGTTTTGCTTGCTTGGTTGGTATTATTATCCTGAGACATGGTCTCAGGCAGCCCGGACAGAACTTAAATTCTCTACATAGCAGAAGATAGCCTGAGCTTTTTATGCTCCTCTTTATACCCCCCACGGGCTGAGAGTTTACTCATATGCCACTGTATCTGTTTTATAGTGCTGGGAACAGAACCCACGTCTTTGTGAGCAGGCTCTCTACCAACTGAGATCTATCCCCTAACCCATGTTTGTTTACTTTGTCCATTTTTCTCTCTTCAGGTGGAGGCTTATACATCCGTCTTTAAGTCACTGACTTTTTCCTCTTTCATTTTCATTCATTCTGCTTTTAAACCCATGTGAACATTTTTGTTTAGGTATTGTTATTTTTTGAAGTTCTAAATTTTCCATTTTATTGTCTCTTATGTTTTCTGTTTCTCTGTTGACACTTCTTACATTTTGAATAATTGATTTATTTTTATTTCATGTGCATTTTGTTTTGCCTGTATGTGTATGTCTGTGTGGAGGTGTCAGGTCCCCTGAAACTGGAGTTACAGGCAGCTGGGAGGCACCGTGTGGGTGCTGGTCCTCTGGAAGAGCAGCCAGTGCTCTTACCCACTGAGCCATCTCCCTACCCCACCCCCATTTCTTATATTTCTGTTCATTGTGAGCGTGCTTTCAATTCCTCATTGAGAATGATTTCAATTATGCTGGTATAAAGTCCTTATCTGGCAGATGACAGCATCTTTATCGTGTTAGGGTTTGTGACTGTGATTTGTGTTTTTCTTTTGAGACTGAGTCATAGTTTTCTTTCTCTATAAGCCAAAACCACTTTGATTTTATTTTGTGAATTATATTATAGAGATTTTTAGATTTTATTATGTTGCTTTGAAGTGTTTTTTGTTTGTTTTGTCAGACGATTAACTTCGTTAGGCCCAGGCTGCCACCCGTTGGCCCTTCAGTGAGGAAATACTCAAATTCTCAGTCCTTCTCTGTCCAAGTTGGTTCTGCTTGTTATTGCTGCTGTTGGTATTTGAGACAGGGTCTCATTAGGTATCCTTGGCTGGTGTGGAATTCACTATGTAGACTAGACTGGCCTTGAACCCACAGAGGTCTGTCTGCCTGCCTCTGCTTCCATGTGCCACTCTGCCCGGACTCAATCCCATTCTTTGATCCTAAACTGTTTTCAATTTGCCCCGTCTGTGTAGTGCAGGAGACAGGCAGGGCCTTGGGCTGAGCTTAAGCACATCAGTCAGTGCTCTCCGGCTCTCTGTTTTGGTGGACTTGTTCCTCACTTTCTGGAGACCTGGGTTGACCTGCCTCCTTCCTCTGACAAAGTCAGCGGAAGACAGAGAGACTTTCCAGCTGTGTTTGCTGTGGAAGCAAGAGGACCCGAGCTTTGTCTCCAGCACTCACGTCAAAAGGCCAGACACCACACCACAACACCTCCTCTACCTCCAGCACTGCTGAGGTGGAGGCAGGAGGATGCCAGCGGCTTACTGGCCAGGCAGTCTAGCCAAAACAGTGAGCCACACGTTCAGTGAGAAACTTTGTCTCAAAAATAAGGTAGAGAGCAAAAGAATAAGACACTGACATTGACCTCTGACCTCGACACATGCAAGCATGGGATCACACACCTGCATACACACACACACACACACACACACACACACACACAGAACACAGAGAGAGGTGGGGGGGAGGGAGGGAGGGAGAGAGAGAGAGAGAGATCACACACACCACCACACACAAAAGTAAAGGAACAATTATTTAATTAAAACCTAAGCCAGTGAGCTGTCTCAACAACTACCAAGACCAAAGACCTGATCTCCATACCCTAGTTCAATCTCTAGGACCCACGCGGTGGGCCACTGACCACCGCCTGCACCTCATCACGCACCTACCTCCCCAGACACACGCAAACAAACAAATGTAATTTTTAATTAATATCGTTTGCAAGATAAAAAGCCCTATGATGTCGAGGGACAGCTGAGGAATTAGGGGGAAGGACTGGTATTTACAACACAGGGGAACTGATATTTAAACACAAGACAGCCACGCTTTTAAAGGGGAATTTGCAAACATCTTTGACATTTTTATATGGGTTCACTTTTGAGTCACCAGTTCCTCTTTTATGAACCCGGTGTCCCGAAAACGTGCTTCACATGATACAAAAGTGCACAGGCACGTCAGAGCCATGTAGCCTAGGTATGTGCGTGCATGTATGTATGTATATGTGTGTACAGGCATGTGGGCATGTGGTTTGGAATTTTCTTTGGTTTAAAGACATATTCAACATGTTTTGGCTCAACTTAGCTCACCGTGCAAGCCTGATGACCCAAGCTCAATCCTCGGATCTCACAGTGAAATTAGAGATCTGACTCCCAAAAGTTGCCCCCTGACCTCCACACATTTGCTCCCTGCTACACATGCAGCAGTGTGTGCATGCTCGCACACATATACACAGTAATGATAATAAGTAGTAAATAAAAATTTAAAGGAGGCAAATTGCAGTCCTGTGGTCGTTGGGACCATGCCATCAGATTGACTGTTTTCCTATGCCTTCTTCGTCCACTCTTCCCTGCCCTCCTTTTTTACCACAGTGCCTATGAAGACCCTGCCTCTCGGTCAGCTTTAAGATTTTTACATTAAGCCAGGCAATGCTGGTGCATGGCTTTCATCTCAGCATTTAGGAGGCAGAGGTAGGCAGCTCTCTGTGAGCTCAAAGCCAGCCTGGTCTATAGAGTGAGTTCCAGAATAAGCCAGACTTCACACAGAGAAACCGTGCCTCACAACAAAAAGAAAAAAGAAAAACAAACAAACAAAAACACTAAATACTTTCAAGTTTTATAATACGAAATTAATGTCTGCAGGGGGAAATAAAAGACTTTTGTTTTTGAAATAAGGTCTGTATGGGGCTCTGACTGCCCTGGTACTTGGTACCTACCCCATAGCCAAATTCACAGTCTCCCTAGTGCTGCAATTAATTACAGGCATGCGCCACCATTGAAGAATATTTAAATATCTCCTAAGACTATTATTTACCAAGCCAAATAATACTTCATCACTAACTGTTTCTTGTTTGGTTGGATGGGTTTTTGTTTGTTTGTTTGTTTGTTTTTGTTTTGTTTTGCTTTGCTTTTTTAACTGATATGGGGGATATGCATGTGGAAGCCAGAACACAGGCTCAAGTGTCATCCTCAGGAATGGCACCCACCTCCTTTGAGACAGGCTCTCTGATGAGTCTAGAGTTCACCAATTAGACTAAACTGGCTGTCCAGTAAACCTGGGTGTCCTCCTGCCTCTGCCTCTGCCTGTGCCTCTCCAGGGCATGGGTTACATGTGCGTACCACCATGCTCCAGCATTTTCATGTAGAATCTAGCTTTGAACTCACATCCTCATGCTTGTGAGGGCAAACCCTTACTAACTGAGCTATCTCTGCATCTCCAAAAAACTACTTTAGACTTTGCATAGCCCACTTACTAATAAGCAACCTAATTTACAAAGGGGCTTCATATTTTTCATTTATCTATTTCTATTTTATGTGCATTGGTGTTTCCTGCATGCTTGTCCATGTGAAGATGTCAGATCTTGGTGTTACAGACAGTTGCGAGTCACCATGTGAGTGCTGGGACTTGAACCCCGGTCCTCTGGAAGAACAGTCAGTACTAACTGCTGAGCCATTTCTCCAGCTCCAGGGCTTCATTTTTTTTTTTAATAAAATAAAAATAGAACCATTGAGAGCCATAGTTAAAATATATTTTCTTCCAATTTGGATCACATACATCATTGAAAATAAAATTTTAGCACACACATTGAGAGAGAGAGAGAGAGAGAGAGAGAGAGAGAGAGAGAGAGAGAGAGAGAAATGGAAAGGCTTTTAGTGTCTAAAATGTTCACATCTTCGCAGACTTCCAAGAGGCAACTTTTTCATCTCTATTTCCAAAAGTTGCATGGTGCTTTATCATCCACAATGCTTCCATGTGTCCAGTGTCCTTGTTTTATATTCAATGAGCTCTCAGCCTCGGTATCACTGTCATTTCCAGCTTTCAGTACTAGTTACATTCCTGTTGCTGTGATAAAACACTATGACCAAAGTAACTTATAGAAGGAAGAGCGTGATTTTGGTTTTTTGGGTTTTGGCTTATGGTTGCAGAGGATGCAGAGATCATAATGGTAAGAGAGAGCATAGCAGCAGGTGGCAGGCATGGCAGCAGGCAGCAGGCACCAGGCAGCAGGCACCAGGCAGCAGGCATGGCAGCAGGCAGCAGGTGGCAGGCATGGCAGCAGGATCAGGAAGCTGAGAACTCACATCTGCAACCACAACTCAAAGCAAAAAGAGCAAACTGGCTATGGGGCCCGGCCTCGAGCTCTTCAAGCCCACTCACTCCCAGGGACACACTTCCCCCAGCAATGGCACATCTGCTATACCTCCCCAAGTAATGCCATTGACTGAGGACCAAGTATTTCCAATGCCTGAGACTATGGGGTGGGGGACTTCTCATTCAAACCAAGGCACAGATATAAGAGGTGAAAGTATAGAGGCGAAGTGACTGGCCTGCCGTCACAGAGAAGCGATTCAACGGCCTGGCTATCACTCATTCTTTCTATTTATTAAAGCATTTGCTGGGTCCTGCTGTAGCCCAGGCACCAAGCTAGTCCTGGCCATAGGTATCAGGTGTGATGCACAGCAGCGTATACAGGCTGTGGTCTAGCCAGGGCCCCTCTGTACTGCACCGGCAGCTTCCAGGGAAGGAACACTCATAAAACCCAGTGCAAGCCTAGTTGTCTGTCCCCTTAGAACACACAAGCCAAAGAGATTCAGGCACTGAATCAGGGGAGATGGCTCAGAGAGCTGTCACCAAGCCCAACGGTCTGAGTTTGACCTCCAAGATCCACGTGGTGGAAGTAGAAAAAAGATGGACCCCTGCAAGTTGTGTCCTCTCTCTCTCTCTCTCTCTCTCTCTCTCTCTCTCTCTCTCTCTCTCTCTCTTTCTCTCTCTCACACACACACACACACACACACACACACACACCAAATAAATGAATATTTTTAAGAGAGAGATAAGGACTAGAAAGATAGCTTACTGGTTAAGAGTGCATCAAGCCCTTGCAGAGGATGGGAGTTCAATTCCCAGGACTCCCACTGAGCTGCTCATAATAACTCCAGATTCAGGGGATCCGATGCCTCTGGCTTCCCCAGGCACCTGCACTTAAACTTAAGGGTGCATATCTACACATAGACAAGTAGTAATAATAATAATAAATCTTGAATGACATCTTAAAGTTCACAGAGAGACCGTCTGAGGGTCTGGTATAAGTTAAGTGCCTGTCCTCTTTCCCTACTCAATTCAAATGCACCTTCGCACATACAGATAAAACCGTATGCAAGTTCAGCGAGTTCGCAGCCATGGTCATTGGGAGAATAGGGCTGACCTCTAGGCTGCAAGACTGTTCAAAGTTCCATTTCCCTGGAGCCACCCAAGACCCACCAATTTAGACATTTAAAACTACAGATGTCTAATACATACATAGAGAATCCCATTAAAAACACACTCCAGAGGTCTGGAGAGATGGAGCAGCAGCTAAGAGCACTCACTGCTCTTCCAGAGGTCAGGGTTTGCTTCTCAGCATCCTCGGGACAGCACAGGACAACCTGTAACTCCAAGTCCACAGTCACCTGCAGGCACATGGAGCACAAATACATACTTTCAGGTACACGCACATGCAATAAAATAGGTTTAAAAGATACACTGAAGGCCGGGCGTGGTGGCGCACGCCTTTAATCCCAGCATTTGGGAGGCAGAGGCAGGTGGATCTCTGTGAGTTCGAGGCCAGCCTGGTCTACAAAGCGAGTCCAGGACAGCCAGGACTACACAGAGAAACCCTGTCTCAAAAAACCAAAAAGGAAGAGGAAGAGGAGGAGGAGGAGGAGGGAAGGGGAGGGAAAAGGGGAAGAAGGAGAAGCAGCAGCTCACTGAAGGCTGTCACTATGTGTGGCCACTAGGGGGCAGACTAAGTCCACACATAGACTGTTAACTCAGCCTCCTGTGGTTACAATGACTCAGGGAAGGCTATCCCAACACTAGCTGTAGCTTCACCCAGGAACCCTGTCAAAGGGGCCTGATTCATCCTTCTGGGAGGAGCTGTTCTTCAGCATCTAAGAACAACATCTCCTTTCCAACGCCCAGGTTTAGCACATTTAGTTACGTTTGTGAGTAACACTGTTAGTGTTCTTACATCTAGTAAAACAGAGGGCCTGACCAAGCCAAAAAAAAAAAAAAAAGTTTGAAGAGAAAGGGTAGTTTTGTTTGTTTGGGGGTTTTTGTTTGTTTTGTGTTTGTTTGTTTGTTTGTTTGTTTGTTGTTTTTGCCTGAGAGTGAGCAACTCTGTAGCTAGAGAAGAGTATAGGGCTGGGCATGTAGCACGCTCCTCCTAGCATGCTTGCCTTCCATACAAGAAGCCCTGGCTTTGAGGCATGCACGTGCATGCAGTACCATATAAGCTGGGCGTGCTGGTGAGTGACAGTCGCTATCATCCCCACACTCGGGGGACAGGAAGATGAGGTGTTCAAGGTTATCCTTGGCTACATAGTGAATTTGAGACCAACCTGAACTGTTTCATCTCAGAGTGACAGTGAGAGTGGGGTAGGGGGGTAAGATAAAGAAACAGAAGTGGAGGAAGAGGAGGAGGAGGGTAGTGGCTGGCTGGACCCACTGTGTGCTACCTTCAGCACCTCACATCTTAGTGCTTTATGAGAGCAAGGAAGTAGCTAACAGGATCCAAGCCACAGTTCAAGTCCTGGTCTTGCCACTAAAGCTCACTCGCTGCCTTTCATAAACTCGGGGAAAAGAGACCCTTCAGAAGAAATAAATTAGCAAGCACAGTTAATGCTGCATAAATGAAGCTGAGAAACACCCAGTAGGTACCAATTAACGACGGGCAGGGGAAGATAATTTATGCACAGCTCCAGGACAAAGTTCTGAGTCAAGCGCTGGAGGAGGTGCCAGCCATGGATCAGCAGAGTAATAAAAGTCCTAAGGAAGGAAGGAAGTCACGTGACAAGGAGACCGACTTAGCTGAAGCAGAAGAGGCACAGGAAGAGCAATGGGAGCAACGGGCTTTGGCTTCAGCTCTGGCCAAGGCTCTGAGCTGGGGGATGGGCAGCATGCACGTGAAAAGAAGCCTACTACGTGAAAAGAAGCCTACATTTAAAAGGGGGGGGCGGGGGAGGAACAATATGTTCTCAAATAACAACAGTGACAGCACAAGATGTAAAATGAACCATCTGCCCTGTGACATCCCCTCCAGATAGAGGGCGGGCCAGAACATGTAGCAGGTGGCGTTTGGACCTGACCCTGAAAAATAGCATGTCAGTAGGTGGCAATAGGGAGGAATAGCCTGGGCCATCACAGAAGAAGACAGAGGAGGATGGGTCACACTAAGGGCTCCAAGATGAGTAGGTGGCAGTGGAGTCATGCCTGAGTCCTTTGTCCTTGTCCCTGAAAGGATGCCTCGCCCTCTGGGTCCGCAAAGGTTCAAACCTGAAGCACAGCACCTCTGCAGAGGCCATAAAAGAGTTTCTCCAAAGAGAAAACTCTGCTGTCATGCCCCCCACCGTGTATAGATAGGCTAAGAGGTTAGAAACGGGCCCTGGAGAGATGGCTGCTCTTCTGGAGGAGCTGGGTTTGATCGCCAACATTTCCCATGACCCACCAGGCGGCTCACAACCACCTGTAGCCCCAGTTCGAGGCCATCCAGTGCCCTTTTCTGGCCTCTGTGGACACTGCCCACACTGGGTCCCCAGATAGGCACGCATGCAAAAACACCTGTACACGTAAAAAAATGGATTGATTAAAAATTTAAAGTTAGAGACACTAACAATGAGCTGTGTGAGGTAGCCTGCCTGCCTGGCTCATCCGTGCACGGCGGTTTTCCATTGTAGAGCGGCCATGTTCAAGGTCAGTTCTTCAGAGTCGCTTTGCCGGCACCCTCTCAGACATGTAACTTCCCAACCTCAGAACTAATGGAAAAGCCGAGCATTCTAGAGAAGGGGTTGTCACTGACATAACCAACAGGAACAGAGGTGACATGCACGTCTCTGCCACTGGGACACATCTAGGAGCCATACTGACAGAAGGTCCCTGCATCCTTGCTGGTTCCTGTCTTTGTCTTCCATTTCTGGTAAATTCTCTCCCTGTCCATCCTCTCAGCTGTGACAAGACCATCAGTAAAGCTACTGTAAGACCTTGGAATTTGCATGTCATCTTTACGACATGCTTAATGTTTGTTCCAGTTGTAGCGTATTTGCTGTTAAAGCAAACATTTCTCCCGTCTTTTTTTTTTCTTTTATCCTTTTTTTTTTTTTTTTTTTTTTGGTTATTGTTGTTGTTAAAGAAATGGATTCACTGTGTTTTCTCTGGCTGACTTAGAAGTCTCTGTGTTAAACAGGCTGGCTTTGAACTTGCAGACATCCATCTACCTCTGCCTTCTGCATGCTGGGTAAAGCATGAGCCACCACACACAGCTTTATTCCTCTCTTCTTAAAAGAACTGTTTTTCCTTGGTCTCACCATTTCATGTTAATTTTATAGTTTTAATTGTTATAGGAAACGCTTTTTGTTGTTGTTGTTTCTAGATTGGGGGCGTTGTTTGTGTCTGGTTTGTTTGTTTGTTTGTTTGTTTTTGAGACAGGGTTTCTGTGTGCAACAGAGCTCTGGCTGTCCTGGACTCGCTTTGTAGGCCAGGCTGGCCTTGAACTCACAGAGATCCATCTGCCTCTGCCTCCCGAGTGCCAGGATTAAAGGTTCTTACTATTTATAATGATGTCTTGTCTCCTCCTGGTGGGAGTTTCTAATCTTCTACCCGTTATACTTATTTCTCTGAACTTCTTTTAAATTTTCTTTGTTTCTACTTTATGCTAATGAATGTTTTGTACGTGTGTACACCACACGTGTGCCCGGTGCCTGTGGAAGCCAGAGGGTGGCCAACTGGAGCCTCTGGAGCAGGAGTTACCGGTAGTTATTAGCCAGAATGTAGGTGTGGGATTTGAACCCAGGTCTCCTGAAAAAGCTGCTAGTGTTCTTAACCACTGAGCTACCTACCTCTATAGCACCTCAGTTCTGTACTTACCCTCGTTGTTTTAATAAGCTCTTTCGCCTCACTAAGGAAAAAAAACTGCTCATTCATTCCCAAACATTTTACTCAAGTCAACACAAAGGCTCAGAAAAACAAACAAACAAACAAAAACCAGCAACAACAAACTATCTTGTCTTTGCCACGTCATCTCCAGATGAACTTTTTTTTTTTTTTTAATGCTTCTTTGATGGTATCTTGTGCTTACTACCACAGTGCCGTAAAACACAAGGAAGCAGACAGGCACTCGAGGAGTGCTCCAATGCTGCTTTTAAAATTCCATAGGGACAGAGAGTTGTGCGCTCCTGATGGAGTGAGTGAAACAGCTAGTAACAAATGAATCCGCATAGCTACTTAGCATTTTTCTGGTCATGCTGTCAAAAATAAAAAAAATAATAAAAAAAAAATAAAAAAGCACGCTTGGCTTCGGGATAAGTCCTTGAACGAGGAGTGAAGTCATTTACCTCCTCACACCTCCTGTGTCGGAGCCAGCTCGTTGAACTGAACCTTCTTTGTCCTTGTGGTGGAGAAGTCTGCCACCTCTACCAACTTGTCCTCAGGAATGTCGTTCTAGAAATAACCCGCCCGGCGTTCATGAGTCATACACAGGAGTTAATTCATCTGAGCCACCGGGCTTTTCTGAGGCCCTTTGTATGTCGGCGGTGAGCCCCTCAGGCTTGCTCCTCGGCTCTTCCCTCCTCTGCCCATGCTTCCTCCAGTACTTTCTACCTGACTTGTAGAGCCAGACCCCAGCACCAGAGGTAGAACGGGCTGAGTTCAGAAGCACCCCTACCCCACCCCACCCCACTCCCGGACCCCACTCCTCTCGCACCCCACCCCCAGGGGAAGCCCGTGAACCCGCCTGCCCAGAACCGGCCTAGCCCCTCCTCTTCGACGCCAAGCACACTTGTGAGATTCTGTACCAGTGCCAGACTCTGTAATCTGTATCATAAGGCAAAGCCCAATACAATAGCTCATCTTTTTTCTTTTAAATGTTCAGATTCATTTTAACAAAGGTAGTAACTGAATACATTTTTTACTAGAGATGATAATATAAAAGTGATGTGTTCCTTGTTAATAACTAGCCTGCACTGCTGTGTAATTTTTGTAGCTTTTATATTCTAGAATATGTTTTGGTGTTTTTTTTTTAAGGATTTATTTGGGGGGGGTGCATACGAGCGCCATGTTTGTGCAGGTGCCCCTGCATGCCAGAGGAGGACATTGGACCCCTAGGAGCTGGAGTTCCAGGTGTTTGTGAGTTGTCCGGTGTTGAGTGTCACAATCGAACTCTGGTCATTTGCTAGAACAACAAGCACTCTTGACTTTTGAGTCACCTTTCCAGCCGCCTAGAATATTTTAAAACAGAAATAGACAATTAAGATAAAAATTTAAAGAAAGTAGGAATGTGAATAAAAAGAAAACGTGTCTGAGCCCTGCCTGTTTCTGCTCCTCAAATTCTAATAATTGGATGACATCCTTTCAGACTGTCACAATAAGCGCACGTACGTACTCATGCATGTGCACTCATACAGGCAATTTGTTTGTTTGTTTGTTTTTTCGAGACAGGGTTTCTCTGTGTAGCCTTGGCTGTTCTGGACTCACTTTGTAGACCAGGCTGGCCTCGAACTCACAGCGATCCGCCTGCCTCTGCCTCCTGAGTGCTGGGATTAAATGCGTGCGCCACCACGCCCGGCTTGGCAATTTCTTATTCATACAAATGGGATCACATCTGCCCTGCAGCTTCCTTCCTTACTCCCTTCTAGATTCCCATGTCAGCTCACTTAGCTTTGAATTGCTAACATTTACAAAGCACACACCAGTTTGAGTGCATCGTAATTTATTTAAACATTCCTCTACTGACGGACACTAGACTGGCTTCCTGTTTGGAGTTTGATTGTTGGGATGACAATTCTGTGCTGAACATCTTTGTATACATCTCTTATGTGTGTGCTCCAAGAATGTCCTAGGACAGATAGTGAGACATACAGTTGATGTGTCAGGAGATAGGTATGCTTAGAGTTTATATCTCTTATGATTAAAAATTTAGCTGCATGTGATGGTTCATGTTTGCAGTCCCAGCTATTAGGAAGAAGGGTAGGAGTCTTGTAGGAAGTTCAAGCCCTATTCTACACAGTGAATGCTGGGCCAGCCAGGGCTACATTGCATAATTCTGTCTCAAAATTTTTTTTAAATTTTAAATTAATTTTGAATGTAATTTTTTTACTTTTATTGAATGTCTATGATTTACACATCGTGCACCAAAATCCCTCTCCTCCCCCTAGTAAAATAAAACAGACAGACAAACAAAAAGTCTTCTCACAGAAGCTGTAGTGTATCACACAGTATAGCCTTTTGTCCACATATGTTTACTTTCAAATGTTCATTGCTGTGAGGCATGGGCCTGGTTTGAGGCCTACACTGTCATTACCAGATCCTCACTGGGACTGCTGTCAGATATCCTGTTGTTGCCGTATGTCAAGGAAATTCTTAATCTTTGAATGTGCAGGTCTGACCCCTTCATGTGTTCCAGCAGGTCATACATGGGGTAGATGTTGGAGTGAGGTCGACTGAGAGCCCTGGATCAGGGCCCACTCTCTTGTCCTCAGGGCAGGGCCCGCTCTCCTGCTCCCGTGTCATCATAGTAGGGCCAGCTCTCCTGCTCCTGTGTCATCAGGGCAAGGCTGGCTCTCCTGCTACCATGTCATCAGGGCAGGGTCAGCTCACCAGCTCCCTATCCTCAGGGCAGGGCCCAATCTCCTGCTACTGTGTCGTCATGGCAGGGCCAGCTCTCCAGCTCCTGTGTCCTCAGGGCAGGGACAACTCTTTCGCTCCCATGTCCCCAGGGCTGGCTCACCTGCTCCCGCACCCTCAGGGCCAGCTCTCATGTTCTTCTGTCCTCAGGGTCAGCTCTCCTGCTCCCGTTCAACTCACCAGATTGTTGCTGGCCTTCAAGGCCTGGATGGCCTCCTACTCCTGTGGGTACTGGATCTTGTGGGCCATCAAGCAGGTGGCAATGGAGGCCCCTCAAAGTCTTAATTGAGTTGCTCACAGAAACCACTGGTGTTGGCCCAGCATAGCTTATTGTCCTGGGCCTCTTGTGGCTCTGTTGATTCGTGCCTTCCCAGTCTCTGGTTCCATCACGTGCTCCATCCGTCATGGGCCCCACCTCGGTGCTGCCCCTAGTATCCACCTCTGCATAATCCAGCACTGAGCATGGTCTTGGCCCGTGAGAGGAAATCCATGAGGCCTGTGATATGGGTGATGCAGTCCTCACTCTGACTGGAACAGCTCCTCCTCCTCGAAAGCCATCTCCTTGACCCACAACCCAAAAAAAGGCGGTGGCCTGGGGTCCCTGGGAACTCACTAGAACATGGTCCCATGGTCCTGCAGTGGGAGGGCTTGGACGATCCACATGACAGGATTTCCTTTCTCTGGGAAACACCAGCACTGTGTTTTGGAACTCTCAGTATGGTCCTTTGGTGGCTGTGCAGTCACTGCTGTTCCGCGGATCAGACACAGTGTGTGATCGACGCCATCTTGGATGATCTCAGCTTGGGTATTTCTAATACATTGCACTGTTTTTCCTCCCAATCAGGCTGCTCTCTGGGGTGAATATTTCTGAGTAGCTCTGGAACATAATCATCCTCCTCAGAATGCATCGAGGACCACATCTTTCGAACCCTGCAGCCTTGCACGGTGCCTTGAATTTAATTTTTAAAAAGTAAACACTAAGTTGGACTTAGTAGCGCATGCCTTTAATCCCAGCCCTTGGGAGGCACAGGCACTCGGATCACTGTGAGTTAGAGGCCAGCCTGGTCTACAAAGCAAGTCCAGGATAGCCAAGGCTAACACAGAGAGACCCTGTCTCAAAAAACTAAAAAAAAAAAAAAAAACAGAACAAATTAAACACTTAGCAGTGTGTGGTGGTGCACACCTTTAATTGCAGCACTTGAGAGGTAAAAGCTCTGTGAGTTCAAAGCCAGCCTGATTTATATAGTGAGATCCAAGGTAGCCAGAGATACATAGTTAGAAATAATAATAATAATGATGATGATGATGATGATGATGATGATAAACACTTGGACTAGAGAGATAACTCAGCACTTGCTGCTCTCCTAGAAGCCCCGAGTTCATTTCCCAGCACAGAAGTCAGGTAGTTCATAACCATCTGTAACTCCAGCTCAGAGAGCTCTGACAACCTCCTCTGGCCTTCACAGATGCCTGAATTCACATGCACATACCCACACACAGACACACAGACACACAGACACACAGACACACAGACACACAGACACACAGACACACAGATACACAGACACACAATTTAAAAATTTAAATACAAGGCTCGAGAAATGACTCTGCAGTTAAGAGTACTGGTTGTTCTTCCAAATTCAATTTCCAGCAGCCACAAGGTAGCTCACAGCCGCTGTCTATAACTCCAGTTCCAAGGTTTCCGATGCCCACTTCTGTCCTCTGTGAGTGCCAGGTGTCTGTGGTGCACAAACATACATGCAGACAACACACTCCAACAATGAGTATTTTGCCTGCACATATACGTGTGTGTGTGTGTGTGTGTGTATGTGTGTGTGTGTGTGTGTGTGCATGCACCACATGCATGCCTACCATCTGCTAAGGTCTAAAGAGGTGTTGGATTCCTTGGGTCTTGAGTCACAGACAGTTCTGAGCCTTCATGTGGGTGCTGGGTATCAACCCCAGATCCTCTTCAAAAACAATTGCTCTCAACTGCTGAACCATCTCTCCAGATCCAACACATAAATAACTTTTAATTAAGACAAATCTAGTTTTAACTAATTGTAAAGTCTTGGTTTTTTTTTCTTTCATTTTTAACTACATATGTGTGCATGTGTGAGTATTGGTGCCCTCAGAGTTCAGACGAGAGAGCATCAGCTCCCAGGGGCTGGAGTTACAGACAACCGTGTGCCTCCTGATACAGGGGCTAGGAACTGAATTCAGCTCCTCTGCAAAACCAGTACACACTCCTAGCCATTCAGTCATCTGCCCAGCCTTCCCCCTCCCCTACCCCCCCCCAAAAAAGACTTTAAATAAATAAATAATAAGATTGAGGGGGAAAAACCCCACTTTAGCCACCATTTTCCTTTCCTCAGCAGAGAGTTCTATCCTGGAAGCGGACATTGTCCTTCAGTCTCTAGAGAACGACGTTGTCAGCATGGAGGTCTTCTTCAAAGCCTGGCTGCATAACAGTGAGACGGACCAAGAACACATCCACCTTTTTCTTACTCCACAGAGCTGTCCTCCTTCTTCCGGAGCCAAGGATAATCCAGGTACACAACCCTGAAAAGACAGGCTCTCTAGACTAAAAATGTCCTGGCCTAGGATTAGTGCTCGACATGGCTCTAGTGAGTGGTCAAAATACAGAGGACCAGGGGTTGGGTGAGGAGTGGGTGACGCTGTCCGGTGACATCATAGGTATAAAAAGAAAATTCTAAAGAGTGACCATCCCAGCCACCAAGGGCCAAGCAGTCACGGAGGCAAAGTCCTTGACACCTCAACAATAATCCCAGCACTCAGGAGGCAGAGGCAGGCGAATCACTGTGAGTTCGAGGCCAGCCTGGTCTACAAAGTGAGTCCAGGACAGCCAAGGCTACACAGAGAGACCTTGTCTCAGAAAAAAAAAAGTCAGCTACACGATATTAGGATGCAGCGAATGATGCATTTTTCCTCAGTATTCACACTCGTAATATGGTATACCATTGGTACTATAATTCAAAACATTCTTTTACTTTGATAATATCAACACCGCCCGTGGCAAGAAGAGCAGTAAATAAAAGTCTCCTCACGGAGGCTTGAGAGATGGCTCAGCGCCTAAGAGTACTTGCTGCTTTTGGAGGGCCTAGAGCCAGTTCCCAGCACCTACAAGGAGCGCACAGTCTCCTGTGACTCCAGTTCCAGGGAATCTGACACCGTCTTCAGGCACTGTGCTTGGGTAGTGCACACACGTGGAGACACAGAGACAGGAAAACATAAAATAAAAATAAGATTCTTAAAACCCTCACTGGCTAGGCCATCAACTTGAGGAAAGCTGAAACAACTCAGAAGCAAGCATCATCGCCTTCCGCCAAGGATCCAGTGTTAGCTTACTTGCAAGTTTGCTGTCGATATTCAAACCAGATATGTATTTTAACACATCGTAGCATCAAGGCTTTGGGCTCAGGGCCTTTGGGACCTGAAGGCAATTGCTGCAGTAGAAATACAAAGCCATGAGTAGTAATACAAACTTCCAGTCCACAGCACTCATGAGATACAGCGGAAGAAGGAGAAGGAGTTCAAGGTCATCCTTAGCTACAGGGGTCAATCTGTGATTCAAGAACTCCTGACCAAAAAACAAAACAAAACAAAATAAAACAAAAAAACAAACAAACAACCAAAAGCTTAATAGAGCAGGGTGTTTATGCACACACCGTCTATGCACTCCTGATGTTATGCCACCGCTGTGCTCTGAGGCTTTTGAAAGGTTCCCTCTGGGTGTTAAAAAATGAGCTATTTCAGGAACTTGTTCCTCCCACAGCCCTAAGTGCCCCTAGAAGAGCCCAGAGGAAAACAGCAACAGTCAGCTGACTTACTTCCGCTTTCCCTGCTCTGACCAGTACACTTGCCAAAGCCACAGGGAAGCGGCAAAAAAGCAAGAGGTTTCCTCCTGTGACCCCCCAAGGGCCTCTGCATAGTTTACCATTAGCAGCTGCACTGAAACTGAATGACAAGCCACACCTCTCGCTATGAGACAGCAGCTCAGCCAGCCCAGCAGAGAAGCAAGTGAAAACCATGTCAGGCTTAGAGAACAAAGTGTGTAGAGCAGTAGCTAGACCTCGGGTGGCAGACTTGTTTCACCTCCTCAAACCAATCACACTTTTTTTCCCCCTGAGACACAGTTTCTCTGTGTAGCCCTGGCTGTCCTAGACTCTCTTTGTAGACCAGGCTGGCCTTGAACCCACAGTGATCCATTTGCCTTTGCCTCCCAAATGCTGGGATTAAAGGCGTGCCTTTAATCCCATCCTCCTACCTCCTCCTAGCCCTTGCCTGCTTAGTGAATGTAAAATAGTAGTAGCAGCTGTTGTCTCTCTCTCTCTCTCTCTCTCTCTCTCTCTCTCTCTCTCTCTCTCTCTCTCTCTCTTTGAGACAGGGTTTCTCTGTGTAGCCTTGGCTATCCTAGACTCACTTTGTAGACCAGGCTGGCTACAAACTCACAGCAATCTGCCTGCCTCTGCCTCCGGAGGTAACTTGTAACCCAGTGTCTTCTCCAACTCTCCTCTTATTGTAGTATGTCTGAAATGTGACCTCCAAGAGCGATTTCTCAGCCCGTCCCTGCTTCCTGGTACAGCTGATGGCTTGTCAAGAATGGATGACCCCAAAGGAGACATCAGCACACTCCACCAGATGGCTTCCCTGTCATCAGACTCTCTGTATAAGCTGCAAGTGGTCAAGTATGTTCTGAGGAAGCCTCACCATTCTAAGCCGCTCTTAGGGAGAGAGATGTATTGTATCTCTTCAGTCAGGCAGCAGTGGGTGGCCAGGTAGCGGTTACAAACTTGCCATTAAAAAAAAAAAAAGTAAGGTTGAGCTCCTCAGCAGGGAGAGGAGCCGATGTAGTCTTGCTATGGCAGAAGACTTGGAGATATGGGCAAGAATTGGAAACATGGCCTCCCACTGCAGAGAAAAACAAGGTTGATGAAACTGGTGGTCAACCATCCAATGGATGTTCGTCAAAAGCCTTAGGATTATCACAGGACCGAACCTGAAAAGGAGGAAAGGGTAGGAAGACCCAACTCCAGCCCTCCCACTACTCTAGGTAATTGGGATTGCTGCTTCGGGGGAATCCAGCTCTCAGGCGAAGCGATAATGGGGAAGCCCAGCTTTGTTGCTTTCTATTCTTCGCATAGGCTCCCACGCAAAGCCTGTTGAACTTTGAGAACTCTCAGTGTGCCAGGTTCCATGTTCAATACTGACCACACACTATGTAATTTACATACCCTGGACCCACAAGCTTGCACAATAAGGCCTAGAGCTGAGCTGAATTCAGATAGGTGTGGTTAAAGGTCCCGGATACCACTGAGAGGTCTTTCTTTTCCAGGGCTCTACGTTCCAGCGGGATCTGTGAGTCCCTGACCTACGGCCTGCCCTTCATCCTCAGACCCACAAGCTGTTGGCAGCTGGACTGGGATGAGCTGGAAACAAATCAGGAGCATTTTCATGCCCTGTGTCACTGCTTGCTGGTGAGTATCCCATGCCTTGGCAAGTAACAATTACTGAAATTACAGCCATTAGCTCTTCCCTAATCCCAGGCCAGCATCAACCCTGGGCAGGATGGAAGCACTGGAAATACTCTGAAATTTGCAGTAAATATAGTATTGCGTTTGTTAGATGAGCCCAAAGGACACATTAGTACGCACTTCCAGGTGGCTTTCCAGGCGTCAGCCTGCAGCAAGCTGACCAGCCGATCCAGAGTGGTACAGAAGACCCTCGCCACTGTGTGTGGGTGTGCGCGTGCGCGTGTGTGTGTATGTGTGTGTGTGTGTGTGTACGTGTTTATGTGTATGGCATGCTGCACAAATGTCGTGGCACATGTGTAGTGATCAGAGGACACCTTTTGGGAGTCACTGCTGTCCCTCAATCATGTGGGTCCTGAAGA
The DNA here is from genome assembly GCF_964271855.1 of Acomys minous. Classification (NCBI taxonomy): domain Eukaryota; kingdom Metazoa; phylum Chordata; class Mammalia; order Rodentia; family Muridae; genus Acomys; species Acomys minous. Next base: position 60,766,839 of record NC_140500.1, on the reverse strand, counting down.
CTGAAGTCACTTTGTCAGGTTTGACAGCAAACAGCTTTATCAAGCAAGCCATTTCACTGGGCCCAGGTGCTGTTCTTTTTGTTGTTGTGGTTGTTTTGTTTTGCTTTGCTTTGCTTTGTTTTGTTTTGTTTTTTCCGGACAGGGTTTCTCTGTGTAGCACTGGCTGTCCTGGGCTTGCTGTGTAGACCAGGTTGGCCTAGAATTCACAGAGATCCGCCTGCCTCTGTCTCCCCAAGTGCTGGGATTACAGGGGTGTGCCATCGCACCTCGCAACATGGTGCTATTCTTTATTGATTCCGTGTCTAGGAAATCCAGAAATTCAGATCATATCTCTAAGTGTCAGGTAAAAGTCAGTTTGAGGGTAGCAGTTACAAGCATAGACGGAAAAGCAATGTGAGGCTACTCAGCTTGAATTCAGAATGCTTCCTGAAACCTATCATAACCCTTTATTTTATAAGCGTTAAGCATAAGTAATGATGCTTTAAAACCTACTTCCTTTCTGAACTTATGTGGTAAAAGTGCTTATGTGATAAAAAGAAACAAAAATAAAAACAAAACAAAACAAAAAAAACCTCCACATAACCCAATGATCTGAGTTCAATCCCTGGGAGCCACAGTGGAGAATGAAAATGCACCCAGAAAATTGTCTTCTGGCCTCCAGTCTTGTACTAAATTGTCTTCTGGCCTCCAGTCTTGTACTGTGTAAATACACACACACACACACACACACACTCACACTCACACACAGAGAGAAACTAACTAACTAGGGCCTAGACAGAGAACTGCAGTTACGAGAGCTTACTGCTCTGCCGGAGGACCCAGGTTCAGTTCTCAGAGCCCACATCTGAAAGTTTATAAGCTCCTGTGATTCCAGTTCCAGGGGATCTGGACCCTTCCCCTGGTTGCACACACACACACACACACACTCATGCATTTTAAAGGGAAGGAAAGAAGCCAGATGTGATGGTACTTGCCTTTGATTCTAGAACCTGGAAGACAGAGGCAGGTGGGTGATCTCTGTGAGTTCACGACTAGCCTGGCCTACACTGCAGGTGTTAGGCAAGCCAAAGCTATAGAGTGAGACTCTGTCTCAAAACCCTAAGAAACAGAAAAAAGAAAATGAATGCCTCGCTTAAGTCAAAGTAAAAGAATTGAAAAGAGAACCCAAAGGCAAAATATTGAATAAATACTTGACCTCGTGCTAAAGAGATGGCACGGAATATAAAAGCACATGCTGTTCTTCCAGAGGACCCGAGTTCAGTTCCCAGCACCCACCTTGGGCTGCTCACAACTGCCTGGAACTCGAGCTTCAGGGAGCTCCAGCACCTCTGTTCTGCACAGGTTACCTACACTCCCACACACATATAATTAAAAATAAACCTCGTCTTTAAAAAAAAAAAAGCAAAGGCTTGAGCCAAGTGAACCTAAGTGACAGTTACGCATGACGGACAGGGATGAAAGGATGTGTCTTTCCCTATCAGAAGCAAACTTCTTTTCCTGTTCTCTTGGGGTCCACCCACTGAGTTCCTGTTTCTGGTCTGAAGGCCGTCCACCTCCTCCCCCATCTTTGCAGGGCCCAGACAACAGGTCAATCAGTCCTGCCAGCGCCCAGAAGCTCAGTTTACAGTGTGCTCCACCCACCTCCTCAGAATCTCTGAGATCACCCGTCACTCACAGGCATATCTTCCAACTCCTTTAACCCTTTTTCTTTTCTATTTGACATATTGGAGATTGAACCCAGGGTCTCACACATGCTAGGTGAACTCCCTACCCCTGTTCTATCTCCCCAGACTTCCATTTATTTATTTATTTATTTATTTATTTATTTATTTATTTATTTATTTATTTTTCTGATACAAGCCTCATTTAATTTACCCAGGGGCTTGAACTTAATCTACAGCTCAAGCAAGCCTTGAATTCAAGACCTTCCTGTCTCAGCCTCCCTGAATTAGCTAGAATTACAGGTCTGAGCCAGCAGATCCTGTTTTCAACACAATACTTTTTTTTTTTTAAAGACAGGGTCTCATGTAAGCCAGCTTGACCTTAAACTTGCTATGTGGATGAAGATAACCTTTATGCCTTATGCTTTCCAAGCATTACATTATAGGCAGGTGCCACCATACCTGGTTCAGTGATTATAGTACAGGACTTTTTGTGGTTTGTTTTGGTTTTTGCTTTTGCTTTTGTTTTGAGACAAGTTCTGGATGCTCTGGAATTCACTATATAGATCAAACTGGCCATGAACTCAGAAGTCCACCTGCCTCTGCCCACTGAGTACTGGTATTAAAGCTGTGCACCACTACGCCTGGCTAGTATGTCATATTTTAGACATTGGCATTTTAATACATTTTCATTAAAATTTACGCCCTTCAACACTTTAGCCAGGATTATAGCTGAGAAAATGAGGTAAAGATACACACACACACAAAATGTTCATCCCAGTGTTATTTACAGTGGTAGAAAATTAGAAACAACTTCATGTCCTAAGTAGATGAATAGGTGTCCTAGTTAGCTTTTTGTCAACTTGATGCAAGTTAAAGTTATCTGGGAAGAGAGAACCTCAGCTGAGAAAATGCTTCCATAAGATTGGTTGTAGGGCATCTTCTTGACTAATGGTTGATGTGGGAGGGCCTAGTCCACTATGGGTGGTGCCTCCCCTGGGAAGGTGGTCCTGCCTTTTATTTTAAAAAAATAAAAAATAAAAAGTAGGCTGAGTAAGCCATAGAGAGCCTCTTCTGTGCTCTCTGCTTCTGTTCCTGCCTCCCTGTTCCTGCCCTGAGTTCCTGTCTTGGCTTTCCCTAAGTTACCTTCGGAATGGTGCTTTATCCTCCCTTCACTCACCGCAGGTTTCTGTATTTCACTGGGCTAGAATTCACTTAGTATCTAGGCGTTCATAATTGCTCCTTGTTCATCTTTTGCGTTTGTTTGTCTGCTTGTTTGTCTATCCGTTTGTTTGTTTAGGAAACGGGAGGTTTACCTGCCACGGCATGCATGGGAGTCGGAGGACAACTACCGCAGTCAGTTCTCTCGCCCTCACACTGCGGGGCCCAGGGATCTTGGGCTACAGTTTTCTCAGCCCTGTCTGTTCTACCCCTGCACTAAGTGTGATACTCCTAGTGGGCGGAGGGAATGAATTAGTTTCCAAAGGCTCTTGGGCCGTGCTTTTTGAATGCCATCTTCTCTGAGTGGCATAAAGCCTTGATGGCAGGGTGATAAAAGAACTTGTCACAAGCTTCAAGTCATTCATTCAACAAGAAATATTTTTATACTTACTATATGACAAGACTTATTTAGTTTGAACTCCCCCCCACCACCCCGTTTTTACAAGTTGCCCAAACCTTTTGTGTTTGTTTGTTTATATTAGCTTGTATGTGTGTCTATGTGAGTGCACACCACAGAGGCCAGACTGGAGTTCGGAGCAGTTGTGACCTGTCTGACATGGGTGCTGGAACCAAGCTTCGGTCCTCTGGAAGAGCAGGAAGAGCTCTCAGTTGCTGCTCCGCCTCCCTAGCCCTGTGTCGGCTAGTCGTTTCCTCCATCTTTGGTTCTGTATTTTTTTTTTTTACACTTGGTTTATTTGTTCTTTTCAAATCCGGTGACTGCTCAGTTCCCAGTGCAACTCTCCGTGCCCTTTCCGTTTCACTCTGATGTTCCCCCGCAGCCAACTTCTGTCTTTCTGTTCCCAGCAGCCCCACCGTTGTCTAAGTCGCCAGGGTTGCAACGCAACCACTTTCAGCCATGGTGTCCTTTATGCTTGAGTCACCCAGTGCCACATCAGCTTTCCTCTCCTAATTTGGAGTTGTCCTTGCTTCCTGTTCCCAAAGCTTTTCTCAGACACACACACACACACACACACACACACACAATTTTCATAAACTCCTAATTTCCCTTTCTCAACCTCTCCGGCTGCATTTTACCTACACATTGGGACTAAATTACTTTTTCTTTTCTTTCTTTCTTTGTATCTTTCATTCTTTCTATCTTTGTTTCTTTCTTCCTTTCTTTTATTTTTTCATTTTGAGATAGGGTCTCACTGTATAACTCTAGATGGCTTACAACTTACTATGTAGACCAGGCTGGCCTTGAATTTACAGAGATCTGCCTACCATTGCCTGCAAAATGCTGGGATTAAAGGCACGCGCCACCACGCCCAGCCTCATACTACCTCTTGAAGCAGTCCTCTGACCATCTCATTTTCTCACGTGCCTACACCTACACACTTAATGAACTGTGCTTCTCGGCACTATCCGAGCCATGTCTTCCTTGGCTTTAGTCCTGTACTCATGTCTCCCTAGTCTGGACACGCTCCGTGTTTCCCCACCCCAGGCTGGTTTATAGCAATGCCCATAAACTGACCTTCCTTGCAGCGTGGCAGTCGGGCTGCTGGCTTCAGCTTCAAAATACTTTGTCTTCAGCTGGTGCTGTAGTTCAGTGATAGAGGGCTTGCCTAGTGTGCATGAAGCCCTAGATTTGATACGCTACACCGCAAACACACACACACACACAATCTTACAATTACTTATCCCATAAAATCCTCATTTTTTAGTCTAGTGTTCAAGGTACAGCTTTATCTCCAATTAGTCTCTTCACATATCATATATTACAACCAAATGAATGAAGAACATTACATTTCCCCACCTTGATCCTCCTCTGTTCATGCCATCCCTTCCCTTATCTCCACGAGTTCAAATCCTGCCCTAACCTGAAAGACTCAGCTCACATGGAGCTTCCTTAGTGAGTCCTTTTCAGCTGCCTTTTTTTTTTCATCAGATCTTATGTCTTCTATTCCTTCTTAGAGAAAACCATGTTTCAATTGGTTGGTTGGTTTTTTTTTTAAGTATACGTCCTATGGTTTGACTTAAAGACTGAGATGTAAATTTGATTTACCCTAAAAATCCAAAATGACACACTTGCCTTTTCTGGTATCTCTACCACTTCCCCCACTTCACCAAGCAAGTCCTCAGCTTTAGTCAAATTTTGGCTCAGAAATGAAATTTCTCCTTTTGTTACCACTTTTTTTTTTTTCAAAACAGGGTTTCTCTGTGTAGCCCTGGCTGTCCTGGACTCTCTTTGTAGACCAGGCTGGCCTCGAACTCACAGCGATCTGCCAGTGTCTGCCTCCGAATGTTAACTCTATCTTTAAAAAAAGGTGTGTGTGTGTGTTTGTGTGTGTGTGTGTGTGTGTGTGTGTGTGTGTGTGTGTGTAGGATGGGGAGGGACACAAAAAAGAGCTTCAGGTGTCCTCTATTCCTCTCTGCCTTTTCCTTTGAGGGAGGATCTCTCTCTGAACCTGGAATTTGTGAGTTCTAGACTCAGCTGGAAGGTAGCAAGCCCCAGTCATCCCCCGCCTCTGCCTTGCTCAGAGCTAAGGTCATAGAGCCTTGTAGAGACACTGGGCTTGTTATGTGGGTGCCTGGATCCAAACTCCAGTCCTCCAGTGGCCAAGCAGGCATGTTTTAATTGCTGAACCATCCCCCTGCACTTATACTTCTACATTTGGGTGGCTCAGGGCAGTTTTCTAAAATATTCTGGTGAAAATATCTCTGTTGCTCAAGAAAAGCTTATGCTTTGGAACACGATAGCCCTCAGCCTCTGTATGCATATTCACATCTCTAACTACGGTGTGTTCACCTATTCATAACCTTAACAAACACAGGGGTCCCCTGTGGTTTAGGCTCTGCACAGGTGACATATTAAAAAAAACAAAACATTATCACTGGGTGTGGTGGTGCACACCTTTAATCCCACCACTTGGGAGGCAGAGGCAGGCGGATCGCTGTGAGTTTGAGGCCAGCCTGGTCTACAAAGCGATTCTAGGACAGCCAAGGCTAACACAGAGAAACCCTGTCTAGAAAAAAAAAAGTGACCCAAAAGTAATTTTCAATTAATTATTTTGTGTTTAAAGAACACCAAAGATGATCCATCTTATAAACTCAATGGCATTTCTCAGATCCTTCTCCTTCATTCATCTACCTGTAGCCTGGAGCTGCTGCCCCCAGGCCCTCTTACACACATGCGTGCACACACACTCAGACTCTCACCACATCCTCTGGGCCCTGTCCTGTGTCTTCTTCCTCCCACTCAGCCACATTCTCTGAACTGACTAAACCTCTTGCATGATTCACGTCATTGACAGATCTTGGGTAAAGTAGTCACGGCTGGTGCTGGCAAAGCTCCTCTGCTCAGCAGAGCAGGGAAGAAAGGATGAAAAGAGGCACATTTGAAACACGCTGGAACTCTTGTCTCTGTTACATCCAACAGCGACTATAAAACGTACATGGCAGATTTCTGAGTGACTAGAATTTTATGTGTAAAGCACCTGACGCATATCTGGCACATGGTTTGCACAGAGTTATTGGTTAGTACTTTTACAGTTTCCGGTTGTTTCTTCTTCTTCTTCTTCTTCTTCTTCTTCTTCTTCTTCTTCTTCTTCTTCTTCTTCTTCTTCTTCCTCTTCTTCTTCTTCTTTGGGGGGTTACCTTTTTGGTTTTTCTTAGACACTGTCTCTTTACATAGCCCTGGCTTTCCTGGAACTCACTACATAGACCAGACTGGCCTCAAACTCACAATGATAAGCCTCCTTCTGCTTCCTGAGAGCTGGATAAAGACGTATGCCACTGTGCCTGACTCTTTTTTTTCCTCTTTTACTGTCATTACATTTATTTGTTTGTTTGTTTGCATATGTGTGTGTGTGTGTGTGTGCAAGAGAGCACTCACACATGAGAAGATTAGCAGACAACTTGTAGGCGTCAGTTCAAGTCTAATGACCCGAGTTTGATCCCTGGGACCACTATGGTAGAGGGAATCTACACTTACAATCTGTCCTCTGACCTACACAGACACACACACACAGTCACACATATACACGCACACTCACACATATACACAAACACATTCACACATATATACATAGTCACACAAACACACATATACACACATAGTCGCACTATATATACATAAACACATACGCACTCATACATATACACAAACACACTCCTTCATATACACATAATCACACATACACACAAACACATGCACTCACAAACATAGTCACACATATACACAAGCATACACACTCACACATATACAGATAATCACACACATATTCATACATACATACCAACACACACTCACACATTTACATAGACACATAAACATGCATACACACTCACATATACACATAGTCATACACATAAACACAAACATACACACTCACACATATACAGATAGTTACTCACACATACACACAAACACACACACACACAAACAAACAAATAAATGTAATTTTAAGCAGTTAAGTTTCTTTTCAGCTAATCCTAAATCAGGTGGATTTGTTTCATTATTTCTTTTGTCTTTTGGTTTTCAAACATGTAGTCCTGCCTTGACTTTTTTGTGCCTAGCAATATCTAGTGAAGGCCTCACCTTGCGTATAAACGTGTTATAGAGGCTCTAGCTGGCAGAGGGCTGGCCCTTCCCTGCACCAGGCAGATAGAGTGCTCGGGGACTGTGCTGAGTCACGGCTGGGCCTCCATCCTGCGAAAGCCTAATCTATCTTTCCAGAGCTTTAGCTGCAAGCCTGGCGCACTGTGTGTTCCCCTCATCCTAAAAGGTCTCAGTTCTAATCGTTTCCACCCAAGTCTACTGAAACACAGCTTTTCTCAAGTGTTTCTGCCCCCTGTCCCATATAACTCTAGTAAGTCACAAATGTCCTGAGTGGAAAACTGACCTGAGTCACGCCCTACCCTACCACCAGATCTCTGCCAAAGGGTCTGCTTGCTGGTTGCTGTTTCCTTGCAAATGGCTCTTATCAGATGTAAATCCTAGATTCTGAGCTCCGCTACCACCACCATCCCTTCCAACACAAATTCAAATAAGCCCTCGGGGCGGATGAAGCTGTGATAATCCCCATCTCTATCCAATTCTTCCCTCTCCGAGGACTATTATTACACCATTAAATCTATAGTCCTCGGTCTGGTACACAAGGCCCAGCTTTATCTGCCATTATCCCCTTCACATAACATATATTCCAACCAAACAAATGAAGAGCGTTAAACTTCCCCACTTTGTTGTTGTTGTTGTTTTTCGAGACAGGGTTTCTCTGTGTAGCCTTGACTGTCCTAGACTCGCTTTGTAGACCAGGCTGGCCTCGAACTCACAGAGATCTGTCTGCCTCTGCCTCCCGAGTGGTGGGATTAAAGGCGTGCACCACCACGCCCCCGGCTGCAACTTCCCCACCTTTTATCCTCTTCTGCTCACACTGTCCCTTCTCTCATCTCCATGTGCTCAAATCCTCGACAGCGCCTCACTACAAATGGTCTCCAAACACTGTCAGACTTTTCTGACTGTCCTGGGAAGGAGAAGCTGCCTCAACTGACCAGATGCCGAAGCAGCTCTCGTCACGTGCTCTTGTATTCCCCCTTCGCCATGCCATCCGGAGACATGCAGAGCAGTTTCTAATCTGCCCCCAGCCAGTTAGTAGGTCCACGTTTTCACTTCCAGGTCCACGGGCTTCCCCGCAAGTCAACGTATAAGTCAGTTTGTCCGCTGCTCCCTCTCTCTCACCTCTTCACTTGGAGTAGCCCTTCTGGACAAAATACATCAAGTCCTTAGCATTAGTGCCAACTTTTTGGGCTCCTCAGCTGTACATGTTGTGTGACCGGTCCAGCTGCGTTGTGTGCATGCTCCAAGCTTTAGTCATCTGCGGTCAGAAGTGGGTTTTCCATGCCTTGTTTTTTTTGGTTTGGTTTGGTTTTCTGGAAATTGCTCCATTTCTGTCTTCCTCAAAGATTAGTCGTTTAATGTGGGTATCTTACTTTCATCAGAAAAGCTTTACCCAGTCTTTCTGAAGACAGATATTCTTCAGTGCTGTGCTATACTATCTCTTGGGAGACTAGAACCAACACCTACCCCTCCTAAATAGGACGGTGATGACAGGTGAAAGTACAGATACCACCAAAGTCCAACTTGGTAAACCAATGAGTTTTATTGAATTACTTACAAGACTACGGGCAAGTGGTCATTTGCAGAAACAGAAATCACTTAGAGACAACGGCACCACCAAAAGCCCGTCCCAGCGTGGGTGGCGGGTCATGAAAAGTGGAAGCCTGCAATGCAGTGGACAGCCTGCACACAACCTCACGGGTTGGAGCGTCTTCTTTCCAGGTTAACTGAGTCTGCCTGTGCCTCTTTCAGGCGGTTTGCTTATTCTGGGCCTCTTATAAGCAGCTCTTTTAAGTACCCTTCTCCAAGGGCATCTCAGCAGTCCACACAGCTTACGTATGCTTGAGAGGGAGGGGCTTAGTGAGCCTGGTCAGTTTCAGGGACTTCCTGAAGGCTTGAGTTGTGTACTTACTGAGATTGATGAGCATCCCTGAAAGATGAGGGTTTCACCTCCCTTAGAGCATCCTGTTGTCTCATCTCCTTCCTGTCGTCCTGTGTCTTCAGGAGCGTCCCTCTAAGATGGAAGATTTTACTCTCAGAGAAAATCACTACTCAACACCCACCAATCTCCTCATACATTTCACTCAGATGAATCCAGATCATAAGAGTGTGTGTCCTTACAGTCCCTTGATGCTTTTCTAGACCTATATTTTAAAATTACCCAAGTATTTTTAATTTAGCAAAATAAGAAGTAAATAATAATTAAATACATCTTAATTTTAGGGGAAAAAAAGTGAGTGAGGTCTCACTACATAACCTGGCTGGCCTGGAACTCACTATGTAGACCAAGGTGGCCTTGGATTCACAGAGTCACCTGCTTCTTCCTCTGGGATTAAATATGTGCACTGTTACGGTTTTATAACTTAGAGATTTAATATTTTGTGATGTTGACATTGTGCCTAACACAGTTCCGGGTACTTTGCAACTATTAGCTTATTTTAGTGCCATAATCCTCCTGTAAGATGAGAACCATCTTTGTCCTGCAGATGAGGAAACTGAGAGAAACGGTAGAACCAAGGCTGAATCCAGAAAGCTTATTCCAAGTCTCACATTTTAAACCACTCTACAGTCACTTGGAATTTGTTGTCATACTGGCGGCAGGTAGTCTCTGGAACATGTTAGTTACCAGTAATATGTACCCATGCGGAGATGCTCCCAGACAGTATGGCAAGGAGACTTGCAGGAATCTCTAGCACTTCTGGCTCCTTAATCCCGGCTCCATCACTGCCCTTTCTCCTCTACCCAATCTCCTGAACTCGTTATTCAGTCTTTTCGTGGTTTTTGCATTTTTCCCCTAAGTTTGAATAACAATTTCAAAAAATGTGGTAGGAAACAAATATAAAAAAATAAAATTAATTTCTCCAAGTCTTTATGAGATGACTCCATCCCTTGCCAGAAAAATGTTGTTTCAATTACTGAGGCCTACTGTGCAGTGCCAGTTATGTAGCTAGTGACTCATTTTCCACATCCTCATTTCTGAAAGTCGGGTCTGTATGAATAGAAAAAGAAATGAAAATACCACCTAGGTCCTTCAGTTTCCTACTTAAAATGTCAGCATCTCCAGAGACACATTCCTGAGTTTCCAGTCCATGTCTGCCCCAACTGGCCACAGAAGTGACAGAATTCCAGCCAGGATGTGTCCAGTCTGAGCACACAGGCTGTGAGCTGGTTGGGCTGAGAATGGGTGGGGAGACAGAAAGTCCTTGGCTATACAGGCAAAGAGTCAAGACCAAGATTGCAGGCTGAGAGTGGGGTGATGGCAGGTCAAGAGACTTTAAAAAGAGGAGGAGGGCGGGAGGAGGGGGAGGAGGAGGGAGGGGGAGGAGGGGGAGGAGGAGGGGAAGGAGGAGAGGGAGGAGGATAGGGAAGGAGGAGGAGGAAGAGGAGGGGAGGAAGGAGGGGGAGGAAGGAGGGGGAGGAGGAGTGTTGAGGCTAGAATCTGAAGGTCAGGAGAATAAATATGAAGGCAGAAGGCTAGCATGGGGTCACTGAGCCTCCTGTGGTCCAGCCTGGTCTACTTTCCTTACTTCATATTTCCCCCAGCCTCTTCTAGTCTCCATTCCAGAGACACGAATAAATCACTAACTGTTCCCCAAACGTGCTGACCTCTTTCCCACCTCTACACATTGTGCCCTTGCCCTTGTCCATTTGACAAAGCTGTATCCACTTTTTCTAGGTTCTGCTCAAAGGCCTTCACGTGAAGTTTCTTCTGCCCCATCATACCTTGTCCCCACTCCCATTTTTTTTTTTGTCCTTTTCCACCCTTTTGTCTATTGCTGCATCTTACTTGGCCTTCATAGCACCCATAACGGCATGAGTTTGTGCCATAGCCGTCTGGTGTGATAACTGTCATGTTGCCATCTTCTTACATCAAATTCAGAAAATACTGGTTCCCATGTGCCATATGCCTGGAATCTTCGTGAATACTTCTCATCTGGGTCGTACCCAGGATCCTCACCTCCTAAGGCCTCTGGTCTTCAGTACATCTCCAATACAGTATTGTAGATAAGGATGACACCAGATATATGTGTTTCTTCTCTTAGCAATGGAGTGTCTCTTTAGTGTTCTGTTGCTGCGAAGAGACACCATGAACACAGCAAGTTGGGGGGGGGGTTGGTTTTGGTTTTTGAAGACAGAGGTTCTCTGTTACACAGAGCTCTGGCTTACCTGGACTCACAGAGATCACCTGCCTCTGCCTCCTGAGTAGTAAGTCTTACAAAAGAAAGCAGTTAAGCCACATAGTGGTGGCACACGCTTTTATTCTCAGCATTCGGGAGGGAGAGACATCCAAATCTCTGTGAATTAGGGGCCAACCTGGTCTATAGAGCGAGTTCTAGGATAGCCAGGGCTACACAGAGAAACCCTGTCTCAAAAAACAAAACAAAAAAGTTGAGGCTTGCTTACAGTTTCAGAAATTTAGCTCATTATCATCATGTCAGGGAGCATGATGGCATGCAGGCAGGCATGGTGCTGGAGAGGGAGCTGAGAGCTGCACATCAGGATCAGCAGCAGGGAGGCAGGCATGGTGCTGGGGAGGGAGCTGAGAGCTGCACATCAGGATCAGCAGCAGGGAGGCAGGCATGGTGCTGGAGAGGGAGCTGAGAGCTGCACATCTGGATCAGCAGGAAGAGAATGCCACTGGGTTTGGCTTGAGCTTTTGAAACCTCAAAGCTCATCTCCAGTAACACACTTCTTCCTACAAGGCCACACTTAATAGTGCCACTCCCTGATGGCTAAACATTCAAATATATGGGCCTATGGGGGCTCTTCTTTTTCAAACCACCACAGTGTGCTACCTCTTTACCACTGTGAGAATTTTGAGGGAGTCTTGTCGGGGGAAGGAGCTGTTTGCTTGCTTCTTTATTTGTTTTGAACGAGTCTTACACTGTAGTCCACGTTGGCCTAGAACTCACTACTTAGCCCAGGCTGGTTTTGAACTTCTGGTGATGCTCCTACATCAGCCTCCCAAATGTTCTAATTATAGGCATGAGCCACTACAGTGGACTGCTATGAGGTTATCTTTCATTTAGGTTGTTTTATTTTGGTTTTGGCACTTTGTCAAGATAAGGAAGTTCTATCCTGATTTCTAGTTTGTTCTTTGTTTTTATTGTAAAGGGATACTGAGTTTTGTTTTAAAAAAAAATTAAATCTACTGGATGATTATAGGATTTTTGTTTGTTTGTTTGTTTGTTTGTTTTGGTTTTTCGAGACAGGGTTTCTCTGTGTAGCCTTGGCTGTCCTAGACTCACTTTGTAGACCAGGCTGGCCTCGAACTCACAGCGATCCCCCTGCCTCTGCCTCCCGAGTGCTGGGATTAAAGGCGTGCGCCACCACGCCCGGCCTGATTATAGGATATTTTTAGTGTTTATTTTATTAGCATATGTGGTGGTTTGAATACATATGGCCCCCCCAGAGACTCATGTGTTTGAATGCTTGGCCCAGGCCCATGAGGAGTGGCACTATGAAGAGATGTGGCCTAATTGGAGTAAGTGTTACCTTGTTAAAGGAAGTGTGTTACTGTGGGGAAGGGCTCTGGGGTCTCATATGCTCAAGCCATGCACCGTGTGGCCCACAGTCTCCTCTTGCTGCCTGTGGCTCAAAATGTAGAACTCTCAGCTCCTTCTCCAGCACCATGTCAGCCTGCACGCTGCCATGCGTCCCGCCATGACAGTCACGGACTAAACCTCTGAAACTGTGAGCCAGCCCCAGGTAAACAATTCCCTTTATAAGAGTTGCCAAGGTCATTGTGTCTCTTCACAGTAATGAAACCCTAACCATAGGCAGCATAGGATAATCTGTTGATTGATTTTTTAAAAATAAAAAATAAACCAAGGGATTGGAGAGATGGCTCGGCAGTTAAGAACACTTATTTTTCTTACAGAAGACCTAGGTTCAGGGTCAGCACCCTCATGTTCACGGCCTCTGTAACTAGAGTTCCAGGATACGTGATGCCCTCTTCTCAGCTCCACAGATATACCTGCAGGCAAAACACCCATCCACATAAAAAAGAAAAAAAATCTTGTCTTCTGCATGCTGTCTCATTATTGTGGATTCATATGTGCAACTACCCTGCTATGTCCAGAAAATGGTTTCCTTGGAGTCATCTACCATCCACGGCTTTCACGGTCTTTCTGTCTCTCTCCTCCACCATGATCTCTGAGCCGTGAGTGGAGGCGTGGGACACAAATATCCACAGTCTCTTCTTCTCTGCACCTCCACCACTTGTGGGTCTCGGGGTTAATCACTACTGCAAAAAAAAAAAAAAAAAAAAAAAAAAGGAATCTTCTCTGGTGCAGGCTGAGAGACACTAATCTATGGGTATAAGGGTAAGCCATGAGGACCTGGTTTACTACTGTGTCCACTTAGAGTAATAGAAGTCAGTTCTCCCCTAGGGCCTGTGTCCTGTCTAGCTACAGATTCTTGACCCCAATAATGGTGTCAAGTATGGTGCTCAACTTGTGCTGTGGGCTTTAAATTCAACCAGAAAGTAAGCCAGGCGGTGGTAGTACACGCCTTTAATCCCAGCACTCGGGAGACAGAGGCAGGCAGATCTCTGCGAGTTCGAGGACAGCCTGGTCTACAAAGCAAGTCCAGGATGGCCAAGGCTGTCATAGAGAGACCGTGTCTTGAAAAAAAAAATCAACCAGAAAGTAGTTACGTTTATGACACCTGTGCCACTATTGCACCAGTAGGCATATCTTGCCAGACTGGTGGTGGTTGTAGCCCACAGGGCACACAGCTGGGAAAGATTGGTGACACCTTCTCGCCTCTCTCACAGTAAACCGTGCCTCAGCAGTTCATCACAGACTTGGCTGTGTTATGTGTTCTTTTTTTAAATATATTTTATTAATTTATTCATATTACATCTCAATTGTTAGCCCATCCCTTGTATCCTCCCATTCCTCCCTCCCTCCCACTTTCCCCCTAATCCCTTCCCCTATGACTGTGACTGAGGGGGACCTCCTCCCCCTGTATATGCTCATAGGGTATCAAGTCTCTTCTTTGTCTGTGTTATGTTTTCATTCTCAGTCACTGTAAATTATTCTCTAGTTCCTCCAGTGAGTGCCTCAGTTGTGCACATGCTGAAGTATACTTCTTTATTTCCGTCTTCTCATACTTGTGAATTTTTGAGTTGCTTTCGTCACTGACTTCTAGTTTCACTCTCCTGTGGTTGGAGAAAACATTTTGGGTGATCTTAGTGCTTTTTAAATGCATCAACGCTTGGGATGCTGTCTGTGCTGGCCAGTGCTCCCTGTTCACTTGTGAGGACTGGGTAATGTGTCTTAGAGGGTTTGGTTTTTCCCATCTCCCCTGTTTAGGAGAGCCAGCGTGAGAGCAGCAGGGTTGTATCAGTCAGGTTTTTATCACTAGAGCAAAGGGCATGACTCGTCAAAGAGGGAGAAACTTATTCTAGCTCACAGTTTCAAAACTGAGCTCAGGGCTCAGTTGATTCTGGGTCCGTGATGCAAAAGATCATGTGGCCAAGAGACTACGCAGTTCCTGATAGACAGGAAGAGAGAGAGAAACAGAGAGGGAGGACTGGGTAAGAGCTAACCTCCAAGGACACTCCTAGCTTAGGTTCTTTTCCTGGGTGCACTATACCGAGGAGATGCATCTGCTCCCGTGAGCAAAGCCGAATGGGTGTTTTGTTCCTCCCTGCTCCCTGCGGATGCCTCTGAAACACCTCACTCAGCAACTGGCCATTGCTTCATTGATTGCACACTGTATTTGTTCACTGGCCGTCACACTGATGGCAGGCCAAGGCATGCTGGCCTATGAGATCAAAGTTTCTACCTGCTATGGTGAATACTCACCGGACCTTGCAAGGCTTGTATCAGTGCCACTTTTACTCCTGTCAGCCAGAGGTCAGTAATCATATCCACTTCCTTTTTTTTTTTTTTTTTTTTGAGTTCATAATGAATCATTAGGCCATAAATAGAAAACCAGTACAACTATAAATTAAATAATTAAGAGGTGTTGCTGTTGTTGTTGTTGGGGCTTTGGGGGTTTTGTTTGTTTTGTTTTGTTTGAGACAGGACCTCACTGCATTGTCCTAGCTGGCCTGAAATTTGCTTTGTAGATCAGGCTGGCCTCAGACTCACAGGAATCCACCTGCCTCTGCTCCGAGTGTGAGGATTAAGGGTGTGTACCACCAAGCTCAGCCTTTAATTATGATCTTATTTTTCTCATGAAACATGATATTTGGGGAGAAAATAACTCATGGCTCATGCCATTGACCAACCAAGGTCAGACCTCCACTTTCGTGCTCCATCATCCATAGCAGATAGATAACATTTTTATGCCTGTGGCCAGGTGGCCCCAAGATAGTTGCCAAACCTTAAGGCTAAATCTTATCATAAAGAGAAAGAAAGAGCGGAGTGCAAAGGCAAGGATCTACCAGGACATTCCAGAAGGCTTACCCAGGAACTTCTGTTACCACAGCCGGCTCCTGCTTTTGAAAGGCTCCCAGGTGGTGCTTTTTCTCAGCTTTGGACACCTGCTGTGGCAGTTAGCCACACCCAGCATAGGGCAATTGTTTGTCCTAAGAGGCCAACCCATAACTTGGTAGCATATTTAGTCTTGGGCCCTAGACCTTAAACATGTAATGCCATAAACCACTACTCAGGGGCAGATGCTAGAAATCAACAGTCCTAACCAGGAGCCTTAAAGTTCAACTTCCTTCCTCCCCACTCTCTCCAGACCTTCCTAGGAACTGAAGACAATGAGCGTTGCCATCTAATGAGAACATATGTATCTCTTCCAGAGCTTTCTGGCAACTTCTTTATTTATATCAAGCCGGGGGTGGTGGCTCACGCCTTTTATCCCAACACTCAGGGAGGCAGAGGCAGGTGGATCTCTGTGAATTTGAGGACAACCTGGTCTACACAGAGTCCAGGACAGCCAGGGCTACACAGAGAAACTCTGTCTCAAAACAAACAAACCAAAAAAACAAAACAACAAAAAGAAAAGAAGTTTTTCTCTAAAATTCTTTTAGCAACCAAAAAAATCCAAGGAGAGGGAGGGCACAAAAAAAATCTCGCCAGTCCTCTGATAGACACCCCCCCCCCACATTGGCAGAGACTTTTGAGATTGCAGTTCTTTCTTCCTGCCAGCTGACTAACAGAAACTTAGTTCAAAATCGGTGGACTTGGAGTCTAGTGTCCAAAGGCGTTCTGTTCGCCACTCAGAGATGCTCAGCAAGTCCGTGGCGAAACGTGTATGACTCTTCCTTAGTGATAAGAGCCAAGAAACATCACACCGCCGTAGTCCCTATCTCGTTGCCTTAGTGGCAAGCTATCTCATGCTTAGTCAAGTCTTGGGCAGGTGGTTGATATTGTCAGCTTGTTTCAGACAGAGATAGGAGACCTGAGACAATCGTCCCTAAAAATAGACCACTCAGAAGAGTGGGGCGAAGTGAAGCCTAGACAAACATCCTTTACAAGCTCCCCCGTATTCTGTCATACATGCCAGGAGGACACTGAGTATATCCAGGGAACTTCTGCACACCCAGTGCTTGGAGCGTAATAGGCACTCAATGAAGACAATGTTATATACATATGTGTTTTGCCTGCATGTATGTCTGTGCACCTCGGGCATGCCTGCCCGCCCATGGAGGTCAGGAGAGGGTGTCAGATCCCCTGAAACTGGAGTCACAGAGATTGTGAGCCACCATGTGGGTGCCAGGAGTTGAGGCCAGGTGTTCAATTCTGCAAGTGATCCTAACTGCTGAGCAGTCTCCCCAACTCCTCACTCGATACAATTTCAACAAACTTACAAACAAATGCCTGAACTGCTACAAAATAGGAGACTGGAAAACAATGACGATTCAAATCCTGACCCTAATCCGAAGTTCCTCTGGCCAGTGGAAGTCAAGCAATTGCCTAGTCTTCCCGCAGAGTTAGCAGAGCTGTGTGCCCAGGGTAGGCAAATCCCTGACACACGCATACACCATAATTTTAATATTAATCACCCCCAGCTTGATGGATTCAGTAAACCTCAGGTACACTTTGCGTCACGTTTTGATTCTGTTCTTTAGAAAAACCACTAGATACAAGTAAAATATAACAGCATCGGAACTTCTGAAGGCCTCCGTGCGCTCTTCACACAGTGTCTGTGGCTGGGTAAGCATCCCACTGTTGTGACCACGATGATGGTTATAGCTAACTTTCCCATGCCCCATCATCTACCTCCACGCAGGCTTTTAGTGAGGGAGCACCACGCTCCCAAAACTACCAGCCCGTAACTGTCAACCACCGGAGTAGTCACAGCTTTTCTTCTTGGAGGCACGTACAGGTTCCCTTCACCTTGCTGGCAACCACCCGACTCCATGGCGCTCAGTGCCATGGTTTGATGGCACTGGGTTAAGATGCAGCGGTTGCCCCCTTCTCTCCCACTGCAGCACATTTCTCTGGGTGTAAATCCAAAGCCACCAGCAGGTGTTGGCAGCTGCGTCGCTCCCCCTGCTCTTCCATGCGGTACTGACAGTCCCTATTCCCCTTGTCTGTCTTCCATAAAGTACGAATAGTCTCCTTCCCCTTCATCTTCCAAATTGCTCTTATGTTAGAAAGACACAGTGTGAGCCTGTTGTTCCCTCTCTTGTGGAGCTGGAGAACTGTTGCCCTTGTGCCAGGTGTGGTTGACGGTCTTAGCCAGCAAGGGAACATATCTCACCAATGACTACAACTATCCCGAGATTTGGGGTTTTCCTTGGAAAAGCAGCACAGAAAGTTGCCTCATTCTCATCTCGTCAAAAAGGGTGTGCCTACAAATTCATTTGTAAGTGCTTGTCTCTTCTCCCTCCCCCTTCCCCGTGTCCCACACCCACACCCACACCCCGTGCCCTCTTCTCTCACAGAGCCGCTGCCCCAGTCCTGTGGACTGGCTGAGATGATCTCATGGGCCCTGTCCCCACCCACTGTCTTGTACTAAAGCACTCCCCTACACACTTCCTCTTTCTGTTCTTGCTCTGCAGGCTGCATCTTCTTAAACCTTCACTGGGTATCCCAGGGGCATCTCCCACAGTCATCCATCCCGTTCTGACTGCAGGCAGTGCCAACATCACCCAGATGTTACTGACTGTTCTCAAAACGAGACCTGCTGCTCCGTCCCATCTTCTACACGCCCCCCCCCCCCCCCGTCTCTTGTCTCTTAAGGCCAATTTTAAGAATTAGGCGTGGGAAAGTAGCTCAGTGGTAGTGTTTGCCTAACATGTGTGAGGCCCTAAGTTCAAAAACAAGGGGAGGTTTAGAAGATGACTCAGCCAGACCTCAGTTCAGTCCCCAGAACAACTCACATTAAAACAAAACAAAACAAAACAAAAAAACCCAACTACCATAGTAGCACAAGCTCATAATCCCAGTGCTGAGGAGGCAGAGGCACGTGGATCCCTGTGGCTCACCAGGCAGCCAGCCTAGTACTTGGTGAGTTCCAGGCCAAAGAGAGAACCTGTTTAAGAAAACAAGGCACCTGAAAAATGACACTTGAGCTTGTCCTCTAGATACACACACACACACACACAATTATAATTCTTGACCCAGATATGTTGACTCATCCTAGCACAGGAAGCTGAATCAATCTAATGAGCCTGGGCTACAGTAGTGAGTCCTTAGACAACCCGGGCTACATAGCAAAAGCTTGTCTTAGCGGAAAGGGGGAGGAGAGGGTTTAATGGTATTCCATTCAACTTATAGTACAAAAAACTATATTTAGGAAAAATTATAACTTTGGAAAGAATTAATTCTTTTGTTTGTTGTTGTTTTCTTGAGACAAGGTCTCATCTATAGGCCAAGCTGCACTTGAAGCTGTGACCCTCCTGCCTCTGTCTCTTGAGTACAGGGATTAAAGGTAAATAGTCTCCATACCCAGCTGGTAAACATCTAGGGTAAAAGAGATGGTTCATTGAGTAAAAACATTAGCCACATACCCTGATCCCTCAAGTTCATTCCAAGCACACAAATTATTTCATTTTATGTGTATGGATGTTTTGCCTGAACAAACTGTACATGTCTGCACATCACGCTTGTGTGCCTAGTGCCCATGGAGGCCAGAAGTGGGAGGCACTGGATCCCCTGAACTGGAATCACACATGGTTGTAAGACACCATGTGGGTGCTAGGAATTGAACCCGGGTCCTCTGGAAGAGCAGCCAGTGTCCTTAATTGTGAGCCCTCTCTCCAGGCTCTGGTGGGATGCATCTTTAATCCCAACACTCTTAGGGCAAGAAAGGGGTGGAGATTGGGGAATTTCCCAGAAGCTTGTGGGTCAACTTGCCTAGAATATACATCAGAAACAAAACATAACCTGCCCAACAAGGTGGAAGGCAAGAATTAACTTCCAAAAGTTGTCCTCTGACATGCAAATACCATGGCACATGCACGCTTGCACTCACACATGCTAGTGCATGCACACACACACACACACACACACACATACATGAATTACATACACATAACATACAAAATGCCATTTTTTTTTTGGTTTGAGATTGTTTGTTTGATTATTTGTTTGTTTGTTTGTTTTTCAAGACATGGTTTCTCTGTGTAGCCTTGGCTGTCCTGGAGTCACTTTGCAGACCAGACTGGCCTCGAACTCACATCGATCCACCTGCTTCTGCCTCCCGAGTGCTGGGATTAAAAGTGTGCGCCACCACGCCCAGTTTAAAGAGCATGTCTTAATTTGTGTTTTCACTAAAACTTTTTGTGTATTCTCTCTGTCAGCTCCTAGAGCAGGGAGGAAGAGCAGGAACTGTGCTGTTAGAAGCTCTTCCTTCTAAGGGCCAAAGTAAAAATGGCTCTGACTCCCCAGAGAGAACCTGAAATCTCCACTTGGAGTTGACCTCAAACCAAGCCAAAGACTGAAGCTGTGTGTCCTTGTTGCAGAAAAGAGATTGGCTGCTGTTGGCCAGAGGGGAACTCCTGCTCCCCAGACACAGCCAGAGTGCCCCAGCCTGCAGCTTCTATGTGATCACACCATCTCCCTCTCTCACACTGCTGGTGAAGTTGGTGGCCACAAGGGAACTGATGCTGCCTGCCTTCTTCCCCCAGCTCTCTGAGGACCCACCCGAAGACAGCCTAAAGATCATAGAGGCAAGTGCAGCCTGTGTGTCTAGTGCTCTATTGCTGTGAAAATGACACCATGACCATGGCTTTTCTTATCAAAGAAAGCATATAACTGGGGGCCTTGCTTACAATTTCCGAGGCTTAGCCCATTATCAGTGTGGTGGGGAACATGGCGGCACGCTTGGAAGTGGGGCAGTGGCTGAGAGCTACATCCTGACTTTCAGGCAGCAGGCAGAGAGACACTGGACCTGATGTGGGCTTGTGAAATCTCAAAACCCACTCCCAGTGACACACCTCCTCCAACAAGGCCACGCCTCCTGGTCTTTCCAAAGTATTCACCAACTGGGGACTAAATATGCACATATCTGAGCCCATCATGGTCAATGTCATTTAAACCACTACACCTTGGGACAAGCAGAGTGGAGGGTGAGAAAGGGGTGAGGGAGAAAAACTGGGCCATGGGGGAACATACGGCGAGCAGATGGAGTGTGTTATGGCCATTGGAGATAGAAGCAAGGATAGAAAATGAGGTGGGAGGCAGCCAGGTGAAGATGAAGCAAGACTGGCTGGAGGGAAATGAGGTTTGTGAAGAGACAGTTAGGAGAGAAATGGGCCTTGACATAGGCAAAAATAGGGCGTCTTAGAGAAGATCCCACAAATTTGTGCACACGAAAAAACATACACACACATATCCCTGATATATATATATTCCTGAAATTTGATTTAAATGAATGCCAATACGTAGCTAGCTGTGAAGAAAAAAGGGCAAGCATCCTAGAAGAGAAAGCTGTGAGCAGGCGGGAGAAGTCCAGACAGGGGCCGCCCAGGTGGTGAATTTGATTTGTTTAGTTTGGTCTGGAGTGCTCTTTGCAAAAGCCAGCCGTCATGACTGCCTCTCATTTGCACTTCTACCTTGGAGAGGAGAGCAACCCGTGGAGGTTGCGGACAACAGAAGAGCGCAATAGAGAGGAAAGGATGGGTCACAGGAGGGGGGGGGAGCAAAGAAATAATGGGCAGTAAGGGACACATCCAGTGGGAAGACGTGGGTGAGCTTTCATGTCTTCGAGTGTTCAGGACAGTGTTCTAGTATGTGTGTGCCAAGCCTCTAGACGTACGGCAACATGTCTGTGGCTCCACTTAGCACCTCCGTGTGACACTACATTCCTGTAATGTACATGCATGCCCGTGCTCTGGGCCTCTGCTGGGGGAAAGCAGTAAAAAGAAGTCTGAAAATCAGATGCCGAGAGGCCAGCAGGCCCCTGGGACAGCCTTCTTCAGCTCCCTCTTCCCCTTTCTCTACCCCTCCCTCCTCGCGCCCCCCCATCCCTCCCTCCCTCCCTCTCGCTGTCTAGAATCTTTCCTCCCTTGCCCCCCCCCCCACCAGGTTGGGGTGGGAGAGAAAGCTCTGGACAGGGAGAATGGGAGCCACATTCACTGCTGGCTGAAGGACACAAAGGACAGAGCCTAGGATTGTGCTTGATGCCTGGCAGCCATGGGAAGGCAAAGAGGTGGGCAGGAATACCATGGCTTCCTTGGCAGGTCTCACTCCAGGCCCCCCCACCCCCTGCACCCGTGGTTCCTGGCACAGGATGTTGTGGCCGGAAAACCTGACTACTCAGGAATGCTGTGCTCCAGTGTTCCCCTTCTATGCCCCATTTGCCTCAGGCTGGGTGCTCCTTGAACTAGTCTTAAAGGCTGGAGCACCCCTATCCTACCATGTAACCTAAGGACGCACCCTCCCTCCACACTGCACCCCTTGTACCTCTCTGGGGAGTTTCTGGTTTCTCTCAGAACCCAGTGAGGCTTCCTGGGGCTTCAGAGTCTCTAGTCACCAGGAGTTCCACCTCCTCTGTCCCTCCTGAGGTGTCTTCTGTCCTCCTCTGGCCTCTCACATACTTGGGCCTCTACGTGGCATCTCGTGTTCTGTGACCTTGAATTCCCTAAATGAACTGCCTCCTCTGCTCCCCAGAGCACACTGGACAGCCTGGAGCTGGGGCCCACCTACAACCCCCTACAAGTTGGGAGCCAGCTGTATTCACTTCTGACCAGCACCTATCCCAAGCCTCAGGGACGGCTCTACAACAGCAGCCGGGAGAGCCGAGGCCTTAGAAAGGTACCTCTCTCTTGTCACCCCCCCCCCCGCCCCCATCTTCTCTTTATCCTCCCATCCATCATGTCCACCCAGCAACAGCACAGGGTCCAAGAGAGCGGTGAGGTGAAGCAGGTTGGTTAGTTGGTTTGGCTTTTGTTTCTGGTTTTGTGTTCCTGAGGCAGGTCTCACAACGTAGCAGTGTAGCCCCAGACTGAACCTGAGCTTGCGCCATCTGCCTGCCTCAGCCTCCTGAGTGTGTGTGTGTGTGTGTGTGTGTGTGTGTGTGTGTGTGTGTGTGTGTTGGGGAGAGGGGAGGGGTGGGGGTGGGGGACATGGCTCCGGCCATCACACCCTGCGGCTTAGGTATTCTAACCGTGGCAGTTATAACTCTTAGTCATCCAAACAAGCAGGGCCACCTGGAACTACAACCACAGGCCTCCCCTTGAAAGAAAGGGCTGATGGGGAGGGAGGCGGGGCTAGAAGCAGCTAAGGGAAGGGAAAGGGTTGCTGCTTGCCAGGCTTTCTAGTAAGAGCGTCAGATACTGTTGAGTTACTCTTCAGCGAGGGAAGCATCACCCTGAGTCTAAGATGAGGAGGCAGAAGCCGACGTGGGCTAGTAATGGGGCTCTGGAGAAAAGGCTTGAAACCAGATGCCAAGCAGGGTGGCTCACACCTGTAATTCCAGCACTCAGAAAGCTAAGGCAGGATTGCTGTAAACTCGAGGCCAACCCAGGGTACAGTGAGATCTGTCAAAAAAAGGTAGAGCAAGATGAAGTGTCTCTAATGTGATCCATGATCTATTGTATTGTTTTTGCTCAGTGTTTTTTCTGTCTCTCTGTAACTGAGCACCTTTTTTTTTTCTTCCAAGACAGGGTTTCTCTGTGTAGCCTTGACTGTCCTGGACTCGCTTTGTACACCAGGCTGGCCTCGAACTCACAGAGAGCTGCCTGCCTCTGCCTCCCAAGTGCTGGGATTAAAGGTGTGCATCACCACAGCAATGCTACTGAGCACATTTTTATCTCAGCTAAAACTACAGAAGAGTATGGCATGGTGGCTCATGCCTTTAATCCCAGCACTCGGGAGGCAGAGGCAGGTGGATCTCTGTGAGTTCGAGGCCAGCCTGGTCTACAAAGTGAGTCCAGGACAGCCAAGGCTACACAGAGTAACCCTGTCTCGGGAAAAAAAAAAGCAGTGACCAGACGCATAGGAGCAGAGCCCACCATGAGGGCATGGTAGGCAGACAGACAGAGAAGCGACAACAGGCACAATGATACTATAGAGGAGCCTAAGGGACTTGTCACCGCCCTGGGCATTCAGGATGTCTCTGTAGGAATGGGATCTGGGAAGGAATTAGGGACCAGAGTCTGCAGGGAACAGGGACCGGAACTCAGGAACTGCCTGGTCTTCACACAGGCTGGGCAGCTGCAGAGCAACAGAGTCCGAGCTGCAGTGGTCCCCCTGCCAGTGGTGCCAGCCCCAGCTGGAGCTCCCAAGGCATCAGCAGCCAGCAGAGCTTCTTCAGGGACCTTCCTGCCTTCTGACTCAGACGAGGAGCTCCCTTCTCAGACCTAAGTCCCCAGCGCCAGAACACAGCCATAGCACTCACAGGATGGCTGCCTGAGGGCAGACCTGTTGGTTGTCAACTTGCACCTGTGAGTGAGCTCAGCCCAAGAAACAGCCTCTCCCTCCTAGGTCCCCACTATGGCCACTGCCCAACTGAGCTGAAAGTGACACACCCAGGCCTGTCTTTTGTCCAGCAGGGACTGTCTTTTGGATTATTTGACAGTGTTGACACAAACGATTAAATGCCCAGTAAGCCTGCACCATTGTTAAGAGCATTCCTAGGCCAGAATTTCTTCCTGCAGCCCTGAGGTCTGGTCACCCTTGGGAAACTGCAACTCAAGAATAAGGATGAGGTTTCACAGCTCAAGAAAAATCAAGACAGGAAGAGTACCCTGCCCAGACTCCCCACAGCAGCTCCCTTAAGCTGCAGACACATGAGCACTGAGGGTGCTGTTGTGTAGCCCAGCAGATGGGGGCCCGGATGGTGTGAAAGAAGCTGTACTCCCTCATCTCCTCTCCCTACACCTGCCTATCTTCCTGTCAGCTCCCTAGGACTACCAAAAAAACAAGAAAAAGAAAAGAAAAATAGCTACCATTTGTACAGGGCCTTCCCTAAGCTTTAGATTACAGTAGGTGCCTGGGGAGGCTACCCATGTCATGCAAACGGCTTTCTGAAGCAGAGACAAATTCTCACACTTGGTGGGAGGAACAGCTAAAGACTGTGGATTAACAGACAAGTGACCCAGAGTCACCATGGTTAGAGCCCAGCCCAGGTGAGCCTATGGCCACCCAAGTTCTGAGTGTCACTGGAGCCCTTTCCCCCTTTCATCGTCCCCAACATAATTACTGGTTCTTCTCCTGATCCCTCCACCCCCTCCCAGCACATGCTGCCTTGCCACTGCAGCCATTCACGCACAGAGACCTCTTCAACCCAAGCTGCCTTTAATGAGATTTGTTTCATAAATTAAAAATGTATCTGGCAAAGAACAGTACAAGAGTAAGGAGGATCCATACTGGCCTCCCCAAAGTGCACTCACTCCTGACCAGTGGACCCATTCAATAGGGGGTCCATTCCTTAGCTCTGCTGAGCCTCCTCCCCCAGAGAGCCCGCCCCCTCAGCTCCTATCATTTGTTCTACTTCCTGTGACTTCCTGGGGTAGCTCATTGCTTGACTCCTCTGGTCCGCCTGTTCTTAATGTAGGCCCCTCCCACCTTCTGGCTCCTGCTGGGTTGTAACAGGTTTTTCTTTGATTTTTCCAGTGCCACCTCCCCATGGACCTCCTATCAGCAACTATCTCAGGCAGAACCCTCTGACTTGACCCCAGCCCTGTCACTGCCTACTCTAGAGAGGCCACAGTCCCAACCCCCTGAGGCGCCACTCTTCTGGACCTGGCTGTACAGAGCAGTATCTGAGCTGTGGCCTTTGCTGCCACCGCCACCTGTGCTACCAGATTCGGGAAGAACCAAGCCCTGTGGTTTGGGAGCAGGGACAGGCTTTGAGCTGCTGCGGGGAGGTGGCACAGCATAGTCATCGGTGACAGGGTTGTAAGGGAGCTCGTAGCCCTCTTCTTTCAGGCGAGCCTGGCACCACCATGCATCCTTAGGCTCCTGAGGCAGATCATAAAGGTCCCGGGGAGGGGCTGGGGTCAAGCCCTCGGGCTCATCATAAATGGGGTCCTCTTTGGAGTCCGTCAGCTTGGCTTCCAGCAACTGCTGCTGCACGTGCCCATACAAATCCCAATAGAGAGGTTTCTTGGAATGCAGCCCCTCCCCTGCCGGAGCTGGGGTGCTGCCCAGGGGGTCTGAATACACAGAGTCCTGAGGTGGGCCAGGAGGAATTCGCACGGAGTCTAAAGGCTCAGCATATAGGGCTGGGGGGCTGCCCAGAGGCTCCTGGGGAACAGGAGGGGAAACTGTCTTCCCCTCGGTCTCCCCTTCATGGGAGTCAGTTCTGAAAATATCTTGTCCCTGTCCAACCTTTCCTTGGGCCTTTTGCTGCTGGATAGCAGCCTCCACTGCCTGAAAGATGTCGTTTCCCTGGGCAGTCTGGAAGGTGAAGGTTCCAGGGCCAGAGGGGCAGCGGCGACCCGCTTCAAAAGAGAACATTACCTGAGGGTGTGAAGGGAAACACGTTTAGGAGTCATAAGAGATGAGTCACAGGTCTGACCAAATTAGTGTATCTGCGGGGAAGGACCACTTGGGAACGGAATTGGTCACCACAATTCGTCACTCCACCCAGGTGCCTTCCCCCAATGGTCACCCTCCCAGACAGCCACTGCACCTTGTCCCGGCCATAGCGTCGTAACAGAGTGTAAGGCCAGAAAAAGAGCGGCTCCAGGATTTGACTCTGGGCCCCCAAAGTCAGGAGGGTCAGCTTCTCAGCCTCCACCCTCAGAATGTAGGAGCCTTGCAAGCCGCAGCGTTCAGAAGCCTCAGTCTTCTGCATGGTTACCCAGAACTGGGATCCTGGCAGGAACACACAGAAAAGGGAAGGAGCGTTGGGACTCCCCAAGAGCACCCCTTCACCCCACTCCATTCCTACTAGACATCTATCTACCTTCCCAGGTGGGGCTGTACAGGGAATTCTCCAGCATCTCCAGGGCAGAAAACTTAGGTGGGCTCTCCGGCTGCGCCAAAGCCCAGCCTCCTTTCTGCAGAAAAAAAGGAACATCGGGGATCTTATTCCTATGGGTCCATCCTGGCAGTGCCCCTTAGGCCCAGGGCCGCTCACCCCTAGTCCCTCACCGGAAAGGCGTTTCTGCATAAAGTCTGCACCCAGACGGCGCTGGACGGGGCGTCCGCCGCCAGCAGGTGCGAGCGCTGCGCGGTGTCCAGGCGGAAGGCTGCGGCGCCGGGCTCAGGGGGACTCTCCACAGACACAGGGGCCACGCTCACACACTCAGCCAGGCGGATCACCTTGCAGTCTAGACGACGAGAGCCGCCTCGACCCCCTCCAGGGCTCGACCCCTTGTGATCAAAGAACTCCAGCCGCGCTACGCCGTGAGGACTGGCTGGGTAAAGCACAGCCCAGGTTTTCCTCCACCTCTGGGAAAGGACGAAAGAAGCGGGAGTACGCGGCAGCACGCGCCCCACGGGGAAGGAAAGACTCTACGCAGGTCGATCTGAGTCTGGGGTTTCCTAGGCAGGGACACTTTCCCTAAAATAATGCCATCCTAACTCCGCACAGCCTGGTACTTCAAGGGAACCTCACCGGGCTCTACAATTGCCCGCGCGGCGTTCTGACCAGCTTCCGGCCCCTTCCCTCTTTCTGGATTCTTTCACCCTTTTCTAAGTCCAGAGGGATTTCGCTATCCCCCCCCTCCGGGACACACAAACACACACAACGCACACACACACACACAACACAGAACACTACCTTAGTCCCGAAGCGCTGACTCTGCAGAAAGAGAGGACCCTCCATCACAGCCCCGTCCATTGCCCCGGCCGTTCCTTCCGCGCTTCCTGGCCCCGAGGACAGGGGGCGGGGCGGGGCGGAGCTGCAGGGTGCCGGAGGCGTGCCCGCCCCTCTCGGGCCCCTGCGGCGGTGATGCTGGGCGGGGGAATGGGCGGGGGGAGGCGGGGGACGGGTAGAGGAAGAGGCGCCAGCAGGAAGAACTCAGGGTCCCCAGAAGGGCAGACTGGGCCCTTTATCTTACCGCACGCACAGTGGCGCCACTCAGGGAAGCCGTGATTGCCAACCAGGGGCCCTGGTGCCTGGGAGTGGAGGCTGAAAGTGACGTCAGATGCTTAACATGACATCAGAGTGAAGGTCGTGACATCATCCTCCGGCACCCCGGGGGCACCATAATAACCAAAGCGGACCTCGGGACATTAGTTCCCCTTGAAGGACCTGCTCCCAAGGCCCAGCCCTGGAATTGGGCTGGATTGTTGACACTGCCTAACTGGGGGCGTGGAGGAATGGCTAGGAGCTGGAAAGCTTCCCGCCGCCACAGGGGCCCCGTTCTGCGGTCCGAAACAGTTTGCAAGGCCAGCATCCCGACCACGGCTGCCGGGGCTCCAACCTGCGGGAAAAGAAGGCTTCATTGAACCGGGAGGGGTGGGAGGGGTGGGAGGAGTGGGAGGGGGTGGCGCGGCTGCAGCCTGCTCCACGGGGGAGGGAAAGATTTAGAGGAGGGAACCGGCCTGGACAGAATGGAGGGAGAAAGCGGAATGTGGGAGGGCTCTAGGGGACGTGGGAGGGACCAACGAAGAGGGGGGAGGGAGGGGGGGTCCAGTCTCCCCTGGCCGAACACTTTTTTTTTTTTTTTTTTTTTTTGGAAATCCTAAAACTAAACTCCGGGACCAGGACTCTGCTTCCAGACTCGGGAGCTCTGCATAGTCCAAGGTAGGAGAGTCACTGCCGGCCAGGGGTAAGAGGTGTTGGATGGAGAGGATAGTGGACCAGGGGGAAAATTGATTTGGGATGGAGTCGGGGAAGCCAACCAACTGACACTTTTATTATTGCTAAGGGAACAAAAACACGAGAGTGGAGAGCTGAGCAGATAGATATTGGGGATGGAGGTTCCAGGATGCAGCTTGGAGGCTCTGCCGAACACCAAGGGCTTCCAAGCCAAAGGTTTCCAGAACAAAGCTGTCTTGTCTGAGTTGGGGGAAAGCAATTCAGGGCCCCCCTTGCTGTGGAGGACTGTTTTCAGCCTTGGATAGAGAGGCCTGAGCTGAGGAGCCAGCCCTAGCTTCTGGTTGCCCGGTGACAGAAAACAGTGGTGTTACAGGAAGCTTGGACAACTCCCCCACCAAAGCCTGCCCGGCTTGAAGCCTCGCTCTCCTGGAGGAGCCCCCTGACCCTGCAGGCTTTTTGTGAGCCCATGTGCTAGGGAGAGTGGCAGAACTCCGTTTAGCCTCAACCCTTCCTGTCTGGGCATCTCCCTCCAGAGCAAACAGCTAAGAGTACTCTCGGTCATAGTTGAGCGATCTCCGTGGGGTCCGGTCTCAGAGGCTCCCCTTGCCTGTACTGCTAAGTCTGTCTGCCTGGAGGGGTCAGCCTGTCATTTCTCCTGTGCCTGCATCGTGGCTTTTACTCCCTCTCCTCGTGGTTTTGGCCTCTCTGTGTCACTCCCCAATAGGAAGCCTATCCGTATTCAATATGTCTCTCACTCTGTGTCTTTTTGTCCACTCTTCTCCCGCCCCCCCCCCGCCCCCCATTCCCACAGCCCTCCTTCCTCTCACATCCTGTCTGTCTGGGTCAGCCTCTCTCTGTCTCTTCTCAATATCCCTGTTTATCTAAACCAAATGATGGCGAAACTAGAAAAGCACATTGTTATGACCCAAGCGGGGACACCATAACAGCTAGTTATAAGTCTTATTGTTTGCAAAGGGAAAAAGAGAGCCTCCCTCCCTTTGTCTCCCTACCCTCATTTAATGTGTATTTCTCCCTCTCTGTCCCTTAGTGCGCACACACCCCACCCCCCACCCCTCAGGGCTCTGCCTGCCATGAGAGCTGTCAATGTGAGGTATTTCTGCCCCTGGGGACTGTGGCTGCTGCTGCTGCTGAACTTCCTGCGCAGCTGTAGTGTGGGGTCTCCATCCCCTCCTACCAACCCAGAGAAGAAGACGGGCAGCCAGGGGCTGAGGTTCCGGCTGGCTGGCTTTCCTAGAAAGCCTTATGAGGGCCGCGTGGAGATACAGCGGGCCGGTGAATGGGGCACCATCTGTGACGATGACTTCACACTGCAGGCTGCCCATGTCCTCTGCCGGGAGCTGGGCTTCACAGAAGCCACCGGTTGGACCCATAGTGCCAAGTACGGCCCAGGAACAGGTGAGCAATGCTCTGGGCTAGCCCAGATAGATTATCTACGTGCAGTTCAAATGCACAGAGAGGAGCACCACGATGGCACAGCCAAAGGGACATGGGACACCAAGAATGGATAGAGTTAAGTAAATCCACAAGTGATAAACCACCTAACAGTAATCTCAGGGCCATGTGCCCTGGAGCTAGCCAGTGTTTCCCATGAGCCTCCAGTGTCCCAAATGCACAATGAGGAAGACGTTGATAAGTTTCTCTTCTGCAAAGTAAGATTCTACAGAGCTATCCACAAGGACAGCCAGCCCGGTGCTGGAGAGCCCTGAGTGGTCCAAGTGCAGTAGAGCTGAGGAGAATGTGCGAGCAGGCGAATGCTGTATGCATGCCCCATAGCTGGAAGGGTCATATGCTAAGCTGACAAAAATCAGGATCCGGGCTAGAGCTAACTGACAAGGGGCAAATAGGAGGAGTGAGAGGGTTGGGGCACAGTGCTCTGGGGCTAAAGGTGCTCAAACTGTGTGGACCCACAGTGGGACTGACGGAGAGATAAGGGTGCAACCTGCTGCTGTCCCCCCCCCCTTCCCACTAGCTCAACCACTTTTGAGATAAAGTGTCACTTGGAGATACCACACTTTGAGAGGGACAGAAGGAAGCAGAAATGCTCAGAGGGAGGGTATTCGCCCTGCACTCAGCCTTCCTGAGAGAAGGAGGGAAGGAAGAAGGGGAACACAGACAGACAGACAGACAGACAGACAGAGGGACGGACCAAGGAGGTGGGGTGAAGGCACTTTCCGAAGCCACGTTTCAGGAGGAATAGCTAAAGAGACCAAACATTTGGCACAGAAACAAACAAACAAAGCCTCGCTTAGCAATTACACCATGGGTGTGGGAAGGGTGGCCAGGCTGTGGCTGAAGAGTTTTCTGGGTGGCATCAAAGGACTGAATGGGACCTGGTAGGGAAAGTTGTAGAGTCCCACAGTGATTTTCTGATGGTTGTGTGGCCTTATGGGGCAGAAGGGTAAGTAAGTCCTTTAGGCTAGGTGTGGCACCCTGAACACTGGCTGGGTCACAGATGTTTCAGGAGGTTCCTGCCAGTTTTGAGTGGTCAGTGATACGCAATATGATCCAGAAAGTAAAAATAGGGTTTCTGGGGGCACAGCAGGCAGCGTAGGCATACAGAAACACACCACAGGAGAGAGCGTCAGAGTGGAGTGAGAGCGCCTAGGATTCCCACGTCTCAATGAGAGGTCAAACTCTTGGGCAATTTACGTGATTTTTTGGAGCCTCGGTCTGTTTACATGAAGTGGTCCTCTGGCAGCTCCGGCCTAAGAATGATTAAGTGTGTACATACTATGGTACTCAATTATAGCTATTGCTATTAGTGGATGAATTCCTGTTGATATTGGTGAGAACTTAAATGTTGCTTCTTGGTTGTTGTTGTTTTTTAATTCACTCTAATCAATCCTTTAGTGTCCCAGATCACCATTAACTCTGTGTCAACCTTACACCCTCTTCCTCCACCCCCCCCAGAGTCCCCTGTCCCTTCTCCTCTTGTTCTTCATCAAAACAGCAGGATTATCCTCAAGGCCATGTGAGGCCACACTGTGCTTCCTCTCCATCCCCATCATGCCCCCCTCTGCCCCCTCCCCTCCCCCCCCTCGAGCACTTCTCTGTCTGCTCACCTTCCTTCCCACAGGCCGAATCTGGTTGGACAATCTGAGCTGCAGCGGGACTGAGGGAAGTGTGACAGAATGTGCCTCCCGGGGCTGGGGAAACAGTGACTGTACCCACGATGAGGATGCGGGGGTCATCTGCAAGGACCAGCGCCTTCCTGGCTTCTCAGACTCCAACGTCATTGAGGTTTGCGAGACACACACACAGACACACACACACACACACACACACACACACACACAGACTGGAAAATCTGTGGAGTGGCCATATGTGGTCAGAAGAGATATTATAAAGGCATCCCATAATCCTCTACAGGATAACGTGAGCTTCTGGGAAACTTGGAAGACAGTGACAAATGAGGTGCTGCACTATAAAATCCAATTTTTAAAAAACGTGTATGGGTGTTTTACAGTCATGAATGTCTAGTGAAAACAGAGGCCAGAAGAGAGCACTGGATCCCGTGGAACCTATAGTTACAGATGGTTGTGAGCGGCCATGTGGGTCCTGGGAACTGAACCCCCAGAGCCTCCAGAAGAGCCCTAGCTCCCAAATCCGATTACTTTAAGTATTCACATAGAGTTACTAAACCCAGCACAAGTCTCTGCCATTTCAGACATATCCAGTCCTGTCCTTCTCCTTCTCCGATGTTTCTGCTTTCCTCCTTTCCCGCCTTCCTAAGGCACTTCCGTTGGGAAGCTTGCCTCCTTTCAGGCGGACATATCCTACCTAGCTTTCCGTCTTTAGCGCCTTCGGACCCTGTAATTGTTTCTCGAGCATAGCACCTTCTGCCACTGTTACACACTGCAGTCTGGGGCACATCCCCTAGATAAGCAGCTGGACCAGCATCCATAAGCAGCTGGACCAGCATCTTCCGTAGCCCTGTCTCACTGGTCCAGCCAGTAGATTTTACAGACACAAGCGGGGTTCCTTCAGGGTGCCGCAAGCACTGCTACGATGACTCTTTACCCTGCTTCTGGTCCCGTCTCAGGTGGAGCAGCAGCTGCACGTGGAGGAGGTGCGACTGCGGCCAGGTGTGGAGTGGGGCAGGCGACCCCTGCCTGTGACTGAGGGCCTGGTTGAAGTCAGGCTTCCTGACGGCTGGTCGCAAGTGTGTGACAAAGGCTGGAGTGCCCACAACAGCCACGTAGTCTGCGGGATGCTGGGCTTCCCTGGAGAAAAGAGAGTCAACATGGCCTTCTACAGGTGCGGGGCTCAGGGGAACGCAAGGAGACTGTTGTGACACAGGAAACCGGCAAACTGTGTGTGTGTGTGTGTGTGAGAGAGAGAGAGAGAGAGAGAGAGAGAGAGAGAGAGAGAGAGAGAGAGAGAGAGAGAGAGAGAGAGAGAGAGAGAGAGAGAGAGAGAGAGAGAGAGAGAGAGAGAGAGACCGACCTCAAAGACTTCCCATAGGCAGGACTGAAACAGACTGCGAGGCAAACTGCGGAGTGCGCATGCGCCCGAGTGACGTCGTGGGTCGGCGGGCAGATTTCTCCAGCCCGGGCACTGGGGCCTCAGGAGTTCAGAGTTCATGGAGGGTGCGGCTGCCTGCGGGAGGCGGTGCCTGCGGGCAGGCGTCTTTGCCAGGCTGCGTTGCGCCAGGGGCCTCGGAAATTGTGACTGGCCGCCCAGTCACCCGAGTCACCCTAGGGACTGGTTCTGTGCGAAGGGCGGCTTCCTTCCTGGAGCATGTCATTTGGTAGTTTGGATAAACAGCCTACCCAGTCCGAGCAGATACTTGGGAGATCTGTCCAGTGTCATTCTGCAGCCTGTTTTGCAGAACCAAAATGCTCGCGTTCCTCAGCTCTTTGTTCTCTTGCCTGCTGGGTGGCTTCCATTGAGCACACTACATAGCAAGTGGTCCGTCGGGGCAGGGTAGTGTAGAAGGTGCCAGTCCTTGAAGAAAGTCAGCATTTCCTTGCATTGAGACAGAAAACCAGTTCAGGTCTTATCTCTAACACAGAGGAAGCTGCCGTTTGAACCTGAGTGTATGCTGGGCAGTACACAGCAATAATGCAACGAATCTTTCAATCTTTCACCTATAATGAAATTATGGGGGGAATTTTTTTTCCAGTCTTGCTAAAATCCAGATAAGCTGTGTTCACAGCTGTCTCCAGCCTCCAAATTTAGTAATCCTCCACAGAAGAAGGCTATCGTAGTGGTTTGAGTGTCATTTTCTTCCTTCTGTAATTTTAGATCTCTAAGAATCGCCGTATGCTTTCCTTAAGTGCTCGCAAACTTTTCATTTAGCAACTCACTGTCGAATCGCGTTTATTTGTAGAGTAAGAAAACTTTTTCTTTCTCAAATCTGTACGTTCTCTAAGATACACTCATTCCCATACGTGCTGGAAACTTTTTTGCCGTAGTGCTCAAACACATCTGAAAGGAATCCAGTTGAGCGGTCTGCAGACTGACGCCATTTTACAAGAGCTGTGTGTCGGAGTGCCTTTAGTGTCGTGTTTCTTCCGCTGAGCTCAGGCTTTGTCTTTCAGAACCCAAACACCAGGTCCTAAAACAGTTGCAGCTTTTAAGTCCAAGGTTTTTATCAAGAGAAGAGTATGGGATGAACCAACTCATCCAGCATTCACTTAACGCCCCCACTGTGTGCCGCCTCCCATTGCAGGCTTTGGTGGTTCCGAAGCGAACACACTCATTCTTCCTCTGAGGACCAGGGGACCACCGGGAAATAAGTAAACTAACAAAATGGAAGGATGATATAGTGTTACCCAGGCCTCTCTCAGAACTAGGTTCATGGCATCTTATTCAAAGACTCAAAAGAGCACACACAAGCAGCAAAGTAGGAAAGGATTTTACTCACAGGTAATGTCAAAGTATGGGACAGGCTGCAAGAGAGCAGCTGGCTACCTGAGCTGGACACCTGCCCAGGGCTTGCTTTTGTGGGTCCAGGAAAAGGAGACCATTGTTAGGGGAGGAACGATGGGTGGTTTCTCATTTTGATTGGCAGGCTTGGGTTATATGCTCCTTTGTTTAGTGCTCCTGTCTCTTCACAAAATGCATCTGATTTTACTCATATGTACACCCAACCATGCCTAGGCATAAGATGGTAGCCTGGGGCTTTTCCCTACAAGGATACTCAGAGAGTGTAGTTTACTGCACTGACTCCCAAACTGCCTAGGCTGGCAGGTTTGCTGCTCTAGTTCCTGAACATGTTTCGGGATGTATTTGTTCCAAGAAGTGAGCTATTAAGGGTTGTTGTGTGCCACAGTGGCCCAATTGCTTTGTTTAGGGACAGGTGTGCACACTGCAAGATGCAGGTGGGGCTCCCAGGGTACTAAGTGCTTTGTCGAGAAAGGGATGTGTACAAGGATCCCAGTTCGCTAAGCTGTCCCCATGTTTGCCGGCCTCAGGAGTGTGCAGTGAGTCCGGGGGAAGAAAGTGGAAGTGGTGAGGGAAACCCTTGTTGAGTAGATGCCAAGCGAGGAGAGACTTAAAGGAGGTGAGGGCATAGCTGTGCAGACACGTAGGCGAGGAGGAGGAGGAGGAATTATGGGGAAGATGGAGTGGAGGGAGGTCTTTCTTGTCTTCCATCAGTGTGGCTGGAGCTGAGTGAACAGAGAACAGGGTAGGTGATGTGACACGTGAGGTGGTAGGGAAGAAGTGACCTAGCTCGAGGAGGGTCATGTGGGAGACGGTGGCTTTAGCCTGTGACGTAAGGAACCACTGGGGGCTTGTGAGCAGAGGTTTGGTTTTGTTGTTGTTTTAACCCGTGTTACACTTGTACTGATTTTGAGTGCCACTGTGAACAGATGGACGCCTTGCCAGAGTAGGTTCCCTCCCACGTGGGTGCCAGGAATTGAACTCAGGTCATCAGTCCTGATGCCAAGCTCCTGAGCCATTTCACCTGCCCCAGAGGTGTTTTGTTGTTGTTTCTGTTTGAGACCACATCACTGGTGTCCCTGGTTGGCCTTGAACTCCTTATCCTTCTGCCTCTGCCTCCCAAGTCTGGGGTTATGGGCCTGTATCACCATGCCCAGCTGAGCAGTGGTGTTTAATCACATCAGTAATCATTACTTTGACTTTGAATTGTTTATCTTATTATGTGTGTGTGTTCATGTAAGGGGGGGTTTCATGTGGTGTGTGTGTGTACACACTCCAGTGCATGTGGGGGGCCAAGAACAACTTTCAAGAGTCAGTCGTCTCCTTCCACACTGGATTCCTGGGATCAAATTCAAAATTGTCTGGTGTCAATGGCAAAGTCTTTTAACCACTAAGCATCTTACCCAGTCACTAACTATGTACGCCTTTGATTGCTTTGTTCTTTGCCCCGCCCCCTTTTTTCTTTAAAGAGAGTGTGTGTGTGGGTCTGCGCGCGTGCACGCGCACACTCCTGCATACTTGTTCTCTGACCTCCAGACCCCAACTTCTGTCTCAATCTAATTTCTGAAGGTCATGGTACTGAGGCCCTGTTCTGAGTCCATGGCTGTCACTGAGGCCCACTTGTGCCTGTGCTAGGAGGGCCTAGGAAGCCTTGGGAGTCGCTGAGGACATCATACCCTACCCCTACTCTTGGAAGCTCTCTGACTATGAGGGAAGGAATCTTGTCCCTGGTTCTGGCTGCACTGGCCTTTTCCACTTAGTTCTACACCAATCCTGACCTGATCTTGTCTTATCCTCACAGAAAGTTGAGGAAGCGAGCGGCCAAAGCCTCAGCCCAACACCCCAAGTCCCTTGGAAGGTAAAAGGGCAAGAGCCCCGGGGACCTCCTGTCAGCCCCTGAGGCCTCAGGAGGTGGATGGATGGATGGAAACCTGTCCATGTCCATCCCAGAACCCAAGCCTATGGATCAGGAATGTCGTTGGATAATGGCTGCTCCCAGGGGAAGAGTGGGAGGCGGCAAGCATGGGAGTGGGTGAGCTTTGATTTTAGGGAATGGGAGGAGGAAATTATGTAGCAACAGCCGAGGGGCCACTGTGTCTTTATACTGCTCCCTAAAGGCCTTCCACGCAGGCCACTGCATTCCTCCTGCTCTCCCCTCCCCCACCTACCCCCACTCCTAGCTCAACTCTCTTGGTCCAGGAACATTTCCACTCTCTTCTCCCTTGACCTTCAACTGACCTCCTCTCCTCTCCTCTCCCTCACCTAGACTGCCGTAACTAGATTTGCCTTTAGTGGCACTGATTCCAGTGAGCATCAGGAGTTGCTAAGTGTGTGCCCTCCTGTGGCATTCCGCAGTCTTTGTGTGCAGGGAAATCAGTTGCCCTCCCTATATACTGTGACCAAAGGGTCCTTCTAGAAGCAGAATGTCTCACTTCTCCAGGGCCACATCCTCGACCACCGCCTCTACCAACATCTTTCTCCTTTTTGCAGACCAGTCAACAAGTTTAAAGTCAAACACAAGCCCCGAGTGGGCAGGGGGCCAAGCAAGAGGTAAATCTGGAGGTTGGAATTTGGAGGAGAGAGGATGGGCAGGGGGCGGGGCCGCGACCAGGAAAGGGTTCAAGACAGGTAGGCCGCTTGGACTGATGGAGCTGATGATGAGAGGGGTGGGGCGGCCGCTGTGATGAACACCTCTCTGGCTCCTGCTAGGAACGGGAAGTGAGGCCCTGTGATGTGAGTCTCCGGGGGACTTTTGTCTCTTACCCTGCGTGCTTATCTTCCGGCAGGCAATCTAGCAGTTCTGTCTGGCACCTGCCTTTCCCCCACAGGACCACAGTGTGCTCAGGAGATCAGTGTTCTCGTCCTGCTTCCTTTGATGAGTGCTTCTAATTTCCACTTTTCAAAAAGTAAATATTACCAGGGGCTGGAGAGGTGGCTCATAGGTTAAGAGTATGAACTGCACTTTCCAGGGAAGCTGAGTTCAATTCCTAGAACCCACATGAGGCAACTCACAACTGCCTGTAACTTCAGCTCCAAAGCATTCGATGCTCATGTCCTCTCCTGGCTTCCCCGGGCACCTCCAGTCACATGCCTAAACTGACACTAGGACACACACTTATACACATAACTAAAGGGGGTGTGTTGTTGTTTAAGTAAGCATTACCAGTTTACCTGGTGTGGAGGGTAGCCTATGGAACCTTTCTCAGGATAGCTTAGGAATCACAGCCCCGGGCTGGAGAGATGGCTCAGAGGTTAGGAGCGCCACCTGCTCTTCCTAAAGGTCCTGAGTTCAATTCCCAGCAACCACATGGTGGCTCACAACCATCTATAATGTGACCTGATGTCTTCTTCTAGTGTGCAGGTGTACATGGAGGCAGAGCACTGTATAATAATAATAAATAAATAAATATTTAAAAAAAAAAAAAAGAATCACAGCCCCCACGACTTTAATCCCGGCACTCAGGAGGCAGAGGCCGGTGGATCTCTGTGAGTTCGAGCCAGCCTGATCTACAAAGGGAGTCCAGGACAGCCAAGGCTACACAGAGAAACCCTGTCTCAAAAAACAAAACAAACAAACAAGAATCACAGCTCCCACCCTGGCTTCCTGTTCATAGGCAGGCATCCATTTCCATATTTTCTTCCTGGGCTCCCTCAGAATTCAAGGGAGTAGTAGACTTCTAACCCTTCCATCAGGGCCTGTCTTTAAAAGGCAGGCAGTAGCACTACAATCTCCCTGATGACTTGTACCTGGGGAGGGGGTGATCCCTTCCATTGTCTCCTCCTCTCCCCACCATGGTCCAGTGTTCCCCCAGCATGGCCCCATGGTAAGCCTTGCCCATGGGCTTCTGTCCCTGGTAGCTCAGAACTTGTTGAGTGGCTTGGGTCATCTTTGCCCAACATAACCATCCTTTGGTTCCTCCCCTGAACCCGCCCCCCAGGAAAGCACGCACTGCCATTTGTATTAGTTACATGGAGTGGGTTTGAGAGTTTAGACATTAGACATTTTTTCCTGCCATGGCCTTGACTTTGATTTTCAGCCAAACAAGACACTGAAACTACCTGATCTCTTTGATTTTCAGGATCCGGTTACCCTGGGCTTCCAAATGTATTCATTCTGTTAAGTCTCCGGCCTCCTTTGTCTGTTTTGTGTGTGTTTTGTTTTGTTTGTTTGCTTTCTGAGACAGGGTTTCTTTGTGTAGCCCTGGCTGTCCTGGAACTCACTCTGTAGACCAAGCTGGCCTTGAACTCAGAGATCCACCTGCCTCTGCCTCCCGAGTGTTCAAAGGCATGGACCACCACAGCCCAGCCCTTTGCTTGTTTGTTTATAAATATCTTCTCCTCCTGCCTTCCTAGCCAACTGTCACACTCCCTCTAGTCTCTCACATCAGGGCCAGGACACCAGACTGCAATTATTCACAATAAACCAGCCTCATGGGCCCACTCGACCCACACCAGGCCTTTGCTTTCTCTTCCTCCCTGAGCCCCACCCAGTCTTTCTGGGAAGAGAGTCCTCCCTTCCTCCAGGCACCTGGCTGCAAGCTCTTGTTCTGTTGGTGTCTACAAGTTCTTCCTCTTCTCCCAAGCATCTCTCCAGTGTTTCCGAGTGTTAACATCTCCAGTTTTGTCCTAGTTTCTGCTCAGATGGCTTGTAGAACAATGCTCAGTTGAAACTGCACAAGCATTCACTACCTCCGTAAAGACATCTGTGTTTGTCATTGGGATGCCAACCATCGCTACCTTCCCTCTTCAGCCATGTATCGTCCCTCCAACTTTTGTCTGTCTTGCATTTATCTTCATTCCAAAGAAAGTCACTTGACAGTCCCTCCTACCGCCATCCTTCAGCCTACTCTCACCATAGCTGTCTGCCATCTGATGACAGGGCTTCTAACCTGGGAGCCCTTCTGGCCTCTGAGAAGCCATTTTAGATGCAGGCATGCTCAGGACTCTGCATCCTGGCTCACTGTCATGCGGCGTGTTCAGTCAGAGCATCCTAGAAGGGTCTGCTCACTGGCCATTCAGGCCAGTTCTGTGCCAGCCACTCCTTTAGAGCCATCTCTTCTGGCTCCCCGTGGGTTCGAGCTTCCCATTAGCTCTGCGCGGCTGCCTCGGCCTCAGCCTCCCTTTAGATCATTAAGAACAAAGCTGCAGCTGGGAGGTGGTGGCGCACACCTTTAATCCCAGCACTCCAGGAGGAGGCAGAGGCAAGCAAATCTCTGCGAATTCAAGGCCAGCCTGGTCTCCAGAGCTAGTTCTAGGACAGCTGAGGCTGCCTCAAAACCCTGTCTCAGAAAAACAAAAAACAAACAAACAAACAAAAAAAAGGACAAGCTTGCTTTCAAACCTGGCCACCCTTCCCCTGGGGTTTTGCCGCAGAAAGTCCCTCACAGACCCTGACTGGGCAGCCAAAGCGCTTTCATAGTGCACGCTAGACAATCCTGCCTCCTGCCCTGCTCCCATCCCAAGGAAAACACAGATGGGGAAGGAGAGGGATAAGAGGCCATGAGAGGTTGGGAGATGGTGGGGAGGTGATGTGGCAGGTGGCTGTGGGGCAGGGAGGCAGGAATTCAGCCTCACTCTACTGCACCAAACTCCTGTCCCCATAGGATGCTGGCCCAGAAGAAGCAACACTCCTTCGGTCTGCACAGCGTAGCATGTGTGGGCACAGAAGCCCACCTCTCCCTCTGTTCTCTGGAGTTTTATCCTGCCAACGACACCACCAGGTGCTCTGGGGGAAGCCCTGCAGTGGTGAGCTGTGTGCTGGGCCCTCTATACGCCACCTCTCCTGGTCAGAAGAAGCACCAACAGGCTAAGCCTCAGGGGGAGGTACGTAAGACAATGTTTTCATTCTGCACTAAGGGGGGTGAGGGGGGGGACTGAACCCCAGGCTATACACACACACACACACACACACACACACACACACACACACACACACACCAAACCTACCATCTAGCTACACACCCTAGCCCAAACCAGTGAATGTAAACTTTTCTCACCCAGGGTGGGAACCCCCTTGCCTGGCGTCTACTCCCTAAGCACAGCCCTGACCTTTGAAAACAGGGAACCTTCCAGTGGCTGTGCCACAGACCTGATACCACCCACTGCCGTAAAAAAAAAAAAAAAACCTCGTGAAGTTCCCCGGGCTACTTAGCTCTCCCCAAACCAATGTTCCCATTCGCTTTGGGCACGTCTTTCTTCTGCAGGCCCGCGTGCGTCTAAAGGGCGGTGCCCACCCTGGAGAGGGCCGAGTGGAAGTCCTGAAGGCTGGCACGTGGGGAACAGTCTGTGACCGAAAGTGGGACCTACAGGCAGCCAGTGTGGTGTGTCGAGAGCTGGGCTTTGGCACTGCTAGAGAGGCCCTGAGCGGTGCCCG
The DNA here is from genome assembly GCF_964271855.1 of Acomys minous. Lineage (NCBI taxonomy): Eukaryota > Metazoa > Chordata > Mammalia > Rodentia > Muridae > Acomys > Acomys minous. The sequence continues at coordinate 60,726,044 of NC_140500.1, read as the reverse complement.
CATGGGGCAGGGTGAGAGGGAAGGGCGGTCACACGGCTAGGGGTTCGTTCCTTGGGAAGGTATGGAGTCCTCCGGGCAATGAAGGTCCAGTTACCTCCTCAGCCTCGACCTCTGACTCTAGGCATGGGTGCTATCCATTTGAGTGAAGTGCGGTGCTCGGGCCAGGAACCCTCCCTTTGGAAGTGCCCCTTCAAGAACATCACAGCCGAGGACTGTTCCCACAGCCAGGACGCGGGTGTCCGATGCAACCTCCCCTATACTGGGGTGGAGACTAAGGTCAGTCCTACATTCTACTTTGCGTCTTCCTACCCAGGCCTCCTGGCCTCCAAACACAGCATGGCTGCATCCAGCCCTTTATCCAGGCCTGGCCATCCCACAGCTCCCACACAACCCTCTGCTGTCTGCTGCCCCCTTCTGTCTCTGCTCCCCTCCCCCAACGCCCAAAGTGCCCCCTACAGCTTAACTCTATCTGACTTCTACAGATCCGACTCAGTGGGGGCCGCAGCCGTTATGAAGGGCGAGTCGAGGTGCAAGTAGGGGTACCTGGGCGCCTTCGCTGGGGCCTCATCTGTGGGGATGACTGGGGAACACTGGAGGCCATGGTGGCCTGTAGGCAACTTGGTCTGGGATACGCCAACCATGGCTTGCAGGTAAGTGGGGGAGAAGAGGGAGGAAACCAAAGCTGTTGTCACCAAAGTTCCGTGCTCTTGGGCAAAGCACTGTGGAGACATGTCCCTTGGCCCTGGAAACTGGAACCTATGACCTCACCCAAACACCTATCCACATCCCCAGGAGACCTGGTACTGGGACTCAGGGAATGTAACCGAGGTGGTGATGAGCGGAGTACATTGCACAGGGTCTGAGCTGTCCCTGAGCCAATGTGCCCATCACAGCACCCACGTCACCTGCAAGAAGACAGGAACCCGCTTCACTGCCGGAGTCATCTGTTCCGAAAGTGAGTGGACGGTGCACGCTAGAGAAGCAAGGCTCTCGCCACCCCCTCGTTTGCAGAGGGGTGTGTTATGATCTGCAGGGCACTCTGTGGCCGGCAGAGAACCCAGGCTCCCCTTCGGGAGGTGGACGCGCCCTCAGTGGTAACTTACATCACTCTCTCTTCTCATGCAGCTGCTTCGGATCTGCTGCTGCATTCGGCCTTAGTACAGGAGACTGCGTATATTGAAGACCGGCCACTGCACATGCTGTACTGTGCTGCTGAAGAGAACTGCCTGGCTAGCTCTGCCCGCTCAGCCAACTGGCCTTATGGCCACCGGCGCCTGCTCCGATTCTCTTCCCAGATCCATAACCTAGGAAGAGCTGACTTTAGGCCCAAGGCTGGGCGCCATTCCTGGGTGTGGCACGAGTGTCACGGGTGAGAGAGATGGAGGGGGCCAGAGGGAAAGGCAGGCTGCAGGGGTGTGACCAGCCTGCTGGGGTCTGGGAAAGAATCACAGTCCCCTTGTCCCACAGGCATTACCACAGTATGGACATCTTCACTCATTATGATATCCTGACCCCCAATGGCACCAAGGTGGCTGAGGGCCACAAAGCTAGTTTCTGTCTGGAAGACACTGAGTGTCAGGAAGGTGAGTTGGGGCCAGAGTGGACTTAAGCCCAAGCACAGCCTTGCCCTCCGCTGACGTGTAACAACCCCCTCAGATGTCTCAAAGAGGTACGAGTGCGCCAACTTTGGAGAGCAGGGCATCACCGTGGGATGCTGGGATCTCTACAGACACGACATTGACTGCCAGTGGATTGACATCACGGATGTGAAACCAGGAAACTACATTCTCCAGGTGCCTGGCAGCTGCCTAGGCTTTCAGATCCTGGGGCTCGGGGGGAGGGGAGTGATGAAGACACCTTTGACCTGCGGGAGAGCAGCTGGGTCACACCAGCATTCTTCCTAACTCACAGGTGGTCATCAACCCAAATTTTGAGGTAGCAGAGAGTGACTTCACCAACAACGCAATGAAGTGCAACTGCAAATATGACGGACATCGCATCTGGGTGCACAACTGCCACATCGGTAAGTGACGGGAAGGGTAAGTGGAGGACAGGAGGAAGAGGCTCTCACCCCCTAAGCACTTTCTGCATCTCCCCACCACTCCCTGTGGTGGGCGTGCACGCTTGCCTATGTGCAGGGAGAGCCCCTCACAGGTGCCTGCTTACTCTGCAGGTGATGCCTTCAGTGAGGAAGCCAACAGGAGGTTTGAGCGCTACCCTGGCCAGACCAGCAACCAGATCGTCTGAAACGCCACCACCCTCTGCAAACCACCACTGGCCCCCAATGGCAGGGGTCTGAGGCTGCCATTACCTCAGGAGCTTACCACAAGAACCCCTGATGTCAGCGGGCCCGCTACACTCATCCATCTGCACACTACGGATGACGAACTGTTGAACAAACCTTGGTGCCTCCCTTACTGGGTCAGCTGTCATAACCTTTGGCCTAGCATGGAGATCAGCCAGCAGGCAGAACACACCACGAAGAAGTGCCCACACAGGACAGCAGCACCTCATTCTCTTCAATAGGGAAGTCAGGAGGGTCAGCTCTCACCTTCTAAGTTCTCCTAAGGACCGAGTTACCTCTAGCCTTTTGGTGGGGGAAAAGGCCCAGCCCCCCTATTTTTGGCTGTAACATGTTGCTAGGTATAATTTTATTTTATATAAAATGTGTTCTTTAGAGCCTAGGCCTGGTGCCAGTGGTTAGAGGGACCTGCCCTCCACAGGTCCACTGACTCCTCTGCCCAGGGGCACGCAGAACCTAGGCTGGGAAGGCAAGGAGGAAATCAGGGCAAAGCTTTGTACTCTTGCTAGTTCGGTCATTCTGTGACCTCGGGCGTCACATATAAGGTCAGTGTCTCTGACCCCCGCCGGATCCGCACTGCCAGCTGTGATTGGGTTCGAACGGCCTCATACACGTCTTCAGCATTTTGTACCAACTGCTCTCCAATGGCTAAGATCACATCACCAGGCCGCAGACCAGCCCTGTGGAGGATGGACAGGGAAAGAGCAGACAGCTGAGGTCAGGGATACATGCACACCACACCACACCACACCACACCACACCGCCTCACAGGGCAGGCTCTCCATCACCTGTGTGCAGGGGAGCCCAGGATAACTTTATGGATGAGGACACCGTGCTGAACGTCAGGAAAGCTTGGCTCTCGGAGCTGTAGTTCAGCAAGGATGCTGGAAGGGCACAGAGCACACTCTGTTAGCTCCACACAGGCCCTCTCCCATCTTGACATGCCTTCTAGCTAATTCCAGATGATACACAGTGTTCAACCAACTGCACTTCTTTCCTTCTGGAATCTACTATAAGGAAGGGAAAGGACATAAGCTGAGCCTAGAAGGGTGGGGCCTATCAACCTCATGAAATAAGGCGCTAAGACACAGGAGTGGAAAATCAAAGTAGTCCTGAAGAAGCGGCAGGCCGAGTCTAGGAGGATGGTGATGGTCCTTTAATGCCAGGCCAGTGAAGGCTTTAAAACTTAGCAGTAACAGGATGCAATCGATCCAGTGAGAGGGTTCAAGATGCAGTAGGGTGAGAAAGTTATGATGAGAGGGAACAGCTCTTGTGACAACAGACAACAGCTCATCTTAGACAAAGACACACACGAGAGCAAAACCCAAGAAGAGAGAGCAGCTGGATAGCACGGAGCACACTGGCGGTCCTGTGTATCATGACCCCCTAACGTACCTGGGAGTCAGGGTCAGCATCATCACCCCAATGTAACGGCGCTGGGACCCACTGATTCCAAACCAGGAATCTGTAAAAAAGAGGACAAGTGAGCCCACCCAGCCACACCCTTCTCTTCCTCACCTCCTACCAGCACACCCCAACCGAGTCTCAGTGAATGCCCCCCCGCGCCGTGTCCCATCCTCCATTTTAAAGGCACCCCCTCTCCCTGTAAGACAGGCTCACTTTTCTTCTCCCCGCGATGCAGAAACTCCCTAAGGCGATCAGAAGGGATGGCAAAGGAGATTCCAGCTGTCACCTTCATGGTGTTCACTCCAATCACCTCCCCATCCTGCAGGGACACAGCCCCCTGTCCCCTAGCCCACACAGATGGCAGGGGGTGGGGGCACCGGAACAAGAGTAGCCAAGGACTTGGGGGCAGGGGTCTGGCTGGGTACCAGGAGATGAACAAGAGACTACAGAAACTTAACTAAAACTCCATGAATCAGAGACAAACAAAACAAAACAAAAAAACCCACCCTCCCCACACTGACCCGGGGTATGGATCCTTAGAAGGACATGGCACTCACCAGGTTAACCAGGGGGCCGCCAGAATTCCCAAACTGTGGGATAAGATGAAAGAAAACATGAAAGAGATCTGGAATTCTATGGCCTCTGGGAATTTTATGACTGTGGGCCTTTAACAGGGTGTAGGGAGATTCTTCAAATTCCATTCCCAGCCCATGAACTAGAGTGGCTGCATTTTGCAGGCCAGCCTCTGACACAGGCCCAGTCACCCCACGTGTCAGCTGGTGCCCACACCTGACAGCTGTTCTCCCCAGTTCCAACCTAGCTCCTCATTTCTCCTCTATCAGCACGCACATCTATAGCTGCATCGGTCTGAATGTATTCCACGTTGGTCTGTGGGAGTCCCAGGTCCCGGGCTGGACGCTGAGCAGAGCTGACGATGCCAGATGTGATGGTGTTCTGCAGTGCAAAGGGACTTCCCATGGCAACAACAAACTCCCCTTGCCGGACATCAGCAGAGCGGCCGAGGGGCAGTGTGGGAAGAGGCTCCTTTTAAAGGAAACGAATACACCCAAACCGGTCATTTTTAAAGAAGGGAGCAAGTCAACAGCTGCCATCAGATCTGGCCCACTCCATCCCCACCTTGGTTTGAATCCTCAGCGTGGCAATGTCGGCCACAGGATCCACAGCTGTGACCACGGCCTCATAAGTGTCTCCGCTAGGCAGCCTCACTCGCACTCGGCGCCTATCAGCCACCACGTGGGCGTTGGTCACGATGAGCCCATCTGAAGCCACGACGAATCCAGAACCGTTTGAGATGGGGACTTCGCGGCCGGAGAAAGGGTGCCTGGGATGGAGGAAAGCACCGATTACACTGCAGCCTCCACCCCATCCTGATCTCTTGGCTTACGGCAGGAAGTTTCAAACACCTCCCGGTCAACTTCACCATTACCGGCCCAGGATCTCTATATAGACCACAGCTGGGGCTGTCTTCTCCACCACATCTGCGATGAAATTGTACTGGCTCCGCGGAGAGGTGGGTGGCGGAGCAGGGACAGCGGCCAGCTCCGCCGGAGGACCGCGCCCCCAGCCCCACAACAGCAGCAGCACCGCACCCCCTGCTCCCACCGCCGTCGCCAGCCATTCCCGCCAACGGGTTCCTAGGCTCCTGCAGGCCTGCTGGGCATCGTAGCCTGGAGTCAGCCGTTGCCAGAGATCCGGGGTCCCAGACTTCAGACAAGCCCGTGATGCAAGGACCCGAACAGGCACCCGGGCGGGGAGATTGGGGGTCCCATAAATCATCTGGGCCTGGGGGTCAGGAGTTCGAGTTCCTGACGTCAGTAGAGCTCGGAGATCTGGGGTCAACAGGGGGCCCTTCCCCCAAAAGGTGCCCCCCAAAGCCCTCCAAGCCCGAAGGCTCCAGCCGGCACCCCGCCCCGCCTTCAGCGCAGCCATCGCTCCGCCTCGGCTCTGTCTTCGCCCGCCCTACTCAGAGGCGGTGCTCTGGAGCCCAGCAGCAAGCCGGCCGGGAGAAGCGAGGAACGCCGGTATCTGTTCAATGCATGTCGGGAATTATAGTCCATTCAGGACGCGCTCTCTCGGGCGTTACACACACAAACACTTACACGTTCCTCCGGGCCGCAAGGCCTGCTGGGAACGCTAGCCCTTCCGGGGCGCTTTCCGGACCTCGACTTCGGGCAACCCCTTCGGATGCCCAAAGACTCCGCCTTCCCAGGAGCCCCCGCGGCCCCGCGAAGATGGCGACGACAGCGGCCCCGCTTTCCTGAGTTGGCTACGATGGAACCTCCCCCAGCTCCCGGGCCGGAGCGGCTCTTTGACTCGCACCGGTAAGCGCTGCGGAGGAGGGAAGAGACCGGTCAGCGCGTCCTCTCGCCTTCGGCGCCTGATCGCGTCGCCCTCTCGCCGCAGGCTCCCGAGTGACGGCTTCCTGCTGCTCGCGCTGCTGCTCTACGCGCCGGTCGGCCTCTGCCTCCTGGTTCTGCGCCTCTTCCTCGGCCTCCACGTCTTCCTGGTCAGCTGTGCCCTGCCTGACAGCGTCCTCCGCAGGTGCGGACTGGGGTGCCTGGGGAGCATCTGGCCGGGGCCTGTCTCAAGACCGCACAGTCACCGCCGCCTGTGTCTCTCCTCCCCCCCGCCCCCCCCCCCAGGTTCGTGGTACGGACCATGTGTGCGGTACTGGGGCTCGTGGCTCGGCAGGAGGACTCTGGACTCCGGGATCACCGCGTCAGGGTCCTGATTTCCAACCACGTCACACCTTTTGACCACAATATAGTCAACCTGCTCACCACCTGTAGCACCGTGAGTTTGGGGGCGGGGGGTGCCGAGAGCGCCACCGGGTGGCTCCCTAGGCCTGAGCTCAAGGCTCCCCTTTACCCACTGGCATTCTCTTTGGGGAATACTGAGCCATTCCCTGTCCCCGTAAACGTCACCCAACATCTTACCTTTCTCATTCTGTTTCGTCTTCTCTTTTGACATTTCCACCCCTCCCCCACCCCAATTCTTTTCCCTGTTCTCAGCCTCTACTCAATAGCCCCCCCAGCTTTGTGTGTTGGTCTCGGGGCTTTATGGAGATGGATAGGCGGGTGGAGTTGGTGGAGTCGCTCAAGAAATTCTGTGCTTCCACGAGGCTTCCGCCCACGCCTTTGCTGCTTTTCCCGGAGGAGGAGGCCACAAATGGCCGAGAGGGGCTCCTGCGTTTCAGGTGGGTAAACACAGGTATCTGGACCCAGTTGAGTGAGTTGCCAAGCTCCTGGGGGAGCCTGTCCCAGTTCCAGGTCCTGTCTGCCCACTTTTAGTCTTGCCCCCCCCCCCAAGTTATTAACTCCTTGGTTATCTGCTTATGGAGTTGGACAGTTTCCTGGTTTCAGTCAGGTACTTGTTGGCTAGGCTACCCTGAACTCTCTTCCTGTTCGAACTCTCTTCCTGTTCTTTCTCTCTTAGTTCGTGGCCATTTTCTATCCAGGATGTGGTACAGCCTCTTACCCTGCAAGTTCAGAGACCCCTGGTCTCTGTGGTGAGTGCATGCTGGACAGGGAGTCCTCCCAATTTTGGAAGGAAAGTTCTCCCCTTCTGGCCCTGCCTGAATAAACCTCACTTTATGTCCTCCCCTCAGACGGTGTCAGACGCCTCCTGGGTCTCAGAACTGCTGTGGTCACTCTTCGTCCCTTTCACGGTGTATCAAGTAAGGTACTAACTGGTCTCAGTCTTTGGTGGCTGGGAAGATACTCGCTTCAGTGTCAAGGAAGTAGTGACCTCTGTTGTGTCTGTCTGTGGATTTGTTTATGTCAAAGCTCGGTCACAGGCAACGCGTATCTACCACCTCCCCGCTCTCACTGCCACTGTTCCAAGACAAATGGGGGGGCGGGGAATGACACCCGTAGCCCTGGGCACCTTAGCAAGGCAAGGCTTTGGGTTTTTTTGCAGGTGGCTTCATCCCGTTCATCGCCAGCTTGGGGAGAGGAGTGAGGAGTTTGCACTCCGTGTACAACAGGTGCTAGTGAACACGGGCATGGTGGAGGTGGGCCCCCTCCCCCCCGCTTCCGGCGAGGGGGAAGAAAGCTTGAAGGGACTGCGTTACAACCTTCCAATTCTCCCTAGCTGGTGGCCAAAGAATTGGGCCAGATAGGGACACGGCTCACTCCAGCAGACAAAGCAGAGCACATGAAGCGACAAAGACATCCCAGATTACGCCCCCAGTCAGGTGTGTGGTCTCTGCACACAGATGTTTGCTTCGGGTCGGGTGGTTGTGTTTCCTTCCTTGCGCCTGCCCACCTCTTTCTTAGTCCTCCGCTCACCTAAGACCTTTTTTTTTTTTTTAAACAGTGCAATCTTCTTTCCCTTCTCCTCCCAGCCCTCCTTCTGACGTGCAGCTGACAACGCTGGCTCAAAGAGTCAAGGAGGTTTTGCCCCATGTGCCACTGAATGTCATCCAGGGAGACCTGGGTATGGGAAAGGGTAGCTTCACAAAATGACAGAGCCGGGAAATGGGTTGTGATAGAGAAGGCGGACAGGGAGTGGACACTCTGCTCCTCTCTTCCCAGCCAGGACTGGGTGTGTAGACTTGACCATCACAAATCTGCTTGAGGGGGCTGTGGCTTTCATGCCTGAAGATGTCACTGAGGAAACTCAGTCCCCGCCCACAGCTTCCGCCCCAAAGGTGAGCCACGGGAGTAGTCAAAGCCAAGACTTAAGAGTAGGTCGAGGCAGTCTCCTTGCTCCCTCTCCCTGACTTCTCTCTTTGATGTTGAGACCCTAGCACAGTGCCTCTCTTGCAAAGTAGGCACTCGATGGGTGTTTAATGATGATGACTTCGCAAGCCCTCTGACCTTGTGATCACCTCAGTTCCCCAGCTCTGGCCTGGTGACCCCTCAGCCCACAGCCCTAACATTTGCCAAGTCTTCCTGGGCCCGCCAGGAGAGCCTTCAGGAACGCAAGCAGGCACTGTATGAATATGCAAGAAGGTGAGAGGATGAGCGAGGACAGTGCGTCCGAAGGAACAAGCTGGAGAATTGGCTCGAGGAAGCTGACATGACAGAGCCTACACGCTCTCTCTCCCCATGTCCCACAGGAGATTCAGAGAGAAACAGGCCCAGGAGGCTGACTGAGCCCAAAGGAAAAGGATGGTACCCAGAGCCGCAGGACGGAGACTGGGGGCAGCCCTCACCCAGCTAACAACAAGCCGGATGAGTGGGTGGTAAAAAGGGAGGGATGGGGCTCCCCCAATCTCATATTAAATTCAGGGTTTCCGCTCAAGGTCTCTGTTGCCTCTCTGGGTTTTAAAAGTCCCTTGAGTAGGTTCCTTTTCCTTGGTTCAAGAGTTATATGGGTGAGGATGGTCAGAATGAAACTCTGAGATTATCTCATGCTAAACTGAAGTCAAAACAACTGGATCCCAGCTTGGTGGTATTGGGAGGCTGTCGCTGCAAAACTACAAGTCCCAGAATGCATTTCATGAGCACAAGTCTTGCTTTCCTTAGCTTCCTAACTAAGTTAACCAAGGTGGAGCAAAAGGCCCCACCCCCAAAAATCAAGCTATGGGATTGGAGTTTGAGTTCAGTAAGGGTGGGGCCGGAATTTACCTTTGTACTCCAGGCTGGCCTGGGTTGGTGGTGCCTGGCTGGGTGTGTCCAGAACTGCCTGCCATCCTGACACGTCTCAGAGCTGCTGCCAGGTTTGAATCCAGGATCATTATGGCCCTGCTGTCCCACTCTCTTTTCCAAATTTCTTACTTATTTTCCCCTTTGGGTCCTTCCCACAGATTACTATGCTGCTTGTGACTCCTGCTTCCCCACAAGGGCCCCTGTGCTAGTCACAAGATCTTTACTGCTCAACTACACGCAGGGTAAAAGTCCACTTGCGATGGCCCCTTAGAAACACCCAGCACTGCTTCCTGGCGAGCAAGTACTGCTGGGAAGGATGGACCCCAACGAATTAGCCCTGCGGGTTGAGGTTGGGGATCAAGCTGAGATGGGAATTTGGTCTCAGTCACCAGATCCGAGGCCTTACCGGCTGCCCTGCTTTCCGTAGGTTCTATGGACAGCCACCATGGCCTCTGGGCTGGCAGAAGAGTCTGAACCAAGTCCTGGGGAGTCTGAACTGGCTGTGAACCCCTTTGATGGGCTCCCCTTCTCTTCCCGCTACTATGAGCTGCTTGAGCAGCGGAGAGCCTTGCCCATCTGGGCTGCCCGCTTCCTGTTCTTGGAGCACTTGGAGAGTAGCCCCACTGGGGTGGTGCTGGTGTCTGGGGAGCCCGGCTCTGGCAAGAGCACCCAGGTGGAGGAAGATTGCGGGAGAGGACAGAGGGCAGGGTTCAGTGGGTAAAGAACGGGCATGTGGGAAAGGTGAGCAAAGGAAGGTGGGTTAGGCTGCCCCCGTGGGTAGTGAAGGTTCAGGGATCCCAGTTGAGCTGGCCAGAGTTCCTGCCGCACTTGTGTCTGACGCCCTCCAGTATCCTGACCACCGCTCCTAACCTTTCCCTACCCAGATCCCTCAGTGGTGTGCAGAGTTTGCACTGGCCAGGGGATTCCAGGCTGGCCAGGTTACAGTCACCCAGCCCCACCCTCTGGCAGCCATGAGCCTGGCTTCAAGGGTGGCGGATGAGATGGACCTGACTCTGGGTCTTGAGATTGGATACAGCATCCCTCAGGAAGACTGCACCGGGCCCAACACCATGCTCAGGTGGGCCATTTGCAGTCTGATGCGAGGCTAATTCCCATGACTGAGTGGAAACAAACCTAGTTGCCTAGCTCCTCCCCCTACCCTCAGCTTAACCTGCCCTTAAGTCACGTGGTACAAACCTCATCCTCACCACAAGACACAGGATACAGTGTGTGAACCAAGTGTCCTCAGCAGAGATGTGGGGGGCCACGCTTAGTGGTCCACAGGCTTAGGAAGTCCATGACGACAATTTTTCCGACCTTCAATATCAAAATCTAGGCACCTTGGGGAAAAAATGCCTGGACTTGGGTCTGGTCCATGTCCACACTGACTCCCTGCCCACTACCAATGTCAACAGGTTCTGCTGGGACAGGCTGCTTCTACAGGAAGTAGCCTCAACCCGGGGCCCCGGAGCCTGGAGTGTGCTGATTCTGGATGAGGCTCAGGAGCGCTCAGTGGCCTCAGATTCACTGCAGGGGCTCCTGCGAGACACCAGACTGAGAAACCTTCCAGGGGACCCCCGAGTGGTTGTGGTTACTGACCCAGCCCTTGAACCCAAACTCCAAGCTTTCTGGGGCAATTCTCCCATTGTGCGTGTTCCCAGAGTGGCTGGTGGAAATCCCACCCTTATCTACAAGGACACTGTCCCCACTGACCTAGTGAAAGCTGCCTGCCAAGCTGTGCTTGAGCTGTGTCGGCAGGAAGAGACCCCTGGAGATGTGCTGGTGTACCTGCCCAGTGAGGAGGTAAACAAAAGCAAAAAATGCATTGTGGGAAGCATTCCTACGCTGCTTTCCTGTCCAGGGCCAACACGTTAGGAATAGTGGTTGAATTTACTTTTCGCTGGAGCCCTGACAGGGAGCAAGGACTTCAGAATAAAGAATTCTGCCACCCACTTTTAAAAATAATTCCTTATAATGCAGAGCTTTGTGCATAGCGAACTGATAATGTCCCTGACTTGAGAAGTGTATGTCTTTTCTCAGAGAGAAGGGCCTTAGCTTTCATCAGTTTGTCCAAAAGCTCTGTGCTGCTCCCCACTCCCCCCCCCCCAAAAAAAGTAAGAACTGCCCTAATGCCCCACCCCTCTCCTCAGGAAATTTCCCTGTGCTGTGAAGCCTTGTCCAGGGAGCTGGGGATGCTGGCTCTCCAAGGCTCCCCACCGCGGGTGCTGCCCCTTCACCCAGGCTGTGGACAAGCCATCCAGGCAGTATATGAGGACACAGACACGAGTGTCCGGACGATCGTGGTCACTCATTGGCTGGCGGATTTCTCCTTCTCCCTCCCTTCCATCCAGCATGTCATTGACTCGGGACTGGAACTTCGAAGTGTGAGTGAGAAAAATGAGGGGGAGCGGAGCCTCTGGTAGGAATGGACCACTCTGATCTGTCTTGGCCTTGTTTGGGGGCTGAATGACAGGTTTACAATCCTCGGATCCGGGCAGAATCCCAGGTGTTGAGACCAATTAGCAAATGTCAGGCAGAGGCAAGACTGCTTCGGGCAAGGGGGTTCCCACCAGGTAAGAGCCTTTCTCCTCAGACCAAAAACAAAAAAAAAAAAAACAAAAAAAACCACCTCATACAAGCAATGAGAATCCACTCCCCAGACCTTTCTCCTCTCAGGATCCTGCCTCCGCCTGTACTCTAAGACCATTCTAGAACTAGAGGCTCCCCCACTGCCCTACCCCAAACTGTGTGAAGAGAATCTGAGCTCCCTGGTGTTGCTCCTAATGAGGAAACAGATTGCAGAACCAGGGGAGTGCCACTTCCTGGACCGGCCTGGTGAGCCCCCCACCCCATCCCATCCTGCCCCCAGGGCTGCCTCTGACTGCCAGGTCAGACCATGTGATGGCTAAGCCCTGTGTCCTTGCCAGCCCCAGAAGCACTGATGCAGGCCCTGGAAGACTTAGACTATCTGGCTGCCCTGGATGACGATGGGGACCTGTCGGACCTGGGAATCATCCTGTCGGAATTTCCCCTGCCCCCTGAGCTGGCCAAAGCCCTGCTGGCCTCCTGCGAGTTTAACTGTGTGGATGAAATGCTCACTCTGGCTGCCATGCTCACTGGTACCTTTCCAGCTTTAGTCTACCCTGGGTTAAAAGAATTCTGCCACTTGTTAATCAGGATCTTGGTTTTTTTGTTGTTGTTGTTGTTGTTGTTGTTGTTTTGGTTTGGGTTTTGTTTTGTTTTTCCTGCACTGGGAATCTTACCCAGGCCCTCCTGTGGGTTAGGCAGCTGTCCTGGGGTGCAGTTAGAGTCACAGGTCCGTCAGCCTTCCCACCCCTCACAGCACCTAGAGAACCAGGTGTCTACCCATCTCTTCCCGTCGTCTCCCAAAGCCTTTTTCTCCAATGCTTCTTTCTCCTTGGTGTCCAATCTCACCCAGGTTGACTACATCCACTCCCCTGTCTGCTGCAGTCCTCCCCTTTAGCCGTGCAACATACTCCCCACCCCACCCAGGCTGTTCTGGGTATGGCTTGCCTGGTCCTGTCCAGCTTCAGGACCGTATCCCCTGAGATGACAGCTCACTAGTGAGGTTAAGCATTTCTTCATCTTCTTTGAATTGAGGATGCTAACTACTTCTACTTCAAAACTGTCTCCTCCCTATGCCTCTGTGATATCACTTTTATTTATTGGGGGGTCCTGGGTTTTGTTTTATTTTGTTTTGTTTTTACAACTTATCTTTTCTTGGTTTTTCGAGACAGGGTTTCTCTGTGTATCCTTGGGTGTCCTGGATTCATTTTGTAGACCAGGCTGGCCTCAAACTCAAGTGATCCACCTGCCTCTGCCTCCCGAGTGCTGGGATTAAAGGCGTACACCACCATGCCCGGCAAGGGGGTGGTGGTGCTGTTTTTTATTTGACGTAGTGCACATGCAAGTATACATACATAAAATGTGGTTTGTATATGTACATGAGTGTGCATGCACTCTGAGGCCAGAGGACAATGTCAGCTGTCCTGCTCTTTCACTCTCTCCTTTATCCCCATGAGGCTGCCTCTCTTGCTAAATCTGGAGCTGGGCTGGTATCTCAAGTGCAAGTGATCCTCCTATCTGCTTGCGCTCTCTCTCTCTCTCTCTCTCTCTCTCTCTCTCTCTCTCTCTCTTTATTTGTTTTGTTTCATTTTGTTTCGCAGTGTAACCTGGGCTGTCTTGGAACTCACTATGTAGTCCAGGCTGGCCTTGAAGTCAGACATCCACCTGCCTCTGCCTCCCAAGGGCTGGGATTAAAGGCATGCGCTCCCATCACCTGGCTCAGCCCCTGTGGTTTGAAGATGCTAGGTGTGTGTGACCATAACAGGTGGCATTTTCATACGTACCTGGAATTTGAACTTAGGCCTTCATGCTTATGTAACAAGTACTCTTAACCCCTGAGCCTCCTCCCCAGCAATCAATCACCCTTGGGTTTTTTCTTTGTTTGTTTTTTTATTTTGTTCAGTTTTAGACAAGGCTTCTCTTTGTGTAGCCTGGGCTGTCCTAGACTTTCTCTGTAGACCAGGCTGGTCTCGAACTCACAGAGATCCGCCTGCCTCTGCCTCCCCGAGTGCTGGGATTACAGGCGTGCACCACCATGCCCAACTCATGCCTCTTCTTTCTGAGGATCTTGCTTTGTAGCCCTAGCTGGCCTTGAGCTTGAGATCTTTGTGGCTCAGTCGCCCAGACTCTGGGATTACAGGCGTGCATCACCATGTCCAGCATCCTGTAGTTTCCATCCCACTTCTGTGGCCATGCTGTCTTCACCTCTTCCTTGAGATCCCCCCTACCACCACCACCAATAACATTCTTTTACATCTTAAGAAGGAGGAGATGAGGCAAAGGGGAGAAGGTGAGGAAGGAGAGAGAAAAAAGAGGGACACAGGAAGAAAGGAAAGTAGAGGGGAGAGAGATCCAATTCCCCACCCCCAAGATTTCATTTTTCTGTGTAAGCCTGCGTGATTGTACATCACGGCATGCAGTACCAGTGGAGGCCATAAGAGGGCGTCTGATCCCCCTGGAACTGGGATTAAAGGTGCTTGTTGGACACCATATAGGTGCTGGGAACCAAACACAGGTCCTCTGCAAGAGCAGCCAGTGCTCTTACCTACTGTGCCATCTCTCCAGCTCCGTGCTCTTCTCTCTTTTTTAAAAGTACTATTATGTATGAACATGATGTATGATGTGGGGTGACAGGGGTGTGCCATAGCTCATGTGTGGTCAGGGGACAAGACTGTAGAATTGGTTCTTTCTTTCCCCCTATATGTGGGGTTCTGGGGATTGAACCAGGCGGCTTAGGCTTGTGCACTATATGCTGAGCCATTTTGAAGGCTTACTTTTAGGTGGGCGTACGATTTTACTCTGTAGTGCAGGCTAGCCTGGAATCCACTGTATACCCCGTGCTAGTCTTAAACTTGCAGCAATCCTCCTGTCGTAGCCTCCCTCCCAGGTAGTAGGATAACAGGCATGTGCCACAACCCTTAGCTTTCCTAGGAAAACATTTCTACCAGACTAGTTCATAGTGTCTCTGCTCGGTGCTGAACCCACGCATTCTCTCCACAGGCCCCTCCTACCACACTACCATCTTCCTCTCTGTTCCGCCTCAGACAGCCCATCACCTCTCCTGTCCTCACCCTATACTAAGCTGTCCCTAGAGTTCCCCTTCATAGCTCCTATGTGTGTTGTTCAGAATCATCTGCTCTCTGCACAGTCACAGCCAAGGCCAGCCAGTGTTGAGCCCTCCTCCCTTCCACGGTCCCCTAACCAGGCATGTGGACCAGCACCTGGACTTTCTTACTTTAACATTCATCCTCAGTGGCTGGTCTTGCCTCCTATAGTGTGCAGACTTTTTTGTGTCACACAGTCTGCCTCTGCCCCTGACCACTCCAGCGTCCTTTGCCATTCTGCCACATCACTAAACGACATGGCTTCTAGTGCCCTGGATAAGCTGTTAGCCTCTGTGCCATGCTGTTCCCACAGCCACAAATGGTCCCCTTGTCCCTTCCGCACTCACACTTCTGACACTGGCCCAAGGATTGCTTGCTTTTTTTTTTTTTTCTCTGACTTCCACCCTTGTCTCCACCACCAAAGCCTGCACAAACTCACCTTCTCTTTGCTTTCAGAAAGCCAAACATACCAGTTTTTCTTAGCATTCCCTTCCTGGTTGGACTTTCCCACCAAATTTGTGTGTGTTGTGTTGGGGGGGGGTGTGGGTCATACATCCGTGTGCTTGCAATGCAAAGGCCAAAGGAAGCAGCTCAACTTTTCTGCTGGGCTGAGTAAGCTCCCAGGATCTGCCTGTCTCTACCCACCAGGTTCTGGCGTTACAGGCACAGGTAGCCGTTCTAAGCTTTTTTTTTTTTTAATGTGGGTAGTGGGGATTCGAACTCAAGTCTTTATTCTTATAAGCAAGTGTCCACTAAGTGATCTTCCCAGCCTTTCTCCAACCAGACTCTAATCTCCTTAAAGGCAAAAAAACAAAAAACAACTGGCCTTCATTTCCAGCCATTAGTATCTAGGGGAAGATGGGTTCCAGGACCCTCTGTGGATCCCACAGTCCACTGGTTCTTCTGCCTCTCAGGAGAAAATGCATCAGTGCTGAATGTAGCACGTGCATATTCTCCTACATACTTTAAATAACCCCCAGGTTACTTACAGCACCCCATACTGTGTGCAAGGTATGTAAATGCTACCCTACATTACTTAAGAAACAGTAGCCAAGGGTAATCTGCATGATCTCTATAGATGTAGGTTTCTCTGAGTACTTTTAGTTGATTGAATCCACAGACGCAGGGCCGTGGATGTGTGGATGTGGAGGGTTAGCTGCATTTGTCTCCAAAGCATGACCGAGTACAGAACACCTGGGATCTATTGTCTTTTGAATTAAGCTCCCTGCAGGATTGCTCTGCCTTTTCTGTATTCTCCTCCCCAAGCTACGGTCCTCCCTGATTCTTCCCGAACTGTCTTCCTATCTCCGCGTCCAGCTGCTCCTGGGTTCACCCGTCCTCCCCTGTGTGCAGAGGAAGCTGCTTTGCGTCGGGCCCTGGAGCACGCCGATGGCGACCACAGCTCTCTGATCCAGGTTTACGAAGCCTTTGCACAAAGTAAGTGGCTTGGCCTGCGCCCTGCAGAGACTCCCAGGAAACATCCAATCAGCCAGCAGACCGCTGTGCTCAGGAAGAGGAGGAGGTCCTTGGGCCAAGGGTCATCTTTGTGCATCTTAAGGACTTATTCCAGCTGTTTCCTTCCTTCTCCAAGGTGGAGCAGAGGAGGCTTGGTGTCAGGCTCGGGGTCTAAACTGGGCAGCATTGTGTCGAGCCCGGAAACTCCGAGCAGAGCTCCTGGAACTCATGCACCGGATAGAGCTGCCAGTGTCCCAGCCAGCCTTTGGCTCGGAGCAGAATCGCAGAGATCTTCAGAGAGCACTGCTCTCAGGATACTTCCTCAAGGTTAGGGAGAGGGCGAAATGAAAGGCATTTGGCCTGGTGTGGCGGGGCGCATCTTTTAATCCCAGCACTCCAGAGGCAGGCAGGGCTCTCTTAATTTGAGGCCAGCCTGGTCTACATAGTCTGTTCTAGGACAGCTAGGACTACACAGGATGAGTCTATTGTCCAGAGGGTGGGCGTGGGGGATGGCTGGGGGGTTGACTTAGCAGTTAAGGGCACTGATTGCTTTCTCAGAGGGCCCAGGCTCACCGTCCTTAACTCCGGTTCCAGGGAGCTCAACACTTTTCTGAATGTCAAGGGCAAGCACATGGAGTGTGTACATACATACAGGCAAAACACTCGTGCACATAAGATAAAATAAATAAATCTTTTTTTAATTTTAGAAAGAAAAAAAGAATCAAAAGGCAGGGGGGAGGGCTAGGGGAAGAGCCGAGTAAGTAAAGCGCCTTGCTTCCCTCTCAAGGGCAGACTTTGATTCCCCAGAGCTGTGGGTTCACTGTAGTTCTAACACTGGGGAGGCAGAGACACTCGGGTCCCTGGAGCTGGCTAGTGAGCCAGCCTGGCCTCATGGCAGGTTCCAGGTTCTGTCTCCAAAAAAGGGTAAATGGCATCCAAGGAATGGCACCCAAGATTGACTCCCCAAGATTAACACATACACACACACTCTCTCACACACACACATACTCTCTCTCTCACACACACACACACACACACACACACACATACATTCTCTCTCACACATACACATTCTCTCTCACACACACACACACATACTCTCTCTCTCTCACACACACACACTCACACACACACACACACTCACACACACACATACATTCTCTCTCACACATACACATTCTCTCTCTCACACACACTCACACACACACACACACACTCACACACACACACACTCACAATTTCTTAGAACCAGGAGTCTGAGGGTTTAAAGCACAGGAGGCTGTGGAAAATGCCATATGGTGAAGCAAGGACCAGACCTCAACTAGTGATTTCCTTTTAGGCTCTGCAACACTCAGTCCTCTCATGCCCCTTCTTTTCTTCTCTCTTTTTAAAGACAATGGTGGGACAGACAGGGTCTCATGTTGCCCAAGCTGGCTTCAGACTTCTCTTTTCTTCCTTTTTTTTTTTTTAATTATTTATTATGCGTACAATGTTTTGCCTGAATATACAACTGCACTCCTGAAGAGGGCACCAGATTGTTGTGAGCCACCATGTGCTTGCTGGGAATTGAACTCAGGACCTTTGGAAGAGCAGGCAGTGCTCTTAACCTGTGAGCCATCTCTCCAGGCTTTCTACGTAGCTCAGCCTGGCCTCAAACGCCTGCTCCTCCGGCCTCTGCTTCCCTGATGGTGGGATTACCAGCACTGGCCTCTTCCTCTTTATTTTCTGTGCTCTGTTCCTTAATCCCTTCCATGTATTTGTGTTTCAATGAGGTGGCCCGAGACACAGACGGGACTGGAAATTACTTGCTTCTCACCCATAAACACGTAGCCCAGCTGTCCTCATCCTGCAGCTACCGAAATCGCAGGGCTCCAGCCCATCCCCCGGAGTGGGTGCTGTACCACAGCTTCTCCATATCCAAAGACAACTGCCTCTGCGTTGTCTCTGAGATTCAACCGGAGATGTGAGTGTCCTCACCTTCACTCTTAACACTGCCCCTTCCCCTCCCCGGGGGTGGGGGGAGGGAGGGGGAGGGACCAAACCCAAAGCCGGAGTGTGAGACTTAACAAGAGGGTTTGTGAAGGGGTGGGTGGGAAATGCCGATGACCTCATTGGGACTTTCTTCAATAGGCTGGTGGAGCTAGCCCCTTCGTACTTCCTGAGTAACCTGCCCCCCAGTGAGAGCAGAGACCTCCTGAACCAGCTGAGAGAAGGAGCTGCACAGCCATCTGCTGAGCCTGAATCTTCCTCTTCCCGGGAGTATGGTGATGGCTGTGCTCTGCAGTGAGCTGCTTAAGGAATGGAGCCAGCCTCACCATGCAACACCAAGGCAGTCAGCCAGACTTAGAGATCCAAAGCGTAGGGCCAGATGAACTCCCCGGAGCCCAAGGGCCTGTCTGTGGACAAGGGAGCAAATGCTGGGCCCCACGCAACCTTGCACTCTCCTTAGGACTATAAAAGATTTTTCTATGATGCCAAGTTCGATTGTGGTTCCGTGGTGCTGTATACAATGTCCGTGAGTGAGAGATGGCACTTGAGAAAAGAGGCCGGGCTTCTGAGGTGCAGCCTCTTGCCGGCCTCAGACCAAGCCTTTGTGCTGCCTGATGAAGCTGCCCCTAACAGAGACAGTGAGCGCTCCCTGTCACAGTGTCCCAGCCTCTGGCAGAAACAAGATGGGGACAATAGGATGACACAAAACATTCCCTTTAAACCAGAAAAGGCTTTGTGTACATCCAACTCAACTCTCAGAAAGCCTCCTGCGGACTCTGACTCACCTGCAGTCTGTCATCTTTCTAATTTTTCATTGTATTGTGTGTGTGTGTGTGTGTGTGTGTGTGCGCGCACACACACACACACACACACACACACACACGTGAGCGCACATGAGCATGCCATAACACACATGTGGTGGTCAGGACAATTCGAAGAAATCAGTTCTCTTCCACCAAGTTGGTCCTAGAGATAAAACTCAGGAGAACTGCTGGTGCCTTTCTAAAAAACGTCCTGTTTTTCTTCTTCCTGGCTGGGTACTCCTTCCCTTCTCCCGCCCCTTATTCTAATAATTTCTGAGTCCATCACTTTTCCTGCACATTGTAAATGTGTTTGTGGAATATGGTGGAAAGAAAGGCTTAATCCATGTAACTCCCCAGAGTTCCCTCCTCCCCTCACCCCTCACCCACCCCCCACCCCCACCCCCACCCCCGGAGCTCTTGGCCTCCCATTCCATCTGTCTCCACCCCTGTGAAGTCAGCAAGCTCCCCCAAAGGCAGCCATCCGGAAGTTTTTCTCTCTGAATCTAACTTGAGCTTTGCCTACTGTTAATCGTGCCACAGGCCCCCCACTTTCCCTTTCGTGATCCACAGCGCCACTGACTGCCTTGGCCTCCACACCTCCAGTCCTGAGTCACCTTTGAGTCTTCCTAGGTTTGCATGTCTCCCGCTCACTCTAACACTGGGCCCATGAACTGGCCACCGGCTCCTGCTCTCCGGTCTCTGACCCTACATGGCCCCGGAGCCACGCTGTCTTCCTAGCTTTTCTCCCCTGAGTATGTAGTATCTCTCTTACCTACAGCATAAGTGCGTTGAGACTCTCAAGGGGGGAGGGGGAGGTGGCCCGCAGGTTGGACAAACCACATGACAATGGGAGAGTGAATCAAGAAGGAATCCTTAGCGATTGTTTTACAGATGAGGGATGAGGTGGACATTCAGCCCCTGTCACAGTCAGCCACATTCTTGAGTGCCAGCACCTCTTCCACTACCCGACTGTTTTTACCTTAACACCAACTCAGTGGCCCCGTCCCAGCCGGACCCGAGCTCTGAGCCCACTCAGGGCAGAATCCCAAGTGCCTTGCCGGGTCCCTCTCTGAGTGACTACTACATCCAGCAGGTTGCCCTATCGACCCCCATTCCAGCGGGTCCGGTTGAAAAAAAAAAAAAAACACGCCATGAAGGACGGAGTCAAAGTGCAGGCCAGGGGCCACTGGTGGCCAAGGAGCCTCAAAGGACAGTTTCAGGCCTTCAGCTCCTCATGCTCCGCTGGCACCTGGCCACGGTGGCGCTCCTCGAGCAAAGGTCTCTCACACCACCGAGGCGAGCCCGGACACTGAAGCCACCTTGTTGTCCTCGGCCCACGGCTGCAGATTCTGCAGCGCGAAGAGCGATGAGTTGTGCAGGCAGAGCGGGTCCGGTGGCAGCGGTGGCCGCAGCGGCCTGGGCAGCGCTTCCTGCTGCAGGTGGAGCAGCAGGCGGCCCGCGCGGTGCCGCTCCGCCTCCCGCTCCTCCGCCGTCTGGCGCCTGGGCGAGCGGAGAGCCGGGGTCAGCGGACCACCCGGTCCTTCCCCGCCACTCGGCCCGCCCGCGCCCCGCGCCTCACCGCCACTTGGTGCGTCGGTTCTGGAACCAGGTCTTGACCTGCGCGTCCGTCATGCGCAGGGCCTTGGCCAGCGCCGCCCTCTCTGCCGAGGCCAGGTACTTCTGGCGCAGGAAGCGACGCTCCAACTCCAGCACCTGCGAGCGGGAAAAGGAGGTGCGCGGCTTCTTGCGCTTCGGGGGGGTCCGGTTTTGGTAGGGGTGGCCTATTCGACGTGTCCCAGAGAAGGGCGAGAGCGCAGCTACCGGGCGGAAGAGCAGGGCAAAGTTTGGGGGTGGTCGGAGGTTGACACTGACAAGAGATCCCCTAGTCCTCACGGGGCCCTCATCCACAGAGGTCTCGTTCAAGAAGGGGCCAAGGAAGAATCCGGTTCCTCCCAAACGTCACCCTGCCCCTCCTCGCAGTAGGTATGGCGGGACTGCAGAGGAAGGGAGCATGCACCCGAGACAGCAGCTCTCTCTTTACTTGCCTCTCCTCTGTGGAACCGAGAGATTTGGGGTCCGGGAAGGTCCAGGGGGATGAGCAGAGGGGAGGGATTAAAGGAGTAGTGGAGTTGGAGCAGAAAGCTAAGAAGCGAAGAAACGGGTCAAGAGGGAAGGACACCGAGGGGTTGAGCAATCTCACCCGTGAGCCTGTCCTTTGCAAAGCGGCGGCCGCTGTCCATCCAGGGGAAGGTGAGTCCCGCTAGGCCCCCAGCACCACCCAAACCGGAGGGTCCGGGCACCGCGGGAGCCGCACCCGAGGGCGGCGGCGGCACCGGCAGCGGGCGGTGCGCCGGGACACGGATCACGCCGCCGGGGCCCACTCCCGAGCCTCTAGGCAACGGGGCCAGAGAGCCGGCTGCAGCGTAGCCCGAGGCTCCGTGGAATCCACCGGAGAACGCTGCATTCTCCCCGTGGCTCTGGCCCGCCTGCCCCGGGCCCAGACCGCTCCCCGGGGGTTCGGGGCCGCTCAGGATCTGATCAATGCCGAAGCTGATGGGTTCGTGGTGCGGAAGGTGGTGAGGAGCCAACACCGCGGGCTCCATGGGGCCAAGCCGGAGAGGACCAGGAGGTTGGATGGCTGGGAAGGGTGTTTCTGACAGCTGCGGAAGCCCGGTGGCCGCGCGCTCGGGACAGCAGCTTCAGGGGCCTGCGGGGCAGGCCACGGCCGGGCGCCGGGGCCCCAGGGACCACAATATCCCCGTGTACTGGGAGCTGCCGCGCCCGTGCCCGCCCCTCCCGGGCGTCCGCGCAGGGACTCGCATCCCGGAGGAGCGTAGCCGGCGGGGATCCCGGGAGCGCAGGTGGACGCTAGGTTGCCCAGGCCGCTGCCGGCGTCCAGTGTGGAGAGAGGTGGCCAGCTTCAGGCTGGGGCAGTCAGTGACTGACAGATCGGCCTCGGGTGGGCAGAGGGGGCTGAAGGAGGCCAGGGGCGGGGCTCCGCCGTTAAAGAGAAAGGGATGGCTGGATGTGCCAGGCGCAGGCAGAGGAGGGCGCGGGTGTCAGGAAGGCGCGGTGCGCGGGAGGGGCCGCTGACTCAGCCGGGATGCTCTAGCACCCACATCCTCTCCGGCCTCCGCCTTCGGGCTGCCTCGACCTCGCGGGCTCCTCAGCAGGTGCTTCTTTCCCTAGCCCCCACTCTTCGCCTCCCGATGGGTGCAGCTGGCCAGCTCCTGGATTCGTTGTGGTCCCTACCCAAATGCCCTCTGAGACCAAATCTCGTTGTGGCTTCCTGGCTGTGTAAGAAGCGGCTGGGAAACGGCGATCCGCGACCTGGAGTCCCAGGAAGAGTCCAAGTGGCAAGGCGTGTTCGGTGGGCTCGGGCAGGAAACGGATATCTGAGCTTGGGTCGTGGCACACCTCCTGGCTTTTCCTGTAGCACTTCCCACCCTGCTTGTCTTGACCGGCCAGGAATTACTGCCCTTTTTCTTAGAATTTCGATTTTCTGAAATTGCTGTAACTCGGACCGTGTGTCAAACGGACCTACCCCGGCCTCCACCGCGGGATTCCACACCTCTAATTTGCATCTCGGAAAGCTACCCTTACACACTGTCTTCCTTCTCTAAGGCGAAAGGGCTACACACTGGGGGCTCGCTGAGGCCCTGGGTGGCTCCCGGCTCTGCACCCTACCGACACTTCAGCCCCACCCAAGCCCCAGAAAAAACGCTCCAGCCAAGGAAAGTGGGGGCAGGCTCAAACGGCTCGGTGACCTTGTGACCTCTGGGCGCGGACCCAGGAGCTGGGAGTGTGTGACCTCCTCGTCCTTCCTTGGGATGGGACCCCAGCCGAGCGGGCCCCTAAGCCGAAGACACGCCCCCGTCGCCACCCTGCCCGGTGCAGGCCGCCATAATCGGGTTAGCTGGGCCGGAATTACATTACCTTCCCCAGCCCGCCCTGGCCCTGGGGGGGGCCCTGGCGCCTCGGAGCCGGTGAGACTGGGCTCGGGGAGGGGCGCAGCGGGTGGGCACGAAGGAGATGCTCAGGCTGCCTTGGGCACATCGTGGCCAGAAGACCCCGCCCCGCTATGCCAAGCCTGGACCTTCACCCTTACTCACCTCAGGGCTCAGCTCCACCCTATGGCTTTCCCGCGTGAAGCGAAGTGACTAGCAAGTACAGACCTCCCTGAAACTACTGTTCCTCTGGTTATTTCTCCAGGATCCCCCATGGGAAAGGCGCCCCTCCTTTCTCCCAGCAGATGGGCTGGCAGCCTGGCGCCTGGGGCAGGGTGAAGGGGTCTTTTCTCTCCTGGGAACCAGGATATTTGGGCATCTGGACAGGAACATAAAAGTAGATAAAAGTAGGCCCTCCTCCCCAGGCTCTCCGAAGCCTGCCCGGGGGTGGGGGTGGGGTGGGGTGGGAATGGAGGGTAGTGTTTAGGGGCTCGGGGGGGCATTAATACTTTGTGGGAGCCCTATGCCACCTTGGCCACCTCAATTCTTTTCAGCTATTCCTTCCACCTCTCTGGTCACGGGTCGGGGGAGGGGACAATTTGGCAACGGTGCTTTTTATGTCCCTAGAGAAAACAATCACTTCTCCCCTGCGCAAAGCCCTTCCTGTGCCGAGCAGGTGGGTGAGGCTACATCGAACATGAAGCACAGAATACACACGTCACTGGATGGGACCAGCCTAGGGACCTGGCCTAGAAAGGCAGTCCCCGGCAGGGGTTTAGCTTGCAGGTGTGCTAGGAGGGCAAGCTTCATGAGGGAAAGTAACTGTGTCTCTCGCCACCGCCACCCGCCGCCGCCAAACTGAATAAACCTTCTTGAGCTTTGCCAAAGGATGAGTCATTGAATGAGAAACCGGTGAAGTCCCGGCTGGCTGTCACCTTTGAGGCCAGCGCAGGTGGCACTCTCTCTCTGTAAGGATGCAGGCCATCCAATCTTGTCAGCCGCAGGCCCACCTAGGAGTTTCTCTTCTTGCCTCCATCTCTGTTGGTTCCTGCCAGTTCAAGATGAAGATGGAGGCTGTAGGTAAGTGCGGCTCCTGGCCTACCAGATGTGTTTGTGACACACCCACACCCTCAAATGGTTCTTTCCCCCTTCCTTTCTCCCCCTAACTGCCCCTCCCCCCTTTTTTAAAACCAGCCCAAGCTGGTCTTAAATTCTCCATCCTCCTACCTCTTCTTTTGTACCACGATGCTCATTTACCCCCCTTGAGTCCTTGAACCCTTGAGGCTGCAGCTTGGGGGGGAGGGGCTGAGTGCATCACCTCAGCTCCTTCTTTTCCTTTCTCCTCAATGCTCTTCTTCAAGATGGCCCCCAACTCTTATGTCACTATGTCTGTTGTCAGCTCAGTCCTTCCCACTTCAGGCCACCTCAGAATCTCCTCATCTGGATGGAAGCCTTTGCCTGACTTCTTTAGTGACATCTTCATTTCTTTTTTCCCTCCTTCTGTCCATGTGTACGGCCTCCATCTCTTCCTCCTCGGCTGTCCCTGTGGTAACCCGCTGGAGACTGTTTTTTTTCTACATCTCAGCTTTTATTCCCAGCAGGGGGAGGGGTGGGGGGGTAGATGGGTGGGTGTTTTACTGTATAACCCTAGCTGGTCTGGAATTCATTCTGTAGATCAAACTGCCCTTGAACTCACAGGAACCCACCTGCCTCTGCCTTCTGAGTATTTCAAATTACATTTATTTTTAGTGTAGTGTGTGCGCACACACACATGTGAGCGTGTGCATGTACCACAGTATGAATGCGGAGGTCAGAAGACAACTTTTGAGTCTGTTGTCTCCTTCCACCATGTGGGTCCTGGGTTCGAACTCGGGTCATTGGGCTTGACAGCAAGCACCTTTACCTGCTGGACTGTCTCACCAGCTCGTGAGATGTCCTTTCATTAGGCTTTTGGTTTGTTTTTGCTTTTCGTTTTTGTTTTTGTTTTCAGCACTGGGGATTGACCCTAAGGCCTCCTGCACGCCAGACAAGTGTCCTCCCACTGAGCTATACCCCCAGCCCTGTCTCATTATGTCTCCCTTGCTTTCTGTAATGTGAGCTTCCATTGTTACTGCTTATGGCCTTCCTCCCCTGGCTTCGCTTCCTCTGCTGAAGAATGTGAGTGTGCTTCAGAGCTCTGGCTTTAGCTTTTCTGCATCTAGTCAGGTTTCATCTATTGCAGTAGGCCTGTTGGATTCTCACACCCACGCGGATGGACGGCGTTGGCGCCTCCTGACACGTGAGCCTCACCTTTCCAGTCTCACTTCTGTTCCACCCTTCTGACCAGCTCCACCCACCTCTCCGAAGCTACCTTAAGTCCAGCGGGCTGGAGGCTCACTCCTCATCACCCTCTTACCCTGGGCCCACCCCGTAAGGTCCCTGGCTCTTCCCCTCTGCTATGCTTTCCTTTAAAGTTTAAAATGCTGCCACTGCCTCCTTCTTCTTTGGACAGGGTCTTCTGTCGCTCAGGCCTTGAATTTGCTATGGAGCCATGGCTGGTTTTGAGCTCTGATCTTCCTGTTCCTACCTGTGGGCGCTGAATTACAGGTGTGTGGCATTTCTAACTACACTCCCACTCCTGCATTTCCATTGCTAAACCCTTAACCTAAGCTGTCACCATCACCTACATTTTTTCATTTAGAACATTCTAAAAAGATTTCTTTGAATGGTATGTCCATCTGTGTTTTCCTGCTTAAGTTTATGCACACTACATATGTGTAAGAGCCCTTGGAGGCCAGGCAGGCTGGATCTCCTGAAGCCAGAGCTACAGGTAGTTGTGAGCCACTTGCCCATCATGGGTGCCGAGAACCAAACTCATGTCCTCTACGAGAGCACTGGGTGTTCTAATTGCTGAGCCGTCTCTCCAGCCCCCATTCAGAATAGTTTAGCACCTGGTATATGCTCAGACCCAGAGATAGAGATGTAAACAGCAGAGAGAAGGAGGCACCTAACTCTGAAAAAGCTACATTCTAGTAT
Source organism: Acomys minous (assembly GCF_964271855.1). Classification (NCBI taxonomy): domain Eukaryota; kingdom Metazoa; phylum Chordata; class Mammalia; order Rodentia; family Muridae; genus Acomys; species Acomys minous. Next base: position 60,699,821 of record NC_140500.1, on the reverse strand, counting down.
GAAAGGCTGATGAAAGCCTAGAAGAATGTTAGAAACAAATAATATAATTTCTACATACTATATAAAGAGATACCATAGAATACACAATGGAGAGATACATGGTGGTGCCTGCTTGTAATTCTAGCTACCTTAGGAGGCTGAGGCAAAGAATCAAAAGTTTGAGGCCAGATGGAAGAACACTGTGTTTCAAAAAACAAAAACCAACCAAACAAACAAAACCAGGAAAACCCATCCAATAAAGTGCTTGCTATCCAAATGTGAGGCTCTGAGTTGGATCTCCAGCTTTTGAGTGAAAAGCTGGGTATGGTGAAGCCGTGGGGAGGCAGTGACAGGAGGGCCAACAGCCAGCCAGCTATCTTTATTATCAAGGAGCCTTATTATCAAGGGTCTCTCAAGATTCTACTAAAGACACCAGAGTTTGACATGTATGCACACACATGTGCTCACTTTAGTGTGCACATGCACACACAAAAATAAGTTACATTTGGCTGGGGAGTGGTGGTGCACGCCTTTAATCCCAGCACTTGGGAGGCAGAGGCAGGCGGATCACTATGAGTTCAAGGCCAGCCTGGTCTACAAATCGAGTCCAGGACAGCCAAGGCTACACAGAGAGACCTTGTCTGGAACAAACAAACATACAAACAAACAAGTTACATTTGAAAAAATACTTATCACTGGGCATGGTGGTGCACGCCTTTAGTCCCAGCACTTGGGAGGCAGAGGCAGGCAGGTCTCCATGGGGAAAAAAAAAACCACCAGCCTGGTCTACAAAGTGAGTCCAGGACAGTCAAGACTACACAGAGAAATCCTGTCTTGAAAAAACAAACAAAACAAAAAACCCAACAGAGCCAAAACAGAACAAGTGTTGAGAGTGCTAAAGCATGACAAGAAGAAACGGAGCAGTGACACTAAAGGGCAGGTGCCCGAGTTATTTACACAGCAGGAACACAGAAGCCTCATGGAGACCTGAAAGAAGGAGGAAGCGTGCATGGCTGAGGTGTCAGAGCCAAGCCCATCTTAGTATGTCTATGGAGCGAACCGTGAGGAGCCCAGTGTGGCTGCAGACATCCTGCAAGGCTTTGGCTCTGACTGAAAAGGAAGCAATCGAGTTCGGGGTTTTGTTGTTGTTTGGTTGTAAGCTTTTGTTTTAGTTTTTGTTTGGTTTGTGCGCATGCGTGTTTTGCCTCCACATATATATATGTGTGTGGGTGTGTGTGTGTGTGTGTAGCACATCCATGCTGGCGTGCTTGTGGGGGCCAGCCTAGGGCCTTCTGTAGACCAGGCTGGCCTCTAACTCTGCAGCCAGAGTGACAGATTGTTGGAAACCTTTCTTGTGGGTGTTAGAAGCACACCCAAGGGAGCCAGTGCTCTTAGCATCTGAGCCATCTCTGCAGCGTCTGGATTTGTTCAGGTGTGTGTGTGTGTGTGTGTGTGTGTGTTCCTAGGGATCAACACAGGGCCTGGGAGAAGTATTCTCTTACAGAGCTGTAACCCTGGTGCTATTAAAATACCTTAAACAAAAAAAAAGGGGGGGAGTCTATTTATTTATTTTGGTTCTTTGAGACAGGGCTTCTCAGCAGGGGGGTGGTGGCGCACACCTTTAATCCCAGCACTCGGGAGGCAGAGGCAGGCAGATCTCCGTGAGTTTGAGGCCAGCCTGGTCTACAAACCGAGTTCAGGACAGTCAGGACTACACAGAGAAACCTTGTCTTGGAAGAGAGAGAGAGAGAGAGAGGGCTCCTCTGTGTAGCCCTTCCTGTCCTGGAACTTGCTGTCTAGACCAGGCTGGCTCAAACTCAGAGATCTGCATGTCTCTGCCTCCTGGGTGGTAGAATTAAAGGCCTGTGCCACCACACTTGGCTCAACAATCTGATTTTTCAATTTAATGATTTACTTATTGTTTGCTTTTCTTCTTGTTGTTTTTGAGTCTTTTTCTTTCTTTTTTTTTTTTTAAGGAGGAGGAGGAGGAGGGGAGATAGGGTTTCTGTGGAGCACTGGCTGTCCTGGAACTCCCCCTGTAGACCAGCAGGCTGGCCTCTAACTCACAGAGATCCATCTGCCTCTGCCTCTTGAGTGCTGGGATTAAAGGCGTGTACCACTACCACCCACATGAGACAGTCTTATGTAGCCCAGGTTGACCTTAGATTTGCTTTGTACCCTAGGATGACCCTGAACTCCTGATTCCCCACCTCTACCTCATGAGTGCTGGGATTACAGGCCTATAGCTTTATTTAATAGTTTCCTTGAGGTCTAACTGACAATAAACTGCAGGGTTTTGTTTGGTTGGTTGGTTGCTACCATTTATTTTCTTTTTTCAAGACAGGATTTCTCTGTGTAGCCTTGGTTGGCCTGAACTTGCTTGTAACTCAAGCTGGCTTTGAAGTCACAGAAATCTGCCTACCTCTGCCTCCTGGGTGCTGTGATTAAAGGTGTGTGTCACCTCGTCTGTCCAGCCTTTTGTTTTTGTTGTTGTTGTTTGTGTGACAAGGTTTCTGTTTTAGCCTTGGCTGTCTGAAAACTCCCTTTATAGACCAGGCTGGCCTCAAACTCACAGAGATCCACCTGTTTCTACTTCCCCAGGGCTGGGATTAAAGGTGTGCACCACCCCACTGCCTAAACTACAAGTATTTAAAGGGTATACTCTAATTGGTCTCAACATATGTACATATCCACTAAACTAGCACCATGGTCAAAATGAGAAACACACCCAACAAAAAAGTGTGGTCTTTCTAAGCCATGAGCAGAGTCACTCTGTGGGAAGGACTGAAGAGGGAGCCACGGTAGTCAGCGGAAGCAGTCAAGACCTGCCATGGCTCAGTGGGGACTAGACATGGCTTACTCTAGAGAGGTGAACCATAGCTGGAATTAATTGCTCAACAAGTCATTAATACATGCTTGATGCTTTTCTGAGGAGGGCATTTTATTCCATTTATGGGGACACACACACACACACACACACACACACGTTCCTTTCTGCCAGGTCCCTGTTGGAATTGAATCATTCCAACTCTTTCCGGCCCCATTCTCTGTATTACCACTCTCAATCCACACCTGTTTCTTTGGTGGTTCCCCTCCAGACTGACTTCCTTTCCTATTTCCATCACATTTATAGCCCTCTTCCATGTGTCGATCATGCCCACAGAGTTCCAGCTTCTACAGAAAGCCTTTTAAGTTTCCGTTTGTATCTCCCCTTTGGCTCCAATCTCCAACTGTACTCGATGCTAATAACGCTTCAGAGAAATTTTATTCTTTTTAAATTCTGGTGTTAAGGACCCACTGATGTCAGTGTATCCGCCCCAGGGGGGACTCCTGTGTCCTCCCCCAGTGCTGGCCTGGGCCTATGCTACCGCAGGCACTCGCTACCCAAGTATCCTAAGGTCAGTCCTCCCCTCCTCCTTCGGCATCTGCTCTGCATTAGTCTGTCCCAGGCCTCCGCAGGCGCCGATGATTAAATCATCATCATTAACCAGGGCCTATTCCTCCCACCCCCGGCAGCATGGAGAGAGTGGGGGGTAAGATCGCCACGTTCCCCGGGGTCTCTCCCTCCCCACCCCGCCCAAGGCACCCTCTCCGAGACTTCGCGAAGCCCGGAGAAACTCCATCCGCGGAGCGCGGAGAAAAGCTCGCCACTCGGACGTTGCTCAGCAACGCGGACGCCTCAGTCAAGCAGGGCTGCAGTGAAGAGTGAGGACCCGGGGTCTGGGGCGAGGTCGCGTCTCAGGCAGAATTCCCACGCTCCGGAGCTGGAGCGGCCGGTGATCGCTCGGCCTCCGTATCCTAAGGCACCAGCTATCTATCACAAGCTCCTGAAGTTGGTCCAGAGGTCGGTGTGTGCCGTCGGAAGGACGCCCTTGGGAACGTGCACAACAGGGACCCAGCTCCATGATCTCCCACTATCCCCTGCCCCCCCAACTACTCCCTAAAGACCACTGAGAAGGGGGGGCTAGCAGGCTCAGGTGAGCACTCGGGGAGCGGGGGGTGGGGGGCGAGGGCGGGGTGTGCCAGAAGCCTAGCCAATCCGGAGAATGTGAGGCCCTCGTTGCTAGGAGACAAGTCCCGCCCCGCAGGCGGTACCGGAAGTGGCGGGCTGGGATCAGCCTTTAAGATGGCGTCTCCTCAGGGGGGCCAGATTGCGATCGCGATGAGGCTTCGGAACCAGCTCCAGTCAGTGTACAAGATGGACCCGCTACGGAACGAGGTGCAGGGGCGGCGGGGTTACTGCTGGGGTCTGTTAGCTGTGCGAGCCCAAGCGGGCGAGAGGACGGGCGGTGGCGGGACCGGCACGCAGTGCGCCTGCGCAGCAACGGGGTGCGCTGTACGCACGCGCGGTTCTGGCAGGGTTGCCAAATGCTGGACCAGGACGCCTGCGCGTTGTGTCTCCGACGGCGTCTAGTCTCTCTCTAGGGAAAGGAGGGTTGGGAAGAGTACCGGAGAAGAGGGCACCCGCTGTGCGCGGAGCCCTCTGCTGGGCGGAGGGGAAGCTCACTTCAACCCCGCCCCCCCTTGTCGCGGGCTGACTGCCGAATCCAGTGACAAACAGCTTTGGGGCTGGGAAGTGCAAAGGATGGGGTGGGGAAGGCTTGTGAGACCAGTAAAGAGTGACGGAGGGTGTGTCCGCAGGAGGAGGTTCGAGTGAAGATCAAAGACCTGAACGAACATATCGTTTGCTGTCTCTGCGCGGGCTACTTCGTGGATGCCACCACCATCACAGAGTGTCTCCACACCTGTGAGTGTCCTGGATCCTGCCCTGTCCGTACCAAGCTTGGCTGCCAGTCTCTGTGCTGTCTGTCCCATGTGTCGGGTTCCCAAAGGGCCTGAGCATCTGCGTTTCCTCCTCTTACAGTCTGCAAAAGTTGTATCGTGAAGTACCTACAGACCAGCAAGTACTGCCCCATGTGCAACATCAAGATCCACGAGACGCAGCCGCTGCTCAATCTCAAACTGGATCGGGTCATGCAGGACATAGTGTATAAGCTAGTACCAGGCTTGCAAGACAGTGAGTGGCCACCTTGTGTTTGTGGGGCCTCCTGACTCTCATGCTGGGTGGCAGCTTGACGCGAGCGGCAGTTTTGTTGGGAATCAAAAAAATAAAATAAAATAAAAATAAAGAGAGAAAGAGGTCAACAACATCCGGGACAAAGAGAATTAACATGGCCGCCCTTCACCCCTTCCTAGGTGAAGAGAAACGGATTCGCGAATTCTATCAGTCCCGAGGCTTGGACAGAGTCACCCAGCCCAGTGGGGAAGGTATGCTCTTGATGGTGGGGGAGGGGGGAGGCCAAGTAAAACCCTCGGAGCATTTCTTCTGCCCCATTTTGCTCTCTGGGGAAAAGGTGCATGGAGCTTGTACCAGCCTCCTCAGTATGTACTTTTTCTCAGAACCAGCCCTGAGCAACCTTGGCCTCCCCTTCAGCAGTTTTGACCACTCTAAAGCCCACTATTATCGCTATGATGAGCAGCTGAGCCTGTGCCTGGAGCGGCTGAGGTGAGGGGCAGGTTGGAGGTTGCGTGATGTGATAACTAAGTGGTGACCCAGAATCAGCCAAGGGGCTTAGGGAAAAGTCGAGGGGTGCGAGGGTGCCTGTTCCCTTGAGGAAAGTGGATCTAGGGCGGGGAGAGAGGGAAAATGCAATACTCTTAACTTGTGTCTGTTTCTGTCCAGTTCTGGCAAAGACAAGAATAAAAACGTCCTTCAGGTGAGAGGGGCTGGAGGGAGGGGCTCTCTGAAGGAGCACTTCTCCCAGCAACCCTTCCCTCACATACACGAACTTCTTCCTCTCTTCCCTGTCCCTAGAACAAGTATGTCCGATGTTCTGTTAGAGCTGAGGTACGCCACCTCCGAAGGGTTCTGTGTCACCGCCTAATGCTAAATCCACAGCATGTAAGTAAACCTACCAGGTCCCTTGAAGAACAAGGGACAGGAAGGGAGGGGCATGCCTGGCTTGGTGGAAGAAAGCTGAAGGCAGGAAGATGGCTTCATGTTCAAGGCTAGCCTGCCTAGGCTATATCGGGAATTCCAGGCCAGTCTGGCTTCTTGTCTTCAGAAACAGGGGGGGAAAAGGTGGGAGAGAGGTCTGGTGAGCCAGCTCAGTCAGCAAAGCACTTGTCTTGTAAGCACCAGGACCAGAGATCAGTCCCCAGACCTAAAGACAAAAATGGGGGGAAAAAAAAACCTAGTGTGGTGGTGCAAACTTGTAATCCCAGTACTGGGGCTTCTGTGACTAGGCTACCCTACCCTACTCCATTGAGTTCCAGGCCAGTGAGAAGACAACAGATGGATGGATTCTGAGAAACAACACCCAGAGCTGCTCTCTGGCCTCTATGCAAATGAACACACAACACACACACACACACACACACACACACACAGACACACAAAGAAGGGACAAGTCTCTGCCCAGCACTGTTAAGAACTGTTCCCTGCCCCACCTCCCTTTAGGTACAGCTCCTTTTTGACAATGAGGTTCTCCCTGATCACATGACAATGAAGCAGATATGGCTGTCCCGCTGGTTCGGCAAGGTAAGGCAGGTGCACAGTGGACTGTGGGGTCCAGCAGATGCTGACAAGCCCACTTACTACTTCTTTGCCTTTTTCTCCTTAGCCATCTCCTTTGCTTTTACAATACAGTGTGAAAGAGAAGAGGAGGTAGGGGCCAGGCTTGCTTCCACCCCCTTCCCCACCCCTCACCCCCCCAAATATTTATGTGAAATTAACTGTGGCTTTATTTTTTGAAATAAAAGCTTTTAAAAAGCACGTCTCACCTCCCTTCTTAAGCTCTACACACGGAAGCTGTGACCTGGGGCCTGGGCCTCAGAAGTTGCCCTGCTCTCACTGGGAAGGGTCTCCTCCATCTACCAACTGTCCTCATGGCTTGCCACAGAAGAGGGACAGAGGCCCATGGTGACCTGAAACCCAGCCTTTGGTGAAGGAAGGCCGACCAGACGGCATCTCTTGCTGTCCTCGTACGCTGCGGCAGTATATGGAAGTGTCACAATTCATGTCAAGAAAGGAGGGCACGCGGCCACCATAGGGCTGAAGAGCAAGAAGGATAACATTTAAGGAAAAATGCAAATAACTGCATTCTGGTTCTGTAGCCTGGGAAACAGACAAGAAAGAAAACCCCACAAAGGCATCTAATGGAGCAGGTCTGAGCCCAGGACAGTCCGCTAGCCTTAAGGGTGGGGAGCCAGTGAAGCCAAGCTGGGGAAAGGGCAGTTGAGAAGGAGCCCATGTGGAAGACACCAGGATGAGCTTCATAGAAGAGGGGTGTGGCCAGGCCAGGGCATGTCTCGTCTGTAAAAGCCCACAGTACATGCTAGGCTCTGGCAGTAGTCCCAGCCAGTGTCCTGGAGAGTCAGAAAGTATCCAAAAAAAGAAAAGAAAAGAAAAAGCCAGGCAGAAGTAGGGCACACTTTTAGTCCCAAAACAGCCAGGGCTATACAAAGAAACCATGACTCAAGAAGTCAGAAGAAATAATGAAGTCATACCTAGGACTTTCTGAAGAAACCTTTAGGCCACTGCCCAACCTGAGATGAGCCACGGGAGCAGCCAGTATTAAATGTGGAGGAAACCGGAGTGTAAAGCCTACATCTCAGTGACTGAAGGCTGATACCCAGAGTTCAAGGGGAGGGTCCTGGCACATAGCTGAGTTTAGAAGGCTGTGGATGGATGCAGGCTTCATAAGCTAAGAAAGCCTAAGTTGGGCTGGGTGTGATGGCACACACCTTTATTCCCAGCACTCAGGAGGCAGAAGCAGATGGATCTCTGAGTTTGAGGCCAGCCTGGTCTACAAAGTGAATCCCAAGCAGCCAAGGCTCTGTTATACAGAGAAACCCTGCCTAAAAGAAAAAGAGAAAGAAAAAGAAAGCGTAAGCTTGCATCTGGTACTTTTCCATTGTTCATTATGTTGTTTGGAAACCTCACCAAGTCACTTGGGACACATGGAGACTATAGGTCCAAGGCAAAAGTGCTGCAGATGCTGACGGCCAAGTGACTGCCATGTGTAAATCCCAACCTTAGGGAAGCCGAAGCAGGAGTATTACCAGGAGTTCCGGGCCAGCCTGCACGGAATAGGAAGTAAGATTGTCTCCAGCAATAAAAACTGTCTGAGGTAGATGACCCGGATCTGGGCCAGCGCGCATTCCTAAAGCTTCCGGTCTCTCTGCCTCGTTCCTATAAAGCTGGGTATGTGTGGGGAGGGGAGGACATCGGTCTCGCCTCCAGGGTCCCTCCTTCCTCCATGCACAGCAGAGCTGTTCACAGGAGCTGACTCAACGGCGTTCGCTTTGGTTCAACATCCCAAAAGCGTTCCCGCGCTGCCTTCCGAATGCAGTCAGCGTGCACAAGCTCAGTTCTCGAGGGTTTGTTTGTGCACCCGCCCTATGAGGTGATGGGCGGAAGCCAGGAGGAGCATTGCTAAGCTGAGCACTGCGTGACTTAGACCTCTGTCTGTCCCTAGCATTCTGCAAAGGAGCTTGCGTTTGGACGTGGCTGCAGCTCAGCAACAAAAAGAGAAGTCAGGTTGGACGTGGTGGCGCGCATGCCTTGAATCCCAGCACTTGGGTGGCAGAAACAGGTGGATCTCCATGAGTTCCAGGCCATCTACAGAGCCAGTTCCAGGAAAGCCAAGGATACACAGAGAAACCCTGTCTCGAAAAAGCAAAGAAGGGGGAGTCAGGAGCGGAGGGAGAGATCAGAGGAATCAGGGTTGAATATGGTCAAAATAGGAAGTACGAAATTTTCAAAGAATATTTTTTATATAAAATTAAAAACATCACGGAGCAGCTTGCATCCATGAAAACCTGTGCCCGATCCCACCCTGAGCTAAATGAATGGTGGTGGTGATGGTGGTTTTATTTAAGTTGTGCCTGAAGACTAGGGGGTCCTAGCTGAGGAGCTCTGCACACCTACCCTTGGAGATGTGGCCTTTATTTTGAGCCTTGGAGGCAGCTGATGGTGCTACGGTTTGCTTGGATCTGGCTGAAACGTCGACAGGACAGCAGCGGTCGCAGCCGCAGCCGCTGTCCTGTCAGCGCAGTAGTGCCAGTAGCTGTGGTGTCTTCAGTGGTTGCTGATGCTGCGCAGCTGCAAATCCCCTTTTCCTCTTTCTATCCACCCTGACCCACCCCACCCCCACCCCGCCCCCAGGTCACTGTCATCTCAGATTGGGAAATCACCCCAATGCCTCTGTGGGAGGGAGTGCAGAACCCAGTGGAACTTGATGCTCTTGAGATTCCTAAGATTTGCCGCTCAGTGCGCATTGTGCCGCGGGCCTGGTGGCAGGGCCCCCTGGCGCTGCGCCCTCTCGCCCGCCCGGGGTGGAGTGTTGGGGGTGTTGGGGGCGTGGCCCTGCCCTGGAAGGCCAGCCCAGCCCTTGCTTGTTCTACCCTGTCCTTCCTGGCCCCTGAGGTTTCACCAGCTCTCCTCTACAGCACCATGTCCTTCACTCTGTCTCTCTCAAGCCACCTGAGGGAAAGGACTTTAGAACAGTGAGCAGGGCTGCAGAGCGAAACCCTGACTCAAAAACAAAACCCTTTCCGACTCACCATTTCTAACGTAACACGTAAAACATGAGGGGCAGGATCTGGTCACCTCTTAGTTACACAATCTGAAAAAGAAAACTGCCTCCCCCCACCACCACCACACAAAAAAAAAAAAAAAGAAAGAAAGAAAGAAAAGAAAAGAAAAAGAAAAGAAAGAAAGAAAGAAAAGAAAACTGCCCCAAGCTGAGTGCAAGTGGCTCTGAGGTTGAGGCAAGAGGATTGCCGTGAGTTCTAGGACCCCCTGGGCTATATAAGAAGGTCCTGTTTCAACTCTAGCGCCTAGGGAAACCACCCAAAATCACTCAGAGATAGGGGACCTCCCCCACATACCTTGCTTGGATTTTCTCTTTCTTTCTTTCTTTCTTTCTTTCTTTCTTTCTGTGTGTTAGGCAGTCCCTCTACCAACTGAGCTATATTCCCAATCCCTAAGTGCTTTGTGAGATAATTATTCCATTAGCCTTATTTATTATTTTTTTATTTTTTATATTTATTTTTTTATTTTTATTTTTATTTTTTTGTGTGTGACAGGGTCTCACTATGTAGCCCTGGCTATCCTGGAACTTACTAAGTAAGCCAGGCTGGCCTTGAACTCAGAGACCCACTTGCCTCTGCCTCCCGAGTGCTCAAATTAAAGGTGTATGCCACTAGCTTCTGACATGTTCCTTTGCCCACTGCCCCAAAGAGGTTATTCTGAGCAGCCTCCAACCCAGCTTGCTTTTATACTCAGAATTCAAAGGGATGTGTGGGGTGAGCCACTCTGAGAGTGACAGTCATTTATTGAACAGACCTAAGTGCCATAGGGAGTGTCAGAAGGAAATGGAGGTCTGTGTAAGCACCCCATTTTACATGAAAAGGCCCCTAACGTGTCTCAAGGGACAATGGAGAGAGAGAGAGAGAGAGAGAGAGAGAGAGAGAGAGAGAGAGAGAGAGAGAGGAGGTTGGAGACCAGAAAAAATTGCCTGACAATGACAGTCAAGGCAGCCTGGATCCTCCAGGACCCCTGTGTGCTGGACCTGTGGGCATAAAACAACTGGGTACCAGGAAGCTTCTATGCTCCCCAGTTGCTGCAGGGAAAAGTATGAGACAGCTGAGTGCTCCCCTCAAGCCCAGAATCCAGGTTTAATCTCTTAATATCCCTCATTAATCACTCACCCTCCTCCGGTCCCCCTCTGCGGATCTGGTTCCCCCCCCCCAGCTTACCTTCCAGATGCTTAGCCCCAGGAGAAGCCCCCTCAATGGCTCCAAGACCGTCTGGACTAGTCTCTTGGCCTTGGTATGTCCTTGGTCAGTCTCTGGCGTTGAGACATCTTCCCTCTACCCTCCCCACTTCTCTGTCTTCCCCAAACGTGTGTCTGAGGACCCACCCATCCATTACCTGAGCCCATCTGCTCAAGGAAGGAGGTAGGCAGGAGACATGGAAGGAGAAGAAGGCAAAGCCCCTCAAGGGAGCCCCACATGCCTCCCACACACACACAGAGGTAATTGAGAGCAGAGGTAAAAAGGACATAAAAGCCACATAATGGATACTGGAGGAGAGGTTGCAGTGTCTGCTGTGTGACAGAACAGGGATGCGGCAGGCAGCGGTAGGGCAGTTCCCTCTGCCTCCCGGGATCTGCTTTAATTGCATATTAAGTAAAACCACACGGGCTGTGCTGAAGGCTGAGGCTTGAAGGAGAGGCTCTCTACTCCCTCCGCCCCCCACCCCCACCCCAATAACCAATTGACAAGGCTCTGAGGCAGATCAGCTTTCCGCTGTGGCCTGGCTCTGCTCTCTGACCCTGCAGTGGCTCCCTGAGCATCAAGAGCATCCCCCAGGCTTCCAGGAAGGTCTGGATGCCTGCAGGCTGGGAGTGTCACCAGAGGGGACTTTTTATTACATCAAGGGTCCCATTGTTAAGGAACCTGTAGCCCAGGTTCTCCTAAGACCTGTTTGGGACACCCAAACTCTTAAGTTATACTTTCCCTAAGGAGTAGACAAATGAACACCAAATAATTGTGGGAGATGCAGAGGTTTCCAGGAAAGATGACACGGGCGACAGTCCAGGAGAGACTGTTCTGGCTTTTCATTTCACTATCAACAAAACAAACGCAAATAGAATGCTAAATTTGGCTCTGCGCAGTGGCTCATCCCACAGAAGAATGAGCCAGGTCGATTAGTTTGAGTTTGAGCAGAGCCTGGGCTATAGAGTGTGACCCTGGCTCAACCGTAAATAAATCTATTAAAATTGCAATCACATACACCTTTCGTTCCAGATAATATTGAGACCAGCCTAGTCTACATAATAAGCTCCAGGACAATGAGATCCTGTCTCAGAATAATATAAAACAACAACAACAACTTAAAGAATATTGATTTGCAACTTGCATGTGCCCTAGCAACAAAGGGGCTTGTCCTGTGGGAGTAGCCGGTCCCTATACCTATGAACTGTGCAGCCTTCAGCTATTTGCAGTGGATAAAGTAGAAAAGGAACCCAGGCCCTCACAGCATTGCTGACCTGGCTTTGCTGACGCAGAGCGACTTCATTGCAACTGAAGATGGTCATGAGATGCTAGCCCAGGTGCAGATAGATGTGGGGGAGATGTAGGGACAGAGAATACAAACAGCAGTTGCCAGCGATGCCTGACATGTGACCTGGCTGGGGGGGGGGGGTCTGTGTGGTCCACCCTTCAAGTAGTCTTTCCTGGAGAGTGACCCTACGGGGAAATCACATCTGAACTATGAGAGCTGACTAAGATGACAAAGAGAAGCCCCATTGGTAAGCCAGTAAGATGCGCAGGTCCTCTGTGGAGACCAGTTGTCACTAGCAAGGGACCTCCCTGAGCAGTAGTGCCAGCCCAGTCTGTGTTTTGGGTGTGTTTTAACTTCTTGGATCCTCTAGGCTGCAGCATGGTAGACTTACCTGTCCCCGTTCCTCTAGGTAGGGTTCCCCCAAGTCTTGATCCTGCACTCCCACACTACACCAACCATTTCCAGCCACCGTGTTCTCTTTAAGACCCCTTTCCAGGGTTGGATGGAGAAGATAAGGCCAAGTTAGGATGCCGAGTGAGTTCCTAGCTAAGGCCAGGATCCAAACGCAGCAATCAGCCCTGTTGCTGTTTCTCAGAACTCTGCAAATTCCCAGCCCTTGGGGCCAGGGAAAGCAATTTTTACTGCCCAGGAGTTTATGAGCCAGAGTGTTCACGTAGGGAGCCAGGCCGCATGCAATCCAGGGAAGCACGCCCAGTTTGAATGTGCACAGAGCTATATACCTCAAAGTCAAAAGGCACCGGCTTTCTCTCTCCACCCTGTAGAAGAAATAAGGGCTCCAGACTCACTGCGGCCCTTGGAGGGAGGTGGGGGTGCAGAAGGAGGGGACTTGGGGCTCCAACCCAGCTCTAGGGGGCGGATCCGAGGCAGGGGGCCCAGATCGGAAGCGCTGGGGGGCCTAGGAGGTTGCGGAGCCAAGCACAGCTGGAAGCGGAATCGTTATAACCCTGCTTGCCATGAACTCTGGACGCCAGCGCAGGACACCCTTTAGCATCGCAGACATCCTAGGCCAGAGCATGGTCCCCAGAGCACGTTCGGCGCCACAGCTTCCAGATGCCGGCCCTGATCCTGAGTCACCACTGTGCGCGCTGGAGGAGCTGGCTAGTAAAACTTTCCTGGGCCATGACCTGGGTGCTCTACAGGCATCTGAAGGTACACGCCTGCAAGGTGGCGGACTTGAATTGAGGCGCTCTCTCTCTCTCTCTCTCTCTCTCTCTCTCTCTCTCTCTCCCTCCTCCCTCCCTCCCTCCCTCCCTCCCTCCCTCTCTCTCTCTCTCTCTCTCTCTCTCTCTCTCTCTCTCTCTCTCTCTCTCTCTCTCTCTCTCTCGTCCTTTACCACAAAGTTTTGTCCAACCCTGGCCGGTCCTTTTTGCCCACCCTTGCATCTCGGACCCCACAGGTCTCCAGTGTTAGTTCTGAGACTCTGCAGCTGTTCGGGGGCGGGGGGGGGGGGATCGCAGGGACTGTGGGTACCGCTGGGCTGGGAGAGAATCCAGGGACCCGCTGGTGCGTTCGCTGTATGCGGGGACAATCGCGACAAGAAAGGCCGCGGAATAGACAAAAGACTTGAGCTGTAGGCTAGAAAGGAGTGAGGCAGTTCTAGGACAAGGCAGAAAGATGAGACCTCCCAACTGCCTAACGCCAGCCCCAACAGGTCACTTCTCGAGCCACATGCAAGAGTGTCCTTGCAGCACCGTTGGCAGGAAGCGCCTCTCTGCCTCTCTTCCCTTTCGGGCTCCCGGAAAGAGACCTGGTGTTTTTAAGGAGAGGGCTTATATGGCCACCAGGTCACTCGACCTATATCTGGCTTCTAACCTATTACCACTTACTTCCTGGATCTCCAAAGAGGCGCCAGAGGATCGTCTCCAAAACGGCCTTGACTCCAGCACCAGACCGCTTCTGCTCAGTCCCACCATCACCCCACCCCCACCCCCACCCCCCCACCCCCAACTCCTCTGCATAAGCAACCTCATCTCTCTGTCACCAGCACTCCCAGAGCCCTGCTGCACACCGAATTCCGGTCCTGACCTGCTGTATAGAGATCATGGTACTGGTCGCCCCCAGCCACCCACCTGAGCCCTGCGACCCCAGTTTTCCCACCCAGACTACAGTTCTTCTAAAACTGGAGACTGACAACATTTCCCTCCCATCCCGGCAGGCAGAGCCGCCCCGGAGGCGCCACCAGGTCCTGGCTCTGGTGTCCTCCGGAGACGCCGCAAGTCGCGTACGGCTTTCACTGCACAGCAGGTGCTGGAGCTGGAACGGCGGTTTGTCTTCCAGAAGTACTTGGCACCGTCGGAGCGCGACGGACTGGCTGCGCGACTGGGCCTGGCCAATGCGCAAGTGGTCACTTGGTTCCAGAACCGTCGTGCCAAGCTCAAGCGAGATGTGGAGGAGATGCGAGCAGACGTGGCCTCTCTATGCACGTTGTCCCCCGGAGTCCTGTGCCACCTAGCATTGCCAGATAACGCTTCAAGCCCGGACCCTGGTCCTTTAGGGCCGGATTCTGAGCCCCACTTATCAGATGAAGAGATACAGGTGGACGATTGAAAGCAAAGCCGCTGCCGGGCCTGGATTCTAGGGCCCTGCACTCCTTGCCTCTGCTAGGGGCCTTGTCTAGGTCACCGGGTGGAGGGGAGAGACCCGTTTAGCCCCTTTCTGCCCCTCAGACCACACTCCTATTTTTCTTACTCTTTAAGAATAAAGGCGCCGCTAATGCTGCCAGACGCGTCAATCCAGAACGCGCTCTGCGCTCAAACCGAAGCAATCAGCTACTCACTGGGAAATTCTGTTCTGTTGCTTTGCGGCTCCTTTAAAACGTGGTGCTTCTTTTAGCCGGGGTAGCAACCCTAAAAGGTAAAAGGTAGGTGTCCGGCTGTGCTCATTTTTCAAAAGAGGCTTGAGGTAAGGATTTGGACGTAGGCATCAGCTGCTCTTCAGAGACCCAGCTGATCTTTGGGAGACACTGGATGGAGAGGAAGTGGGCAGGATTCCAGCGGGGGCTTCCGGCCATCGCCCGCCCGCTCCTGGCCACCTTTGTTCCCAGGACGCTGCCTGCAGCCTTGGAGACCTCAGCACTAACCTTTGGGGTGGCCCCTATTTGGTAATGTGATTCTCCCCTTTCTCTAAATCAAGAATTACTAGATTCCGCGCATTAAGGGCTCCACATTAAGCCGAGTGTGGGTGCACACCTGTGATCCCAGTACTTGGGAGGTGAAGGCAGGGGGATCAAGAGTTCTAGATCAACCTAGGCTCCTGGCACGCATGCTTGCTCGTGCGCTCTCTCTCTCTCTCTCTCTCTCTCTCTCTCTCTCTCTCTCTCTCTCTCTCTCTCTGTCTCTCTCTCTGTGTCTCTGTCTCTGTCTCTCTCTCTCTCTCTGTCTCTCTCTGTCTCTCTCTCTCTCTCTGTCTCTCTGTCTCTCTCTCTGTCTCTCTCTCTGTCTCTCTCTCTCTGTCTCTCTCTCTGTCTCTCTCTCTGTCTCTCTCTCTGTGTGTGTGTCTCTGTCTATCTGTCTGTTTGTCTCTCTCTGTGTTTCTCTCTCTCTGTCTCTGTCTGTCTCTCTGTTTCTCTGTCTGTCTCTCTCTCTGTCTCTGTCTCTCTCTCTGTCTCTCTCTCTGTGTGTGTGTCTCTGTCTATCTGTCTGTTTGTCTCTCTCTGTGTTTCTCTCTCTCTGTCTCTGTCTGTCTCTCTGTTTCTCTGTCTGTCTCTCTCTCTGTCTCTGTCTCTCTCTCTGTCTCTCTCTCTCTCTCTCTGTCTCTCTCTCTCTGTCTCTCTCTCTCTCTCTCTTACACACACACACACACACACACACACACACACACACACAGAACTCTATGATGGGACACAGTGACACACCAGTCTCTGGACAGAGGACACACCCACTTCTACCCCTGGGCCCTCTGCCGATAGTCTTTAGGGGACCACTTTGCAGCTAGGGCTTCAGCTACAGGTTAGAGGGCAGAGAAGAGGAAATTCCAGGGAGGGTGAACAAAGCTGGATGGAAGACAAGGAGTGATCCTGGTGTCTTCACACAAGATCCAAGCCCTCTGTGAGACTCCATCATCAGGACAGGCCAACTGAACACACTTTTAGTCTGGTGTTAGGGAAGCCAAGGGCACTGCCCTTGCAGGTGGCAAGACACTGGTTCCCCCTTAGTCTTTTCCCACACAAGTCTTATTTTGTTTTGTTTTGGTTGTGTGTGTGTGTGTGTGTGTTGTTTTTTGAGACAGGGTTTCTCTGTGTAGCCCTGGTTATCATGGAACTCACTTCATAGACCAGGCTGGCCTTGATCTCAGAGACCTTCCTACCTCTACCTCCCCAGTGCTGGGATCCAAGATGTACGCCACTACGCTCAGCATACTTTTTTTTATTCAAAGATGGATTCATTTTCACTTGATGCATATGAGTGTTTTGTCTGCATGTATTTATGTGTACTGTGTGTGTGCTTGGTGCCCACACTCCCAGAAGAGCGGGTGTTGGATCCCTTGGAACTGGAGTTACAATCAGTTGTGAGCTGCTCCATGTGCCCATGTCAGCTGGGAGCAGAACCCAGGTCTTCTGCAAGAATAGAAAGTGCTCTTAAGCCAGGCGTGGTGGTGCACGCCTTTAATCCCAGCACTCGGGAGGCAGAGGCGGGTGGATCGCTGTGAGTTCGAGGCCAGGCTGGTCTACAAAGTGAGTCCACGATAGCCAAGGCTACACAGAGAAACCCTGTCTCAGGGGAAAACACACACACACACACACACAGAGAGAGAGAGAGAGAGAGAGAGAGAGAGAGAGAGAGAGAGAGAGAGAGAAGAGAGAGAGAGAGAGAGGGAGAGAGAGAGAGAAAGTGCTCTTAAGCTATGTCTCCAGCCCTGAAATGGTTTGGTCTCGTTTTGTGGCACAAACAAAAGCACATGCCTTCAGCTCCTTCAGATCCTGGCCCCAAAGAGATGGCTAAGAGGCAAAAGATGTATAGGGAGCTAGGCAAGAAGACCAAGAAGGAAATCGGGGCAGGCACTGTACTGTAACCAAGGCTTTAGGGAGGCCAAGCAGAAGAGCACTACTTAGGTTCGGCTGATACGATGGCGTGAGAGAGAATGGCAGAGAGATCTTAGGCCACTGCAGAGGGTAACAGCAGAGAATTCAGCGCTAGACCTTATAAACCCAGCAACTGGAAAAGCAAATGGCATGCACCAGAGACCGTGGCCACTGACACAGGGCTAAGAATCTGTCAGTCATATTCAAACCGTACCCTTCAACTGGGCCAGCCTTCCATAAAGCCCAGGTAGCACGGAACGCCTGGCTCCTGCCCCACCCTGTTCCATCACCAACTCCCTAGACTTTCTCTGTGGACCTTGCCAGCAGCCAGTCCTCTCTGTTGGAGTTGTCCAGTACTGCTGCCGGGTTTTCACACTGATACCCCCAGCACTCCCAGGAAACCCAAGATAGCTGGACACCTCCTTTGTGATGCCTCTGAACTTGAGGTTCCTGAAATGGAACCCTGCTTGTCAGAAGTGGGTTGGTGTCCAGCAAGCAGTGGGCAGGGTACTTAAGGGTCTTGTGATTCAAGTTCAGAAGAAGTTACGAACTCCTGGAGGGGGAACATTATTTAAAGGTGTATCCAGAAGCCAGTGTGAGAATAGCCATGAATGTGTCCCAACACAAAATTTAATTAGAACATTGTAAAGGCTTTTGAGGGGAGGGACTGTCTTTCGTGTACATATGACTGCAAGTATATTCTGGTATATGTGTGCAAGTGTGTGCCAGTGTGAATGCATGTGTGTGGGTCCACGAAAGCAGGTGACTTCCTCAACTTGTTGATTTTATTGAGATGCCTTATTTTATTGAGATGAAGTCTCACTTTGTAGCCATGGCTGGCCTGAAACTCATTCTGTAGACCAGACTGGCCTTGAACTCTGAGGTCTGCCTGTCTCTGTACGTGATACCATGCCTGGCATCCCCTAATTTCTAAAGTTTATTTTATTTGTGTGTGTGTGTGTGTGTGTGTGTGTGTGTGTGTGTGTGTGTGTGTGTGCTGGTGAGTACAGGTCCCAGAGGAAGCCAGGAACGTTGGTTACCCCGTGAAGCTGGCGGTCCAGGCAGTTGCGGGTTGTCTGACATGAGTGCTGGGAACTGAACATGATCCTCCTCAAAAGCAGAATGTGCCGAGCCAGCTCCCTGTCTTTACCTCATGTTTTGAAACAGGGTCTTTTACATCCCCAGCAGTAAGATAACAGTGCACTGTGGCAGGCTTCTTATGCAAGAGTTGGGGGGTCTGCCCTCAAGTCCTCATACTGCCCACTGACCTGTCCCCTTAGCTGATATTTTTAGTTTTTTAAATTTTCATTTCATGCCCTTCATAAACAACAGTGTCATTTCACAATGTTAAAAAGGTTGTATATGGAACTGGAGATTTAGCTCAGTGGACCTGATTTAGTCTGCAGCAGGGGGGCAAGGAAACAAATTTGATGTTCCTGAAGGTTCAAATACCCCATAGAAAAGGAAGGCATTCCTTGAGAGACAGGAGGAATTCTAGTAGGGTCCCTGAAGCACCCACACCTGACCTGTCAACCCCCACAAACCAAGAATGGCAGATGAAGGGTTTTTTTTTGGTTTGTTGATTGGTTGGTTGGTTAGTTGGTTGGTTAGTTTGTTGTTTTTTGTAACAGGGTTTTTCTGTGTAACAGCCCTGGCTGTCCTGGACTTGATTTTGTAGATTAGGCTGGCCTCAAACTCACAGAGATCCACCTGCCTCTGCCACCACCACCATCGGGCAGAAAAATAGTTCTTAAGTAGCCATTATGTAAGAATTACTGGGCTGGAGAGATGGCTCAGAGGTTAAAGAGCACAGATTGCTGTTCCAAAAGGTAGTGAGTTCAATTCCCAGCAACCACATGATGGCTCATAACCACCTATAACAAGATTGGGTGCCCTCTTCTGGCATGCGGGTGTATGTGCAGGCAGAACATTGTATACATAATAAATGAATAAATCTTTTTTTTTCCCGGTTTTTCAAGACAGGGTTTCTCTGTGTAGCCTTGGTTGTCCTGGACTAGCTTTGTAGACCAGGCTGGCCTCAAACTCACAAATATCCGCCTGCCTCTGCCTCCCGAGTGCTGGGATTAAAGGCGTGCACCACCACACCCGGCAAATAAATCTTAAAAAAAAAAAAAAAAGAATTACTGAGCTGGGCATAGTGGTGCACGCCTTTAATCCCAGCACTCAGGAGGCAGAGGCAGGTGGATTGCTGTGAGTTCGAAGCTAGCCTGGTCTACAGAGCGAGTCCAGGCCAGCCAAGGCTACACAGAAAAACCCTGTCTCAAAAAAAAAAAATCACCCCTTAAACCAAACCCACTACCTCTCCCCAGCCTTTCCCCCAAACAGTTCCAGGACAAATCATTTTAGCTGAAACAACAGGGTCCAGTTAGCTGGTACTGAGCCATCACTTCCTTTCTTCCAGTGTTCCGTAAATTCTTGCCCGGCCAGTCCTACCTTTTCTTTAGCTCCAACTTTGGATAACAAAACTGCAGCTAGAAGCAAGGCATGATGGTTCGTGCCTGTGATCTGATTAACTGGGAAGCCAAAACAGGAGAATTGAGACTTCAAGGCCAGGCTGGACTACACAGCACACGCTGCATTATAGGGTGTGACCCTGTCTCTGAATAGCAACCAGACCAAAGCAACCAAACCAATTGTCCTCCGCATTGCAGCTCAGTTGGTAGGGAGCTTATGCAAATCAGATGTGGCAGAGGCTTAGAAGCTCAGGACTTGTGAGGCAGACGCAGGAGAATGAGGGGTCCTGACGTCTTCTCTTCTTTGGCTACATAGTAAGTTTGAACCTTCCCAGGCGAAGGCAAAGGAACAACTCTGAAGTCTGCCACACTAAGGTGGACTCTGGATACATGTTCCCGCTGATGGCCCTAGAAAAGTGTGCAGTGTAAACTAGGACAGTTCCTTGGCTAAGAGCGGTTGGTGTGAACGCAATAAGATCTGAGTGCAAATCCCCAGCACTCACGTAAAGTCGGGCAAGGCTGCGTGTGTCTGTAACCCCGTCTGTGTGGGCAGAGATGAGCAGATGCCAGGAGCTCACTGCTGAGCCAGCCTAGCCCAGAATAGCAAGCTTTAGGTACAATGTGTGACCCTGTCTCAAAAAATAGTGGGGGACTGGGCAAGGTGGCATTTGACTCTAATCCCAGCTCTTGGGAGGCAGAAACATGATCTACATAGAGAGTTCCAGATCAGCCAGCGCTACATAATGAGATCATATTTGAGAGAGAGAGGAAAGCTGAGCATGGTGGCACATGCCTGTAATCCCAGAACTCTGTGAGGCAGAAGCAGGCTAATCTCTGTGAGTTGGAGGTCAGCCTGGCCTACAAAGTGAGTCCAGGACAGCCAAGGTCACACAGAGAAACCCTGTCTTTAGAAACCAAGAAAAGAAAATGGTGATCTGGGCATGGTGTTGCAGGCTTCTGATCCCAGCTTTTGGGGGTCAGAGATAAGCTGATCTCAGAGTTTGAGGCTAAACTGGTTTAGATATCAAGTTCCGGGTTAGCCGGGCTGTACAGTGAGACATTACCTCAGAAAAATAAAGTATGAAGCAATAGAGAAAGACATCTAATGTACTCTTTTGGTTTCCACAAATGTGTGCATGGATGGATGCAAAAACATATTCCCAACACACACACACTTGAAAAATGTGAACAGTGATTACCTGGAAGGCTTACCGAACATAAATTGCTATTAGCTCAATGCTCTGCAGCCTGATTAAACTTCCTGGCCTGGTGCTCAAGTGCTTGCATCCATCAGTTTTCTGGGTGATGTTGATGATACCAGTCTCCATATATGGAGATCCACAGTCCCAGGAGTTCTGGACTTTATTAATTTAAAAAGCAATGCGCTCACATTCTCTTTCCATCCAGAGGTGGCAAATACAGGCAAAAATCAATTTAGCAACCTGGATGGGCATTTCCTCATCTTTTCCTGTAGGTTTCTAACCATTCTATGAGGCAGAGATTGCCTCAACTGTGCAAATAAAGGGACTGAGCTCAGACACTGAGAGGCCTGCCACAGGGTACCAGCCAATCACAGCTGACTTTACCTTGCTTTAGTACTTTCAAGGTCCTAAGTCATAAACAATTAAAAATTTGTCAGCCTGGAAGGGTGGCACATGTCTGTAATCCCAGCACTGGGGAGTCAGAGACGGGAGGATCTCAGTGAGTTTGAGGGCAGCCTGGTCTACAAAGTGAGTCCAAGACACCTAGAGCTACACAAAGAAACCCTGTCTGGAAAAAAAAGAAAAGTCTGTGGCCTATATAAGAGCTGTTTAAGGGTTGAGAAATACAAGTTATAAAAGAAATGTTTGAGGGTCTAAGAAAGTGTTTAAATCTTGGTAAGTGCAAGTCATAAAAGTTGAAGGATCTTAAGAGAAGTTTTAAGGTATATAAATGCAAGTTGCAGATTTAAAATATATGAAGAATGAGATCAATAGAATTCTGATAAACTGATGGAGTGCTTACTGCTTATTAATCAGTCACAGGCTCAAGATTTTAATTTCCTTTTGGTTGAATTCTGAGTATAGACTTAAGGGTGCATCTCATCATGCTAAAACAAAAAAAAAAAAGTCTGTACAATCTATAAAAGAATGTTTATGTTTTTACTGGGTTTCAAAGGCATAACCCTACTCCAGCTGTCTTATAGACACAATTTTAACTTCTGTCCTTAGTCTGTGTTTGTCTCAGCAGATTTTTTACCTATCCAGAGCTGCTGAGATCTGCACCTGCTAGAAGCTGATGTAAACCAGTCCCGCAGATATGACTACTCCCTGACTCTCCAACTCGATCAGATAAATTGATGCTTTTGATAAGTGCCCCATTACCTAGCCTTTGACCAGCTTTTCAGCCTTTCTAGGTAACAGCGCCCCTAATGTCAGCAGGGAGAAGTTACAGAAGAGAATGACTTTGCCCACTGTCCCACTTTCTAGGCTGAAATCCTAAGTCAAGGGCACCTCTCTGGCACGAGGGACAAATGGCTACAAGAAAACAGGCTCTTGGTTCTGTTTAAACAAGTCATGCTTTGTGCCCCCGTCATATCAAGCAAATACTGAGCTCCATCTAGCTAATGGTCATGAAGGCTTAGTACGCGGCCCTACAACAGGGCCGAGCTTGCCATGCTGAAACTCCCCTCCTTTGGGTGCGCTGGGAGGGACAGAAACCTATTAACTACCCTCAGCTCAGAGCTTGCGGCTCTTCTCCGGATACCACTGCGTTGGTGATGGTTGAAGCCCGGCTCGAGCCGAGAATAAAGATCTTCTTGTGCTTGCATTGGTTTCGGCTCCTGGAACTCTTCCCCCGGATCTGGCGAAGTGGTCACAACGTCCGCAGCTTAGATATGCCAGGGAAGGGAGGAGCCTAATGAATCTGGTGAACTTCAGGGACTTCCTTGGTAAGTTACACATCCCATACACACCTGTTCGGCCATGGTGTGGACCCTCATACAATTATAACCTTTGCGTTAGATCAGACGTAGCCTGAGGTCCCCTGTGACTCTTCTTCTTAGAGTATGTACTCTGGTTACACCCTGATCTCTGAAGACCCCACGGCCTCGCTGATCAAGAGAACAAGTGACTTATCAGAGGTGTCTCACGGTCACCTGGGTGGTCAAAGACCAAGATATCACAAAAATGTCTTCTTTGACTCGCTTACCCTCTCTACTGTAGGCTCCCGAGTTCCGTTGAAAACCCAGAACGGGGCTGGAGAGATGGCTCGGAGGTTAAGAGCACTGACCGCTCTTCTGGAGGTTCTGAGTTCAATTCCCAGCAACCACACGGTGGCTCACAGCCATCTATAATGTGATATGATGTCCCATTGTGGCCTGCAGGTGTACATACAGGAAGAGCACTGTATACATAATAATAAATAAATAAATCTTTAAAAAAGAAAGAAAGAAAACCCAGAAGACAGCTTTACCCATCTTGTTGTTTTAGCTCTATGTCACATTTAGGTAAAACCTAAAGAGTTTTAATAAATTCTTTTTTAAGACTTATTTATTTGTTATGTTTATAATGTTTTGCCTGTGTGTACACTTCCACACCAGAAGATCTCACTATAGATGGTTGTGAGCCACCATATGGTTGCTGGGAATTGAACTCAGGACCTTTGGAAGAGCAGCTAGTGCGCTTAACCTCTGAGCCATCTCTCCAGCCCCAATAAATTATTTTATGTTTAGTTGGTTTTTGTTTTTGAGACAGGTTGTGTGTGTGTATAGCCTTAGCTGTCCTGGAGCAGGCTCTGTAGACCAGGCTAGCCTCGTACTCACAGAAATCCACCTGCCTTTAAAGTTGTGTGCCACGCACCCCACCCCAAGCTAAGCTTAAATAGTTTTATTTATTTGTTTGTTTATTTATTTATTTATTTATTTATTTATCGTTTTTCAAGACAGACTTTCTCTGTGTAGCCTTGGATGTCCTGTACTCACTTTGTAGACCAGGCTGGCCTCAAACTCACAGCAATCCGCCTGCCTCTGCCTCTGCCTCCCAAATGCCACCATGCCTGGCTTTAGATAGTTTTAAACAACCCGAACAGTTTTACATAAATCTTGCTCTTGCTGTGACTCAGTTTCCCCAACTGGGTAAAGTCTAACACAGTAAAAATATAATTACCTGGATTAGACATATGTTTTTGCTCTTTTAAGCCAGTTTCTGCAGATATTATTACAAGGTGATCAGTATAACCTTGGAGATTTTAAAAGATTTGTTTATTGTATTTTATGTATTTAAATGTTTTACTTGCAGTATGTGGGTGCAGCATGTGCACGTTTCATGTCTGTCAGATGAGAGCTTCTGACCATCTGGAAGCAGAGTTGTGGATGGTTGTGAGCCCCATGTGGGTGCTGCACATCACACCCAGGTCCCCTATACAGGTGGCAAGCGTTCTTAACAGCTGAGCCATCTCTCCAGTCCAGTCTTGTTAAAGTTGTTTTTATATAACTGTGTTTGTTTCTTAATTTCTGTCTTAACACTGCTATCACACAAATAGTTGAGTTGAAACAAGCTTCACAGCACAAGAACTGAGCAGTTATTATTCCATTCTTAACCATCTAAGCTAATTTGGCTCCCTCCCAGCTTATATCCCACAGAGACTTGCACCTTGTAGCTTTGCCTGCTCCAGCTCGCTCTCTCTCTCTCTCTCTCTCTCTCTCTCTCTCTCTCTCTCTCTCTCTCTCTCTCTCTCTCTCTCTTTCTTGATGTCTCCTGGACCTCTCCCATGGCTGAATCCCCTACTTCCTTTTCTAGCTCCTCCTCCCCTGGCTGGCAGGAAGTCCAGCCCTATTTTCTCCCTTGCTTGGGGATTGGCTGTAAACTGCTTTATCAGCATTTCAGGGGAGGAGTGTTTACACAACATTGAGACAGGAGATTCTCAGAACAAGGATTGCTGTCAGATATGGGGGTGGAAGTGGGTACAGAAACCAGCATTTGAATTACACAGTCTTATAAAGTTTAATAAACTTTAATCACCAAACATATGCATATCATCCTTAAATGTTGGAGGAAAGTCCAACTGTGTTTTCAAATGCTGGTTTCAGTGCCTTGAGATCTGGTTACTGCCCTGCCACGGACATTGTTATGAATGTTGGACTATCACCTATAACCATGTGATGATAAGGAATGTTCCCCAATTATCCCTGATTGGCTAATAAAGATGCTGAAGCCTGTGACTGGGTGGAAGAGAGGGAGGCAGAGTTTTAGATACCCAGACTTGGGTTTGAGAGAGAGAGGAGCAGAAGCCAGAGGAGTAGAAGCCAGAGAGTTAGGAGTCGTCACGAGGCAAGATGGACAACGGTCATGTAGCTGTAAGGAAAGACTGGTGGCACAGAAGCCACCCAGAGTCATCCGACTGGCAAGTGATTGGCTTTTACGTGGGTTTTAAAGGTTCTAGGATTAGATTAGCTCAGAATCTGCCCAGCATAGTGCCTACAGCTTAATAATAAATCATAGTCTCTCTGTGTCAATGATTCGGTAACTAGCTGGTTAAAGAAAACTGCAATCATTTACTGTATTAATTAACTTAGAATAATTCTTTCTACAGAGTCATTCTTCTTTCTACCCTTAAATTCTGTCTTTGTACAATTTAGTCGAACTCCCTGTGAGTTGGCTTTAGTCTTTCATTTTTTGGCTCCATCACTTATTTTTCATTCTTAGAAAAAAATCATTTTTTTTAATCAAACAAAATTCATCCTTTTTATTTTTTATTTTTTTAATTTTTATTTTTTGAGACAGGGTTTCTCTGTGTAGCCTTGGCTGTCCTAGACTTTCCTTGTAGACCAGGCTAGCCTCAAACTCACAGCAATCCTGCAGGGCGTGGTAGCACATGCCTTTAATCCTAGCACATGGGAGGCAGAGGCAGGCAGATCACTATAAATTCGAGGCCAACCTGGTCTACAAAGTGAGTCCAGGACAGCCAAGATAACATAAAAAAAAAAAAAACCTCACAGCAATCCATCTGCCTCTGCCTCCCCTGGGATGACAGGTGTATGCTACCTTGCTCAGTTCAAAATTCACCCTTATCCACAATATTTCCTTTTCTTTTTTTTTTTAACCCTCCTTACAAAAATATAACCTTGTACTTAATTATTTCCAACAATTCTCTTATACCTATTTGCTGTTTCTTTTTTATTTCATTCTTCTAAATAACAGGTGAATCCAAGTAACATACATGGCATCTTGAAACACATTTGTAACAAACTAAGATTACTTGTACACATACTTTTAGCCACCAACCTTTTCCATTGCAAGTGTATTTTTTGTTTTGTTTTGTTTTTAGAGACAAGGTTTCTCTGTGTAGCCTTGGCTGTCCTGGATTTACTGTATAAGCAAGGCTGGCCTTGAACTCAGAGATCCATCTGCCTCTGCCTTCCTGAGTGCTGGGATTACAGGCATGAGACACTGAAACCTGTTTTTGGTTGTTTTGTTTTGTTTTGTTTTGTTTTGCGAGACAGGGTCTCTCTGTGTAGCCTTGGCTGTCCTAGACTCACTTTGTAGACCAGGCAGGCCACAAATTCACAGTGATCCTCCTGCCTCTACCTCCCAAGTGCTGGGATTAAAGGTGTGTACCACCATGCCTGGTGCCTAGACATATTATCAAAATAACCTTGATGTTAGGGGATGCGACCTTGCAAGTAAGAATTGGCAGGAAAGAAAGCACAGATGGAGGCAAAATATCTGTGTAGTAACTCTGTGCTTGCAAGTTTAGAGGAGATATTTATTAATGTCTCTTAATCCTCATTGAAGGGAGAGATATTATTTCTCATTTTCTTTCTTAGACAGGATGTTGCCTCTTGGAATGTCTCCTTCTAACCATGGTTTCTTCTCTCTTCCTTCCTCCTCCCTTTCAGGTTTCCCTGTTTGGTGATGTGGACCTTGACTTCCTGGAGCCTTGCCTGCCCTCATTAATCTGATTTATGGTTGTCAACAGTATCTAAGCTTTCTGCTTGTGTTTTTCCTTGACCCTTCTTACGCAGACCTTTTGTGTGCCCCTAAATAACTACATTCCTGCCTCTCTAGCCCTCCATCTTTTCTCACTTTTTCCAGCTGTCTGCTCAGTGGTTGGTTACAAAGTATAATTTTAGCATCCCTTGTCCCAAAGACTCTTTTATGTTTAATCTCATTTTTTTTCCAACCCAGCTCTTAAGCCTTTCTAGGAAGACGGTGGGCCCATCTTTTCCTGTTATACTTTAAGGCTTCTTTTACCTAATGACTCCTCAGTGGTTGCAGCCCACTCTGAATGAACCAATCTTGTTCACACATTGTCCAAAGCTTTCCTTGAGACAGTTCAACACCATCTGTGACTTTGCACTTCTCATGTCCTCTACCTGGAATGTTCTTTCCCAGGCAAATAGATTGGCTCTTTGTCTCTTTTAGATCTTGGTTTAAACGTCACAGTCTCAGGGAAGCTATCTTTAATTACTCCTTTAGAAAAAGAGAGAAACCTCTTAACTCCACTGCACTTCCTGTTTATTACATTTTATATATGACACACTGTGTTGTGTGGCTGGTGCTTCCACTAGATACTGCTAATTCATTGAACAGAGGGTTTTGTTTTATTCATTACTATTGGTGTGTGTGTGTGTGTGAGAGAGAGAGAGAGAGAGAGAGAGAGAGAGAGAGAGAGAGAGAGAGAGAGAGTTGTCAGTCATAGAAGCAAGAGCTCTTATTGGCTGAGTCATCTCACTAGCCCCTTCAAGGCAAAACAAACATTCTAGTGGATGACTACAAACCATGTTTGAGATAAAAGGATTCCCAAGATTTTATTAAGCCACTGGGCAAGGTGGCACCTGCCTGTAATCCCAGCTCTCTGGAGGCAGAAGCAGTCAAATCTCTGCGAGTTCAAGACCAGCCTGGTCTGCAAAGTGAGTCCAGGACAACCAGGGCTATATAGAGAAACCCTGTTTTCAAAAACCAAAACAAATAAAAGATAGCTTAAATATTTTCTTCTATTTTTAAATTATATGTATCTCTGTGTGAGTGTTGAGGAATTTTAATCAAGAAACATGGCTACTGTGGCAAGAGATCACATCCAAAAACCAAAGTCTATATGATGTGGCTGGAATGCAGATTTGTCACACACCTTTAATCCCTCTGGCTGGAATACAGATACACTCGTAATACACACTTTTGTTGTTGTTGTTGTTGTTGTTGTTGTTGAGACAGGGTTTCTCTGTGTAGCCTTGGCTCTCCTAGACTCACTTTGTAGACCAGGCTGGCCTCGAACTCACAGCCCCATCTGCCTCTGTCTCCAGAGTGCTGGGATTAAAGGCGTGTGCCACAATACCCAGCTAGTACATACCCAGCTTTACTAGCTGAAGGTAAAGTTAGTTTGTAGAAGGAAACACCCATGTTTGAAAGTGATGTCTAATTGAGAGGCAGACAACGTGATGAATCAGAGAAAGATTTGACAGAATAGGATATGCCCAATTCTTATGAGGAGAGAGAGAGAAGCTACTTGGGAGAGCAGTGCAGAGAGAGAGAGAGAGAGAGAGAGAGAGAGAGAGAGAGAGAGAGAGAGAGAGAGAACAAGCTAGACACAGGTGAAGACAGAACTAGCCAGAGAATAAGAGGGAGCCAGAAGATTAGAACAGATTGCCAAAGTTACTATGAGGCAGAGCGGAGCAATTCAGTCAGAAACAGAAAGAAACCAGTTTGAATTATTCAGCTTGGAGGGGAGTTTGAACCAGAACAGCTGAGTTGAACCAGCCAGCCAGAATTCAGAATGAGCTAGAAAGAGTGAGTTTATTGCAAGTCTTAGAGGTTGAAAACATTCTAGGCCTAGATTAGATTATATGGAGGCTTGAACTTTTTAGGACTAGGCCTAAGTTAGCAGAGAGAGGCAGCAAGCCTCTAAGATGACAAATGAATCAGGCAAATAAAAGATACTTTAACATATGGGCATGTGCAGGCATGTGCAAGCATGTGCAGGTGCCTTCACAGAGCAAAGACATCAGATCGCCCGGGAACGGGGGTTACAGGCAGTTTTAAGCCAGCTGAACAGAGGTCCTCTTCATGAGCAGTTAAGCTGAAGCTTCCCTTCAGCTTCTGTTAGTTAATTTTGAGACTTTGTTGACTTTGTGGTTCAGGGGTCATGAATCTGAGAGTAGGGACAATTCTTCATGTGACCCGTATGAGATCAGAATTGACTCAGGACCCCCAAGTCGAAGTTCTCAGCACAAAGGAGTTTTTTTGCTGCCACAGAGGGACAAAGGACAGGTAATAAGAGACAAAGACAGGATACAATGCCGGGCGTGGTGGCGCATGCCTTTAATCCCAGCACTCGGGAGGCAGAGGCAGGCGGATCGCTGTGAGTTCAAGGCCAGCCTGGTCTACAAAGTGAGTCTAGGACAGCCAAGGCTACACAGAGAAACCCTGTCTCGAAAACCAAAAAAAAAAAAAAAAAAAAAAAAAGACAGGATACAGAGGATGAGCAAGTGAGGGAGTGAGGGGTAGTTGTCCTGGAGGACAAACTACTGTCTCTGGATAGGGAGGAGACACACATGACCTATAGACAAATGGAGGTTTATAAAGGAAATCCTTGTGTTAGGATGAGGTGGGATTTTGTTTGTTTGTTTTGTTTTGTTTATCTAGACAGAGTTTCTCTGTGTGCCACTTCGACCAGCTGAGGTATTTATTTTTTATTTTTTATTTTTTTGAGGCAGGGTCTCTCTGTGTAGCCTTGGCTGTCCTGGAGTTGCTTTGTAGACCAGGCTGGCCTCGAACTCAGAGATCCACCTGCCTCTGCCTCCCAAGTGCTGGGCTTAAAGGCATACACCACGACAGCCCGGCTGAAGTATTTAATTTTAATTGGGCACCTTAATTAGGTGAGCTAAAAGGGACTTCTGGTTGTTGGGCTTCAATACTTTCATAGCTGGACCTTGGTAGTCAGCCAAATAAGGGACTAGACCTTGGTGTTTGTTTGTTTGCTTGTTTGTTTTTGCAAAGCAGGGGGAATGGAAGAAGGGAAAGGTCTACCAGAGACATCCCCACCACAGCCTAGCCAGAGTCCCTTCATGATCTGTATCCTTAGCCTGAGGACTTGTTGACCAAGGAAGTAGCTGGAAGTTTAGCCCTTCAGCACTCCCATTCCTGACCCCTTTGCTTCTCCCTCAGTAACTGTATCATCCACTTCAGGAAATCCAAAACCCCCAGGGCCTTTCAAGCCACTCTCAGAGACTGGGTCTCACACTGTAGGCCAGGCTAGCCTGAAACTACATAGGCTGAGTCTTGACTGCCTTCTGTCTCAGCCTTCTGAGTGGTGGGCTGTGATATTTTCTTTTCCTTGCTTTAGGGTCTTCTCATGTCCTCTGTTCATAATATCTTTCCAAAGGTACTTGTAATCACTGTGGGCCTCAATTTTACCTACTTAGAGCATTACAGCAGTATCATCCTGAGGGTCCCTTGCTGTTCCTTTGCCTAAGATCTTTAGGAGCAGGACTCAAACCTGCTGGTTTCCAAAGCTTCCAAAGATGACTGAAAGAAAGCATGAAGGAGGCTGGCCATGGTGACACACAGACACACTCTTAACTTCAGCAGAGGAGATAGAGACAGGGAGACAAAATGTGAGTTCGAGACCAGCCTGCTCTACATGGCGAGTTCCAGGCTAGCCAGGACACAGGGAGACTCAAAGAGAACAAAACAACATCAAACTCACAAACAAGCATGGAGACAATGATTAATGATCAGAGCAAAGGGAAGGTGAGGTCTCCTCTTTTCTGTAGCTAGACCGAATTCATTGCTAAATGGGGCAGCCAGATCGCTTGAAGATGGTATGACGTTAAGGAGGCCGTCTGGTCACCTAGCTTGACTCGCTCTATAGTGTTTGGCATCAGCGCCACCTCCTGTCAACAGTGACGGCAATGTGGAAGTCTTACTAGAACTTGATGCCCGCCGAGAGCCGGAAAAGAGTGAATGGGCAGCCATCTTTGTTAGGGGCAGTGCCCGCGGCTACGGAGCGCGAGTGGGGCCACGAAACTTCCGGCCGCTAGATGGTGATTCCCGGCACCCGCGGGCGTGGAGTGCCGCGGGATGCGGGAAGGCGGTGAGCGTTAGGTTCGTTTGGGACTCGCCGTGCGATGGCCCGGGCGCCCCGCTCCAGTGGCCTTCTGCCTCCACTCGCTAACGTACCCACGTCGTGGGCGCAGCCCGT
Organism: Acomys minous; assembly: GCF_964271855.1. Taxonomy (NCBI): domain Eukaryota; kingdom Metazoa; phylum Chordata; class Mammalia; order Rodentia; family Muridae; genus Acomys; species Acomys minous. The sequence goes on along the minus strand of NC_140500.1, from coordinate 60,669,076 downwards.
GGGCGCTGGGGAGGAGCGGGGCGAGGGAAGGCGCGGAGGGCCGGGGCTACTGGCTGCGGGGAGCGTCCCGCGCCCGGACTTCGGCAGGCAGCCGGGGGCTCCCACGTCGGCAAGCGGCCCGATGCCCTTCGCTCTGCAGCGGCTCCGGGCCGTGTTGCTACGTCTGCACCGCGAGCGGGAGCAGCTCCTGCTAGCCCGGGACTATGCCCGCCACCTGCGGGCGGTCGTGCGGCTGCTCCGCTCCGACTCCCCGGCGGATTCCCTCTCCCTGCAGCAGCTGCACGGTGACCTGCAGCTGTGCCCTTCGCGAGGGCCGGCTCCGCGCCTCGGCCTCCCGGACTCCGCGGACACGCTTCTCCTGGCTCGCCCCGTCGGTCTAGCAGCCCAGCGCTTGGATGCTGTCATCGAGATGCAGCTTCGCGCCCTAGGCCGGGCACCCGCCAGCCTGGGCCTGACGTCCCAGCTAGCCGAACTGCTGCTGGCCCTTCCGTTCTACCATACTCTACAGGGACAAGCCCTGAGCTGCGTCCCCGGGGCCGCGCGCCCATTTCATACAGCCCGTGTGCTCCACCTCCTAGCTGCCGAGCGGGGTTGTCAGGTGGCAGATAGGCTGGCTGAGGCCTTTGGCGGATCGGGCTTGCAGGACCAACTCTGTCGGCTGTGCGACGAGGAGCGCGAGCTGCTCCCCGGGATGCTGGGCCTTATAGGGGGCGTGGCTGGCACCAACAGTCGTGGACTGAGGCTTGGAGGACCTGGAGCCCTGTGGAGCCAGTATTGGACCTTGCTGTGGACAGCCTGTGCTCGGAGTCTGGACTTAAGCGTGGGACCCTGGGGCGACCCTAGAGCAGTTGCACAACAGCTGAGTCAGGCACTGGGTCAAGGTAAGTGAAGGACCCTAGCTGGCATTTAGAGGTTGTAAAAATGTTTTCCCATTACCTTAGTTGGCTCACTCAACTCTAGCCTGTCAGCAAGAGCAAGTCTTTTAGAATGAACTTTCCTGAGTTTAGTGCGGAGCGTTTGGGCTGTTTTGAGGCCACCTTGCTTTCCACACCAGTCTTTCTTTCGTTTTGAGGTAGGTTTGTTTTTTGGTTTGGTTTTTCGTTTTGTTTTTTGAAACAGGGTTTCTCTGTGTAGCCTTGGCTGTCCTGGACTCACTTTGTGGACCAGGCTGGCCTCGAACTCACAGTGATCACCTGCCTCTGCCTCCCGAGTGCTGGAATTAAAGGCGTGCGCCACCATGCCCAGCTGAGGTAGGTTTGTTACTACGTAGACCTCACGGGCCTCAGGCTCCCACCCCCGGGATCCACGGTGCCTGACTTTACCCCCCTAACTTGGGTGGTAGAGGACCATATGATAGAGTGGGCAGGGGCTGTCAACGGGGAGTTTTTGTTTTCAGGCTTCCTTCATGTCCCCCGTTAGCACCCCTGCCTCAAGAGTGTGAGAAGGAGCTGTTGTCTCTATGTCACAGCCTACTTCATCAGTCTCTCATCTGGAGCTGGGACCAAGGTAAGGAGAAAAGGACATGGCGGGCGGCGCCCCGAGGAGCAGGCTGCCCACCCCTTCAGACGATAATTCTGTCATTTCCAGGGTTCTGCCAAGCCTTGGGATCAGCCCTGGGAGGTCAGACCAGCCGGTCCTCACCATCTACTGCTGAGCTGTGGCAGCAGCTTTTTCCTCCCCTCTTGGACATCCTTCAACAGCCTAGGTCAGAACTTAGCCTGTGTCAGCTTCCAGGTGAGACGGGGGCTGTGGAGTCCCGGGGGAGGAGGCAGAGAGGTTGCCATCTTTTTCCTTGCCTCTGTCCTGAAGCTGGCCTTCTCCTGAAGGTGACCCACAAACACCAGGCTACTCTGCTCTTCCCTCCCAGGTCCCTCACCTGTCGCCCTGGGGCTCTGTACCCTGCAGACCACCTTGCTCTGGTTCTTGGGCAGAGCTCAGCAGCACCTGGCAGCATGGGCCCCCGGTTCCTTCCTGCTCCTGATCCAAAAGGACTTGCCTGTAAGTGGCAGGGAGCAGGGAAGGGAGCGGCTTGGCCTCGGCTGAGCTTTCAGCTCTCTGTTTCCGCCTAAAGCCCCTGCTGCATGCAGTGGAAGCTCTGTCCAGCCTGGCCTCGGAGGCAACCTCAACCCTGGAGGTGCAGCAGCAGCTGTGCCTGGAGATCCAGAAGCTGACTGCAAAGATGCAGGTGGGAACACATCCCCTGTTAGTGGCAGTGTGAGTGTGTGGGAAGATGCAGGTGGGAACACATCCCCTGTTAGTGGCAGTGTGAGTGTGTGCAGAGATGCAGGTGGGAACACACCCCCTGTTAGTGGCAGTGTGAGTGTGTGCAGAGATGCAGGTGGGAACACATCCCCTGTTAGTGGCAGTGTGAGTGTGTGCAGAGATGCAGGTGGGAACACACCCCCTGTTAGTGGCAGTGTGAGTGTGTGCAGAGATGCAGGTGGGAACACATCCCCTGTTAGTGGCAGTGTGAGTGTGTGCCAACTCGGGCACAGGGTTGGGGACCCTGCAATCTCCTTTTGAAGCCTCCACTGAATTATTTTTTTTTTCTTGGTTGGTCTCTTGTTCTGCCTTAGTGTTTACTATGGAAATTTTTCAAATATGGCCATACAGTCATTAACTCATGGTCAATTATGACTCATGCCCCCTTGTTACTCCCCAATCGTGGTAGCCACAGATAGCATTGCTAAGACGTATTTCATTAGTGACTGTAAAAAGTGGCGTTCCAGCTGAGCGTGGTGGCGCACGCCTTTAATCCCAGCACTCGGGAGGCAGAGGCAGATGGATCGCTATGAGTTCAAGGCCAGCCTGGTCTACAAAGAGAGTCTAGGACAACCAAGGCTAAACAGAGAAACCCAGTCTCAGGGGGGAAAAGGCAGTGTTCCATAATTACATCTTTCACTTTTCTTACTAGTGTTTAATTCATGGTTATCCTCTCTTTAAAGGGTTAATGTGTGTGTGTGTGTGTGTGTGTGTATACACATACATATTGTATATATACATATATACATACAATATATACCTACTAAATATATATATCCACATATATCTATATATCTATATATGTCTTGTTAGTTTATTTTGTTTTGTTGAGACAGGGTCTCACTAGTTCCAGCCAGTCTGAAACTTGATTGGTAGAGAAGGCTAGCCCTTGAACTTGGACGGATCTGCCTGCCTTTGCTTCTTGAGTGTTAAGACTAAAGGCATGTGCCATCACACCTGACTGACTTTATAGTTTCAGTAAAGTAGACCATGTCTACAGTTTAAAAGGGGAAATGAAGCCGGGGCTGGAGCTAAGCAGTAAAGCGTTTGCTGATCGTGCGTCAAGCTTCTCTTTGATTCCAATTATGAATGGAAAACCGGGGGAAGGGAAGCAGCACAGTGGCCCATTAGCTAAAGTTGTTTACCACAAAATCTGACAACCTGAATTTGATCACCCGGGCCCATAGGGGTAGAAAGAGAACCCAGTTGCTGCTCGCTGCATGTTGTCCTTTGCATACGTGGCCATGCCAAGCATTCGCGTGAGAGTCAGCCTAAACCCTATGGCCACACGAGGAGGAACTGAGAGAGGACCCATCTCCTATATATTCCACAGTGGGAAGCAGCCGTGTGCAACATGGGACAGATGAAGACAGAAGTAATAGCTTTACCAGTAAATATAGAAGGAAATCATAGGAGAGGGCCTGATGACGTTGCTTGGTGGCATGGAGCTTCCCTAGCCCAGGAGGCCCAGGTGTGATCCAGAGAGAACAGGAGAAAAACGGCCAACTCCAGACGATAGGTGGAGCTGTTTCTCTCATTAGAGGTCTTAAAAATACTTTTTAATTTTTAACTTTATTCTGTCTCTCTCTCTCTCCTCTCTTCTTCCTTCTCTCTCTCTCTCTCTCTCTCTCTCTCTCTCTCTCTCTCTCTCTCTCTCTCTCACACACACACACACACATGTGTGAATTGGCAGAATAAGCCAGTTAGCATTAAACTGTTAGAGGCATGGCCAGGTATACTAACTAGTGCACACCTTTAATCCAGGTACTGAGGAGGCTAAAGTGAAGCAGATTGTGAGTTGGAGGCCAGCCTGGACTATACGAACATTTTGGGGCTTTGTTTGTTTTTATATGCCTTGGTGTTCTGCCCTCTCCCCTTCACAAAACACAGCCTGGTGCCAGTCCCCTCCCTTATTTATGGGTTATTTGCTTCCCAGGAATGGACATAAATGGCAAAGAATACTTAATGTAAGTGCATTCCAAAGGCTCCAAATAGGGGCTAGAGAGATGGCTCAGAGGTTAAGAGCACTGCACTGACTGCTCTTCCAGAGGTGCTGAGTTCAATTCCCAGCAACCACATGGTGGCTCACAACCATCTGTAATGAGATCTGGTGCCCTCTTCTGGCCTGCAGGTGTACATGCAGGTGCAACACTGTATACATAATAATAATAATTTTTTTTTAAAAAAAGGCTCCGGAATGCAGGAACAGTGAAGCAGCCAAGGATCCTGGTCTGCACCCACTGCCTTCCTTTTTGGATGCAGCCAGATCATTTTAATTTCTCCCTCTTGCCTCAGTCCCTGCCAGGCCCAGAGCATACCCATCTATCATAAGCCAAATTGGGTTTTGTTTCTAGTTTTTGAGACAGGGTCTTTTTTTTTTTTTTAAACCCCAGGCTAGCCTTGAATCTGTTGTGTAGCTGAGGCTGGTCATGAATCACTAATACTCGTGGCTCTGCTTTCCAAATGCTGGAGGTACAGCCACCACGTGCCCAGCACGCCTGACCTGTCCCGGTGCCTTTGACTACTAAGACCTGGTCATCCTAGACACTGCGCATGCTTTGGATCCAGATCGCTGGGAAAACCCAGTTAAAGCTGTGGCATTTCCCCTTAGGGGATGCCCAGGCTCCAACAGTGGTGCCTCCGGGTTGTGCAGACGTCTGACAGCCTAAGCCTTCATATCTTCTCGCCCCCACCCCCCATACAGTGCCTGCCCGAAGAGTCACTGGGTCTTTTTTTCCAAGAATGTCATAAGCAAGCTACCCAGGGCTTCAAGCTCCACATGCCGAGGGGGCGCTACTGGAGGCGTCGACTGTGTCCTGGTAATTTTTCTTCCTTTCTTGGTGGTGCTGCGGGGGGGGGGGGGGGGGCGTTGAAACCCAGGACTTCACACAAGCTAGACAAGCACGCCTTACTAAGTGAGCCACCGCCTCCCCCCCCTCCACCCCAAGCCCACCATTTTCGTAACTTTTCATCTCCCCCTTCTTCTCGGGGTTACCAGCGTCTGCATGGCCCAGGCCCTCCCCAGCCGTGGCTCTATATCATTGTCACCATCCTTGTCTTATTGTTCCCTTCCCTCTGGGGCCCATTGGGTTCCCACATTCTCACAATCTGTCCCTTCTCTCGTTCTCACTCCAGAACATCCCAGCGCTCCCAGTGACTACGCTAGGATGGTGGTCTACACTGTGTTGGAGCCCGTGTTGCAAGGACTGCGGGGATTGCCGGCCGAAGCGCAAGCACCTGCCCTCAGCCAGGCACTGACAGCCACACTGAGTGCCTGGCTTGACCACATCCTCACCCATGGGATCCGGTTCAGGTGGGAAGGAAAGACGGTAGTGGCAACAGGGAAAATGGAAAACGTTTGGGAGGCAGACGACGAAGTCAGGTGGCCACATTATCCCTGGACACTCTAGCCTGCAGGGGGCGCTGCAGCTCAAACAAGACTTCGGAGTGGTGAGGGAGTTTCTGGAACAGGAGCAGTGGGGCCTGTCCAGGGAGCTTCGCCAGACCCTGCTCTCCCTCAGCATCTTCCAGCGGCTAGATGGGGCCCTGTTGTGTCTACTGCAGCAGCCCCTGCCGAAGAATCCTGTCCACAGAAGGGCTTCCTGTTGCTGTGAGTCATCACCCGTCTCCCATCCTAGGGTTTTCTAAGTCCCCTCCATCACAGCTTTAAGGGACCCACACCCCAGTCTCACCATTGAGTTGGTGTCAGCATTACCCACCAACCTGGCTTCCTCTCCTGCCTTTCTAGGTTCTTGTAATGAGGTCCAGACCACTGAGCTACCCACCAGCAGCCTCAACAGCCTAGAAAGCCTGGCACCCCCTCTACGGCCTGGAGTCTCCCCAGCCCAGAATACTCACCTGCTAAGCACACTGGGGGTCGGAGGAGGGCCTAGCCCTGAGGCTTACCTGGCTGGAAACCAGCAGGCCTGGCTTGCCCTGAGGCTGCACCAGCGTCCTCGTTGGCGCCTGTCTTTTCTTTCTTGCCTGGGGACAAGTCCTGACCCATAAGTTGCCTAGGACCAGGAGTTCCAAATCGTGCCGCAGACAAGGAACTGTATGTTAGAGAGGCTTAAAGCTGGGAGCTTGGTAGAACACGTGCATAAACCTCACAGTCTGGAATTGAAGCTGAGATCACCCTAATGCCTGCAACCCAGTGTACTAGGCAAACTACAGGCCGAAACCTGAAAGTCAGCATCCGTGATGGCATTCTAGAGCTAGAACTAGACGGGGCTGCTACAGGGTTGCCTCTCAAGAGACAGAAGCAAACTACTTGCTTTCTCTTGAATCCCAGGAGCCAAGCTAAGAATTCACAAGGGAAACAGAGCTGGAGCAAGCGTTTCTACAGGTGGAGGGCCTGTCTTGCCCCTTCCCCATTTCTACTTTTAGTCTTTAGGCTGCAGGACCTTGGCATTTAAGCTTTGCCCGCTGGTAGCTGGCAAGCCCTACTGTGGTAGTCCTCTCAATGGTAGGAGGCAGGATTTAGGGTGGTGTTGACCTAGAGCTAGCAGACAGGATAGCCAAGGGAAAAGGCTGCAGGAGATGACAAGGTTTTTTGTGCAAAGGTATTTTGGGTTTTGGGTTTTGGGTTTTTCCGCATTCACTGTCCACGTTGTGTGGCACAGAGTGCTGCTAATGGTTGAAGTATTTTGCGGCGAGCCTATTCTGGCTCGGGCGGCGGCCCCCTGGCGGGCAGCCTCTAGAAATACCGCAAAGGCTGCCGGAAGTGGTCCGTTCCAATAAAGCGATCCCCAGCGCTACTCCTTCCGGCGCGGAGGTGATAACCATGGCGGCGGCTTTGGCTCGGCTCGGACTGAAGCCAGTCAAGCTGGTTCGAGTTCAGTTCTGTCCATTTGAGAAGAACGTGGAGTCGACAAGGTACGGGTCCTGGGGAGGCGGGAGGCGTCGGCACTCCCGACCCCCGCGCGGGCACCCTCGGCCCCCTGCCCGGGTCCCAGGGCATCTCAGAGCCGCGCTCCCTGCCTCCCGCACACCCCTTCGTCCCCGCTCCAGGCTCCCCGGTCCCCGGACGCGCTCACGCCACCCTCCTACCACAGGACCTTTCTCCAGGCGGTGAGCAGCGAGAAGGTCCGCGCCACCAACCTCAACTGCTCGGTGGTCGCCGACGTGAGGCACGACGGCTCCGAGCCTTGCGTGGACGTGTTATTCGGTAGGCCGGGCTGGGACGCGCGTGGGCGAGGGCGGAGCGCTGCCCCAGCCCTGCGTCCTCCGGGTCTCCGACTTAAACTGGTTTTGCATCTTCCCCCAGGAGATGGCTATCGGCTGATTATGCGCAGCGCCCACCTTACCGCTCAGGAGATGTTAGGAGCTTTGGCCTCCCACATCAGGACCAGGAACGCAGCGGCAGCATCTGCGCCCAGCACAGACAAACTCGGGCCAGCTACGACCCGGCGCTGACATGGCAGAAGAGTCCAACAACCGAATATTAGATTGGAAGTAAAGACAGTTATCCAAGAAGAGCTGCTCCTAACCAGAATGCTGCATATGGAGATCCCGAAACAAACTAAAGGTGTAAGAATCCTAATACTTACAGAGTTTCTAGGGCAAGATAAGATTGGGTGGCGAAGGGTCTGGACAAATTTAAATTTTTCTTGCTCACTTTCCCTCGCTGCTCAGCAATATGTGATTTTGGCTTTATCTGCCCCCTAAGTACCTTTTAATTAAATATTTATTGTCAAATGAATGTTCTTTTTCTCAGATTGTCGGCTTGGTTGGTTTTTGAGACAACAGGGTCTTACCATGAGCTAACTTGCAACTTGGTATGAAGACCAAGGGGGCCTAGAAATGTGAAAGAATTCTCCTGCCTCATGCTCCTGGGTGCTGGGGTTGTAGACACCCACACCTTTGGCCTTCCTCTTTCTTAGTAGCTTTTTCTAGTCTTCATTTACCCTTATATAGAACCACTCATTCGGTCATAATTTAAACTGCTCGAGACTTCAGCCCTCTATTTCTATTTGGCTGTAATCCCAACCTCTATAACCCTACATTTCTATTTGGTTTTAATCCCAACTTCTGTGGTTACCTACTGCCAACTTGTTCATATGGAAGCCCTGTTGTTGAGGTGCCAAAATATCAAGGACCAGCTTCGACATCAACTGGGGAAAACCGAGGAGGGGATGTAACTCCTGTGGCTGGCTGCCTGGCAACCCTGTAGACTTTCTCTGAGGGCAACCTTCCGGGCCGGAACTGATTGTTACCGGCAATAGCTTCCACTGATGGTGGCAAGGCGATGGCTTCTAGTGGGGGGGGGGGGGCGCTAGAGCTGATGGTAGCAGGTGTCTAAAAAAGAAAGGGAAAGAAGAAAGAAGGGACAAACATGCACACGCACGCATGTGCACACACACACACACACACACACAGTGGATGGAAAAAGATTCTGACAACTTTTTTATTTCAAACAATACAAAAGTCACAATGTGTTTACATTCTATTTCTCTATAAATAAATGATTACGATGTGTATACGTAAGAAAATCATGCTCCCTAATACCTTCACATGATGAAATGTTCTATGGGTGAGAAACACAAATAACAAGTTATTTCCAAGAACCCACATACATTTGCACCTAAGCAGCTAGCAAAAGCATCTTTACCTGACTTTGTTGAACAGTCTGTTTTTCCACATTTTTTCTAAGAGTCATTGTTAGCCATCTATATTTATAGGTTCTTCAAGGGTGATGGTTGAATCATTAATCTGCTCCAGCCGCAATACCTGAAAGAGATCAAGCATTGTTATTGTGAGTGCCAGTGATACTGCCAGTGAGGGGCTGGAAGCCCTCTTTATATAGTACTCACACCGTTCACATATTAAGGGGATTATAAGAAACAAAGGGGCTGGAGAGATGGCTCAGAGGTTAAGAGCACTGACTGCTCTTCCAGAGGTCCTGAGTTCAATTCCCAGCCCCCACATGGTGGCTGACAACTATTTATATAATGTGATCTGATGCCCTCTCCTGGCCTGCAGGGGCACATGCAGAGCTATGCTCCAGACCCCCAGTTCTCAGGGTCCTGCCTCCCCGAGACACCCAGCCTGAGTTGCTAACCGTGGGTCCTATTGGATGACTTCTAGAGCCATTTTGCTGTCCCCCTGCATGGCCCCCAACACCTCATATGCCACCAGCATCTTTTCCTAAGTGGAAATTTATATACTCGATTCTCCTGGCTTCCAGCTCCTTTCAAAGGCACTGCATCTGCTCAGCTGCTAGAAGTGCCGTGTCGTCCTCCCACCCTCACCCTTTCCCCCTGTATATCTGACCAGTCTGTTTGCACTGAAAGGAAAGAAAGGCGCCGGCCCCACCTGGTGGCGCACACTACCTCAGCTCCTCAGGAGGCCAGCCTGGTCACCTTAGTGGGACCTTTCCATTCTCACGCGTTCTCCTGTACAATTGTGTTCTCCTGCCCGGCTTCATTTTCCCTGATCATTTTTGCCGCTACTTAATCTTTTTTTGTTTGTTTTTTGTTTTTTGTTTTTCGAGACAGGGTCTCTCTGTGTTAGCCTGGGCTGTCCTGGACTCACTTTGTAGACCAGGTTGGCCTCGAACTCACAGCGATCCGCCCGCCTCTGCCTCCCGAGTGCTGGGATTAAAGGCGTGCGCCACCACGCCCGGCCTGCCGCTACTTAATCTTACCCTTCAGGTACAGAATGGCTTACTTCTCACAACACCTGAAATGGTTGTTGGTCTAACAGCCATTGATGTGACCATGAAACCATCGTAGAGGAGTAAATGGAATAAAAGCCCACATGGGGCTGGAGAGCTGGTTCAGTGGTTGAGAGCACTGGCTGCTCTTCAGAGGACCGGGATGCAATTCTCAGCACCCACATGCCAGCTCACAACTGTAACTTTCAGAAGACCTGACACCCTCTCACAGACACATTCAGGCAAAACACGATTGCACACAAAAATAAATCATTAAAAATTATATTAAGCTCCAGGCGTGGTGGCACATACCATTAATCCCAGCACTTGGGAGGCAGAGGCAGGTAAATCACTGTGAGTTTGAGGCCAACCTGGTCTACAAAGTGAGTTCAGGAAAGCCAAGATAACACAGAGAGACCCTGTCTCAAAAAAAACAAAACAAAAGTTAGTGGTGCAAACCACATGGGTGTTCTTTTAGGCAAATGACCATGTATATTTTATAAACAAAGGCACTCCGTGTGTGTGTGTGTGTGTGTGTGTGTGTGTGTGTGTGTGTGTGTGTGTGTTTGCAAGTACTGGACTGCAGTATACACTGTTTTTGTGAGTGTATACACCTGTATATGTAGGTGTAATTGCCTGTGTTTGCAAATGTGGAAGCAAAGGTTGGATGTTTTCCTCTGTCATGCTCAGTCTGTTTTGAGATCCTGTCTCGGTTTGGTTCTGGCTCAAGGAATCTGAAGCGTACGCTTGTCAACGAGGCTAGCCAACTAGCCGCCAGGATCTCCTGCCTCCATGTCCCCCAGTGGTGAGCTGACAGGCATATAGGATCCATCTGGCAGTTTATGTCCTTATACTGGATCCCAAGTCAGTTTTTTATGCTTCTGCAGCAAGTGCTCAAATCAGTGGGCCACCTTCCCAGCCCCCTTGTTCCTTATTGTGAATTACAAAGGGAGAAAAAAAAATAGTCCACAGCCACTGCCGAGAATTTAAGAATGCCCAGCTAAGGCGAGCAGAGATCCCTTAGATACTGGCTGCTGCATAGCTCACTAACCCCCGTCCCATCCCCCCCCCCCAGCATTACCGTACCTCTTCCCTGCCTACATGGGTATTAGAGGCTTCTCTCTGTGCCATCCTTTAAGACACACAGCTCCCTGAAGAATCCAGCCTGCCTGGGCTGTCAGTTCCAGTCACCTCTGAAGTTATAGACCCTAGGTTTCCTCCAGAGTCCACTCCAGGAAAAAGGGAAGTGCAAAGTGTGAGTAGTGATACAGCTTAATTCATGTGCACCTGGGTCTTAAGCTAGCCACTTCCCAGCACCCTGGATTCCATTTCCTAGGCCAGGGCTTGCTGCTACCAGAGTAGAGCTGGACAGTGGTAATATGTAAAAGTAGCATGCTAGAACCTCGCTCCTGACATTCTGGAGGCTGAGGCAGGAGACCGTCAACCAACCTGGCTTTACACAGCGAGTTGGAGGAAAACCTAGACAAACACATTCCCCAAGGAGGGAAAAACTGGTCTTAGTATGATCATTTTTTAGAAAAATACTTTTTATTTTATGTGTGTGGACATTTTGCCTGCATGTGTATCTGTGCACCACTTGTATGCAGTACCAGATCCTCTGGACGATTTGTAAGATGCTATATGCCATGCAGGTGCTGGGAACCAAACCCATGTCCTCTGCAAAAGCAGCAAATACTTTTATTTTTTAATTAATTACTTAATTAATTTTATGTATATGAGAACCCTCTGCATGTATTCCTGAATGCCAGAAGAGGGCATTAGAGGGAATAGATGGTTATGAGTCACCATGTGGTTGCTGGGAATTGAACTCAGGACTTCTGGAAGGGCAGACTGTATTCTTAATCTCTGAGCCATCTCTCCAGCACGCAGCAAATACTTATAACCGTTAAGCCTCACCTATGTACGTATGTATGTACGTACTTATTTTTAGACATGGTCTCATTGTGTAGTCCAGGCTGGCCTTGAAGTCACAGAGATCCTCCTGCCTCTATCTCTTGTTAGAATTAAAACCATAACTCCTGCCTTTTATTTATTAACATTTTATTTGTATGTGCTTGTGCGTGTGTGGTGGTGTGTGTATGTGTGGAGGTACGCTCGTGCGAAGAATACGTGTGGAAGTCAGAGGTATGGGCATATGTGTAGGCGCGCGTGTGAAAGTCAGGACAAGTTGAGCTCAGTTCTTTCCACAATGTGGGTATGGAGGAATCTAACTTAGGTCGTCAGCCTTGCCGGCAAGCGCACTTATCGACTGAGCCATCTCTCCAGCCCTTGATCATTATTTAAACAAAACATATGGGGCTCAAGAGTGTTATTGCTTCTCTCTCCTACCCCATGAACCCACACCTACGGTCGCATTTCACAAGCTGAGCTGGGTACTCAATATCTCAAAATAACATCCAGCACCACCAGGCACAGCGCTTCCGGGTTCCGGGCCCGGACCTGACGTAAAGGGCGGGGTTTCCGGCGGGGCGGGGCGCTCCGCGAGGCGCGGGGCGAAGGCGCAGTGGACTGACCGCACGGTGGCAGACGGGGCGCGTGCCGGCTGCCGGGATGGCCCGGGGCGAGAGGCGACGGCGCGCTGCGGCCGCAGAGGGGGCGCGGCCGCTGGAGAAGGCGCGGGGTGCGGGCCGGCGGGATGGCAGGGCCGGCGGGGCGCGCGGTTCAGCGGGCGGCGCGGCCCTGGCGGTGGTGGTGCTGGCGCTGGCCTTCGGCCTGTCGGGGCGCTGGGTGCTGGCGTGGCTGCGGGTGCGCCGCGCGCTCACACTGCACCCCGCGCCGCCCGCGCTGCCCCCCGACTCCTCCAGTCCCGCCGTGGCCCCGGAGCTCTTTTGGGGCACCTACCGCCCACACGTCTATTTCGGCATGAAGACTCGCAGCCCCAAACCACTGCTCACGGGTAACCCTGGGGCTGGCGAGTGGGAAAGACAGACAATCTTGACAGATTTAGAGGGACAGGATCTGTTGACTTACGTGGCCATTCTACTCCACAGGACTGATGTGGGCGCAGCAGGGCGCCATCCCGGGGACCCCTCCTAAGCTGAGGCACACGTGTGAGCAGGGAGACGGCGTGGGTCCCTATGGCTGGGAGTTCCACGATGGCCTCTCCTTCGGTCGGCAACATATCCACGATGGGGCCTTAAGGCTCACCACTGAGTTCGTCAAGAGGCCTGGGGGTCAGCACGGAGGGGACTGGAGCTGGAGAGTGACCGTAGAGCCTCAGGTCAGGGCACCAGAATCCTCTTTCCTCAGCCCAGACTTTCCCCATCCTCCTCTTCAGCAGCAAATGCGGTATGCAATGGAGGTTAACATCTCTGCCCGCCAGCCCCTTGTTTGTAAAGCAGGTTTCACAGGGACACCTAACTCACAAAATTAAAAGAAACAGCTAATATAGAATTACAAAAACGCCTGTCGTTTCCCCTGTGAACCCTTTAGCTCAGTCCATGTACCCACCCACTTGCCCTCAGCACTGACAGATGTTTGCCACAGTTCTTCCTTGTAATCCCTGCTAAGGCTGGTTCTCAAAAGAATGCTTTTCTAATGCTTTATTGTATTGCTTGGTCATGCAGGCATCAGGTACCTCTTCCCTTCCTTTGGTGTCTCTGTTCTTCTACGTGGTAACAGATGGCCAGGAAGTCCTACTACCGGAGATCGGAGCCAAAGGCCAGTTGAAGTTTATCAGTGGGCACACCGGTGAACTTGGTGACTTCCGCCTTACACTTCTGCCACCAACTGGTCCAGGAGACACTGTCCCTAAGCATGGCAGGTAACTGGGGGAAGGGTGCAGGGCTGTATGGATGCTGACTTAGCCTGGTTTCTGTGATCTTCCCACCAGTGGGACAGGCAAGACACCCCTTTCCTGAGTAACATTGCCCATTTGTCTTCTTGCCTTCAAGCTACAATGTCTTCTGGACCTCCAACCCAGGGCTGCCACTGCTCACAGATATGGTAAAGAGCCGCCTAGACAGCTGGTTTCAGCACCGGCCCCCAGGGGCCTCTCCTGAACGCTACCTTGGCTTGCCTGGATCTCTCAAGTGGGAGGAGAGAGGCCCTAGTGGGCAAGGACAGTTCCTGATACAGCAGGTGACGCTGAAAGCCCCCTTTTCTGTGGAGTTTGTGTTCGAGTCCGGCAGTGCCCGGACAGGAGGAAACCAAGCTTTTGGGCAGCTGGTAGGCAGTCAGCTGACCCAGGCCCTGGAGAGTCATGCTGCAGCCTTCAGAGAGCGTTTTGAGAGAACCTTCCAGCTGAAAGAGAAGGGCCTGAGCCCCGAAGAGCAGGCTTTGGGTCAGGTTGCCCTCAGTGGCCTCCTTGGTGGGATTGGTTACTTCTATGGACAGGGTTTGGTGTTGCCAGACACTGGTGTAGAAGGGTCTGAACAGAAAATGGACCCTTCCCTATTTCCACCTGTCCCTCTTTTCTCTGGAGTGCCTTCCCGCTCATTCTTCCCACGAGGCTTCCTTTGGGATGAAGGCTTTCATCAGCTAGTGGTCCAGCGATGGGATCCCCACCTCACCCGGGAGGCCTTAGGCCACTGGCTGGGGCTACTCAATGCTGATGGCTGGATTGGGCGGGAGCAGATACTGGGGGATGAGGCCCGAGCCCGTGTGCCTCCAGAGTTCCTAGTGCAACGTGCAGCCCATGCCAATCCTCCAACCCTGCTCTTGCCAGTGGCACACATGCTAGAAGGTGGTGACCCTGAGGACTTGGCCTTTCTCCGCAGGGCTTTCCCCCGCCTGCATGCTTGGTTCTCTTGGCTCCATCAAAGTCAGGCAGGGCCTGTGCCATTATCCTACCGCTGGCGGGGCAGGGACCTAGCTTTGCCTACCCTGCTTAACCCCAAGACACTGCCCTCGGGCCTGGATGACTACCCCAGGGCCTCACACCCTTCTACAGCAGAGAGGCACCTGGACCTGAGATGCTGGGTGACACTGGGTGCCCGGGTGCTGTCACAGCTTGCACAACAGCTTGGGGAGGCTGAAGCTGCTGCAGAGCTGGGCCCGCTGGCTGCCTCTCTAGAAGAACCCGGGGGTCTTGATGAGCTGCACTGGGCTTCTGAGCTGGGGGTCTTTGCTGACTTTGGGAACCACACAAAAGCAGTACAGCTCAAGTCTCGGCCCCCTCAGGGGCTGGTTAGGGTGGTAGGCCGGCCTCTGCCACGACTACAGTATGTGGATGCCCTGGGCTATGTCTCTCTTTTTCCCTTACTGCTCCAGCTGCTAGACCCTAGCTCCCCCCGCTTGGGGCCCCTGCTGGATGTTCTAGCTGACAGCCGCCATCTCTGGAGCCCCTTTGGGTTACGCTCCCTTTCAGCCTCCAGCCTCTTTTATAAACAGCGTAATTCTGAACATGACCCACCTTACTGGCGGGGTGCGGTGTGGTTGAATATCAACTACCTAGCTTTGGGGGCACTCCACCACTATGGGGGTGTGGAAGGGCCTCACAGGGTTCAGGCTGCCAAGCTCTACCGTGAACTCCGTGCCAATGTAGTGAACAATGTGTGGCGGCAATACCAGGCTACAGGGTTTCTGTGGGAACAGTACAGCGACCAGGATGGGCGGGGCATGGGCTGCCGCCCCTTCCACGGATGGACAAGCCTTGTCTTACTGATCATGGCTGAAGAGTACTGAAGGGACTGGAGGAAAGCTAGGCCATTTGTGTCACTTGGAATATGCAGAGACGAGGTCTTAGGTTTCTGGTCTCATTGCTGCCATCTTGTAAGCTCATCTCAGGTGTCCCCTTATTGTCATCCCATACAGCTCTGGGGTGAATGTGAACTGAAGAGTCTATTTTTCTAAATAAATCAGAAAAAAACAAAACAAAAACCTAGCTGAACTCTTGCTTTTGGCAGTCTTGCTCGGGGCTGCCTGCTATCCTCAGGTAAGGTGATAGTGGCTACTGCTTCTTCCCCGCAAACCCAGTGTGGTCAGGGAAATGCAGTGAGCTGAGGGCTACTCTACCCAAAAGCACAAGCAGCTGGTTCATGTCTCTTTAATGAGATTAAAGGCTCTTGTGTATGTTTTGGGAGTGAGTAAAGACAGCACAGTCCTCGGTACTGCACCTCTTTAGGGCTCCAGCCCTTCCAGGCATATTCTAGAAGGGTGGGGAGGGGCCCACATGGAGGAGGACTGCAGTTGAAACCAGGGCTGTTCCTGGTGGCCAAGTAACACCCAATTTCCCTCTTGAAACTACTTATGGGATGTCCCCGTAACTGGAAGCTAGCCCCAAGGGAGGGGTCTGGGACATAGATTCTAGGGACAGCGCACAGGGGGAATGGTCCTCCAGGTCTGGGTGGGTGGCACTGGCCCTCGTCTCCTTGACTGGCTCACCTTCACTGGGGTCAGGACAAGGGCAGAGCTCAATACCCGAGTCACCAGTCAGGCGGCGATAGCGGCAGGGAGCGGCTGTGTGGACTGGGCTCAGCCCTGCCCTGCGCTCACCCTCCTGAAGAGGGAGAGCACTCTGGTGGGAGGAAACACCTTCTACATTCGTCCCCTCCAAGTGGGCAGAGCAGCTGGATTCGGAAGAGCAGCAGGTGCATTCATTGGAAGCAGTCAAGGGGCGACC
Source organism: Acomys minous (assembly GCF_964271855.1). Classification (NCBI taxonomy): domain Eukaryota; kingdom Metazoa; phylum Chordata; class Mammalia; order Rodentia; family Muridae; genus Acomys; species Acomys minous. The sequence continues at coordinate 60,652,577 of NC_140500.1, read as the reverse complement.
CAGAGCCATAGTGTAAGGAGGCGGCGGTGTGCCTGGGTGGTGAACCACATCCTCATAGGCTGGGGGTTTGAAGGCGCTGAGGATGCCTGCAGGAGAGAGAACAGCATGAAGTGAAGGCCCTCAGCTAGAAGGGGAAAGAGTGCGTTGAAATGTCGTGAAGGGTGGTCGAGGGCCCTGGGGTGGGGGTGGAGCTAATGTTTCTGCACCCAAGAGCCTCAAGTCACTCACGAAGGTCAAGCAGTGAGCCAGCGGGAACAGGGCCAGCCCCATGGCATGCTCCATGGTAAGCCAACAAGTTGATCTCACGCTGCCGCTGCTGCTGTTGCAGCCTGAGTTTAGCTCTTCTGTGGCGGAAGGCGCAACAACAGCTAAAGAGGATTAGAACTGTCCAGAGTAGCCAGAACCCTGCAGGAGGCAAGGAGGGCACATCTCAGATTACCACCCTGTCCCCCATGCAGAGAAGGGCTTTTTGGTAGCTGAACTCAAGAAATCCACGGGAGGAGAGGCAGGGAACCTGAGATGGACCCCTTCGGAGACTCACACCAGAGTTCATAGTAGTAGGTGCAGCAGCCAGTCTCCCCACAGCAGTGACCACTCTCACAGAGGTAGGGCTGGGTATTCACTCCCGGGCACAGCTCTCGAAGCTGGAGGCAAGGAGGCACTAAGAACTAAGGTATAACTACCCGCCACCCTGTCCACCCCCACCTCCTGCACACATACCCAATGCCACCCATGAGCCAACAGAGCTTGGAAAGATGGCGAGGGGGTGCTAAGAGGAGTGTCTAAATACATGGAGGGCTGTCAGTATGGAAGATTTAGAATAGGCAGAAACTGGTGTAGAAAGTGTGAATACACAAGGAAGGTGATTTCAGTTCTTTAACCCCCAAGACTTGGATCACATAAGCCTGGCCCCAAGGGTGGGTTTTGCTAAGGTAATGTTTTGGAAGAAACAAAACACAGTCTGACGATGGGCAGGAATTTAAGGCCACTTTCAAAGCTAAAATGTTTTCAACATCCCCCACCCCCAAAGGTCTGCCTCCCAAACCCCCAAGATGGAGTTTTCCACCCCTGGGTCTCAAGCTCCCTAGGGTAGAGCAGTGCTCCCAACCAGATGGGATTGCTGTGGATGGTAAAGGACGGCATCCAGGGCGCGAGTCTGGGTTCCAGCTCGTCTCCAAATTGCTCGCTCAAGAGAAGATGCTGCCGGACTCTGTTGTGACAATAGGCACATAGAAAAACGTCACAAATAACTGCTGCAAAACAGAGGGAGCCTCCCTGGGGTCTTCACTACGCCTCTGGTAACTGGAGAGCTAGTGCAAGCTTGCACTGCAGCCATGAGATGGAGTCTAAGAGGCTGCAGGTAAAGTCAACTGCGTCTACGTAACAAAGTTTAGACAAAGAGTAGAATGGTCACGTTCAGGAACTTCATAGTACCTTTGGCTCCGTGAGTTCCTCCCCCACCCCGGACAGGAAGTGACAGGAAAGGGGAAAGGGAAATAAATGGCTGTCGTGATAGGCTTTCCGAGCTGCTGGGATACCTGCTGTTGCGGCGCCCGAAGTGCCCCCCAGGCCTCTTCACTGCTGTTCCTGCTGCTGGCCCGAGCCATGCCTCCTACAGACCCCTGACGACCACAGCCTCCTCCACCGCCAGCTGCCCCGCCCCTGCCACCTCTGCCGCCACTGCCATGGTCCCTGCCCGGCCCATGTCTGCTGCTGCCACCATCACTCCGCCGCCGGAGCTCCCATCTGCGGAGAGCTCCTCCGGAGGACACAGTTGCTCGGTGCAACCAATCAGAAACGTTAAATAGCAGATTGGCCAATAGGAGCAGGTCACAGGTTTCTCCCACTGTCCAATCGGCAGCGGCGCCTCCGCCGCTCTCCCAGACAACAAGAACTCACTCAGACAAAGACGGGGGAGGAGGTTCGACCGAGTTCGTGATTGACAGCAACAACAGCCAGTACACACAACAGAAAGAGCTTTGACTTATCAGCCAATGAATGGCCGTCCAGGAGCACAAGCTTCCCACCGATTGGCTGGATGACCTCCCACGCGCAGGTTCGGAGTCAGCCGGCTTCCCACTCCAGCAATTCCATACAAGCTGATACACGGCACGAAATTTAATGAGGGGGGGGGGGCGGCCTTAAGTGGCCAGGAGCGGGGACCCAGGGCCCTCGGGTCCACCCAGCCGTAGCTGCAGGTTGATGCGGTAGCACTGTAGGCTGCACAGGGCCTGGCCCGTGCGGGAACAGGCGTAACGACGTGGGTGAGGGCAGCCGGGGACGGAGCAGCGTGGAGCCGGGCCCGGCGGGGCAGGCCGCTGCACCAGAGCAGCGGGCGTGGGGACGCCGGGAGGGAAGGACAGGGTGGAGCCCTGGGCCCCACTGCTGTAGCGCACCATGGGTGCAGGGGCCGGGGCAGCCGCCCGCCCTCCACGCCGCTCGCCCCGCGCCGCCCCACGCCCTCCTCGCCCACTAGGAGCTGCTGTCTTTGTGAGACGCTCGATGGTCTGATTCTTGTGCTCCTCGGCCCGCCTCGCTGCCTGCAGACGCCGCTTGCGTGCCCGCTCCTCCCGCTTCAGCAGCATCTCCTCCGTGAGGGCAGGGGCCGGGCAGCCCCCAGTCACAGGCAGAGGCAGCGTCGGGGATGGCTGACTCCGAGCCTTCTGGAGCAGGGCTCGCTGAGGAAAAGACAGAGGATGGCTGAGAACCGAGGGGCAAGGTCCCAAATCCAGGGATTGGAAAGATGGGAGACGGAGTCTTAAGAATCAGCATCTTTAAGGAGTGTGCTGCCTCCCCCAGCCCCCAGCCCCCCCCCCACCCCCATTTTAAGTTTGTTTTTTTCAAGCCGGTCTCGCTATGTAGCTTGGACTGTCACAGCATTCACTATGTAAACCAGGCCACCCTCGAACTCAGGCCCTTCCGCCCCTGTCTTCCAGGTGCTGGGATTAAAGGCATGTGCCACAAAGCCTGTCTTTGGGAACCCTTAATACCACTTGCTCCTCCCAGAGCTCCTGTCCCCACTCAGCGTCAAGGGGGAAAACAAAAGTATTTCCCCCTGCCTGACTCCTGTGCCCAAACTGCAGCACTCTTGTGCAGACCTCTGTTGTTTTAAATCTTACCTCAGTGGACAGCGTCAACTAGATTTGACTCAGACCAAAAAGAAATGACCCTGCACTCCTTCCCCCCCAACCCCCCCTCCGGCCATCTCCCAATAAGTAGCTACCCCCAAAATACATCCGGACTTGATGGGTTTTCCTTCATTCTATTACTACTTTCTCCTTGACTCAAATCATCACCATCTCTTTTTCTCCACATTCCGTACCCCTCTCCCCAATTTATTGCTTGACTGATGAGCTAGGATACCTACATGTACTTCCGGCTGGCTCGGAACTTGTCCTGTCTTTCAAGTTCCGGGATACAAGCATGGACTGCCACAGCCTGCAGTTCAGCAGCTTCCTACATAAATCCCTTCCGCCTCCCCCCCCCCCCCAAGATTCGTTCCACATAATTGCCAAATTACTGAAAAGCTAAGCTATGTCACTTGTCTGCACATGTGACCCACTGGAGCTCAGCCACATTTTCCTTCTGGGTCTCTGTGCTTCTGCACCCTGTATCACTGGCCTGTTTGACTGAGAAGCTCTTCTGGAACTGGAAGTGTCATCTCTTTAGAAGCATTCTGGGTCAGAAAGCCTGCTCAGCAGTAAAGAACACTGGCTGCTCCTGCAGACGGCTTGGGTTCGGTTCCCTGCACCCACGCGGCAGCTCACAATTGTCTGTAAATCCAGGAGTTCTAAAGACCTCCAGCCTCCATGGGCAGCAAGCACACACTCATACACATAAAATAAAAATAATAAAGATTATCTTTAAGACCAAAGGAAAACTGGGCGTGGTGGTGCACATCTTTGATCCCAGCATTCAGGGAGGCAGAGGCAGGCTGATCTCTGAGTTCGAGGCCAACCTGGTCTACAAAGCGAGTCCAAAAAGCAAAAAAACAAACGAGCCATTGTCCCCAACTACCTTAATGTTTCTGTCTTGCCAATGTCTATTTCATCGTGCCGATTTTCTGCAGTTTTAATTCCTTTAATTCCTCCAGCACTTGGGAGGCAAAGGCAAGTGGATCTCTGTGTTGCAGGCCAGCCAGGGCTTAGATAGTAAGATAGTAATTCAAGAAGGAAAAAAAGAAAAACATTTACCATGCCTTATCTTTCCTTGTCCGTTGATAATCTCATTGCCTAGCAAAACACCAAGTTGTCCATTCGTGTGTGTTGAATGACTCGAGACGGAACCAGCCTACCTGTCGGGCAGTGAGCAGCCGCTCGTTGATCTCCTTCTTGAGGTCTCCGTTGTCATCCAGCTCCCCCTTTTCCAGGGCATCGAGCCACCTCTGTTCCTCCTCTTCCTCCTGGCCCTCCAGATCCCCGGGCAGGTCCCGAAGTGGGGAGGGGGACAGATTACTGTCTTCATCTGGGTTGAAGAAAAGTAGAACATTAAGTTAGCAACGTCGGTCCTGGGACATTGAAAATTCTCCGGAACAACACCCCCGCCCTTCCTTTTGCTGGGTATAAATGAGCAACTCGATTTTTCCCGCCCCCGCCCCGCATCCGGGGTCTTCTCCTCACCCAGCCAGGCTCGGTACTGCTCGAGAGGCACTCCTTCCTCTTCATTCTCCACCACCATCAGGGGAGAAGGCGAGCGCGGCCCCTCGGGGATCACAGTGAAGGTAGGAACGCTGCAGAGAAGCAACACTACTCTAAAGTCAACAAATGGCTCTGTCCTGCTCTGGAGCGCTCCATACAGGGTTTTCCCAATCGGCTTGGATTCTTGCCGCAGATGGGACCCTGAAGTCAATGCCTGTTCTCTAGTTTCCAGAAAGCCCAGCCCCACCCACCTGCTGCTGAATTTTCCCTGAAATACTTGACCTCACCTCTTGGTGCCCAGGACCTGTCCGCCCAGCTTGATTTTAAGTTTCAGCTGGGGCTTGGCAGGAGCCTGCTGTGTGGCTCCGGCCTCCTCTTCCTGGTGATGCTTCTTCTTGTGTTTCTTTTTGTGTTTCTTGTGTTTTTTCTTGTGGACTCCGTGGCTGTGGGCACCCGCCAGGCTCAACTCCAGCGCTTCCCCTGCAGAAGGAGAGCCTGTCAGAGGTGTTCCATCAGCGGCCGGCGAAGATGCGAACAGCCTCACAACTCTGCCACCGAGCCCAACTCTTCCCACGTTATCAGCTGTTACCATAACAACACCACCGCCTCGCTACTTCCCACCTGTGGCGAGTTGACCTGGCTCCGCCGAGTGAAGAACGACTCCTTTTTCAAAGATCACCAAAATTAGAGCCACCCGCGCTTACCTGGCTCGGGGGCCTCCATAGCTCCAGAGCTGCTCCCGCGCCGCCACAGCTTGCTCATGGGGTCCTGCAAAGGAGGAGGACTGGAAACGGTCCGGACACAAGCCGACATGCCTTTTCCGCCCCGCGGAAGAACGGAATCCAGCAAAGTAACTGGCTACTTCCGGTGCCTGGCAACCATGTTTGCGCGTGGCACGCTTTACCGTCAAAAATACTCCGGTAAGAAACAAGGTCCTTTCCAAATAAAGGTTCCGGGATTGCTAGGTGCCGTTCGGGCATACCAGCCTTAAAAAGAGGCTCACGAGTTCGAGGCCAGCTTTAATGCCATGCTGGTCACAAAACAAAAGTTCTGAGTTTCCAGGAGGCTGTGAAAGGCCACAAAAAGTCTTCTCCCTAACTTTGGCTCCCCATATTAAATTCCAGACCTGTTCTCTCTCCCTCTCTATCTCTGCCTCTGTGTCCCTGTCTCTGTCTGTGTCTCCTGTACGATTAACACAAAGCTTCTCAACTAGGAAAAGTTATGAAATAATAAGACTGACACAGAATTTAAATTCCAGAGAACAGTTACGCTGTAAAGAGCACGGATTTCCCTCTAATGGAACATCTAAGTAAATTTGCTACCTCCCTGTACTGTGGAGTTAGGAAGCTAATTAACATTAAAGAAACCAGAGCCAGAGGGTGTAAGAAACTGAGGAGAGAAACTGAGGATGGTTGGGATACAAGGGAAAAGGGAAACCCTTCTACGTCAGCCTTCCAAGTGCTGGAATTACAGGCATTAATAGCCAAGCTTTGCCGATATTTTCCATATATCCTTCCGCGCCCCGCCCACACCCCCCCCCGTAAATTTTGTATAAAATATGTGAATGATTTTCTTTCTGTTCTAACCATATAGTTATACATAATTTTGCACCACCACGCCTGGCCTTGTTTATTTATATTTTTAGACAGGATCTCGTATATTTCAGGCTGGCCTCAACCTTGCACTGTGGCTGAAGACGCCCTTGAACTCTGCTGCCCGTGCTCCCCGCTGCAGCAGCACTTACACACGCGCACCAGCACATCCCATTGCATGCCGTGCTGGGGATAGGACCCGGGCCTCCATGTGCGCTAGGCAACCACTCCACCAACATCCCCAGCCCAGTTCTTTTTTTTTTTTCTTTCTTTCTTTCTTTTTTTTTTTTTTTTTTTTTTTTTTTTTTTTGGTTTTTCGAGACAGGGTTTCTATGTGTAGCCCCCAGCCCAGTTCTTGTTTTAAGTTTACTGGGTACACCAGGCGCAGTGGGCTGGGCTGCAGCAAGAGTGACACCTGCATGTTAAAAGGCTAACTCAAGCCGGGTGGTGGTGACGCACGCCTTTAATCCCAGCACTCGGGAGGCAGAGGCAGGTGGATCGCTGTGAGTTCAAGGCCAGCCCTGTCTACAAAGCGAGTCCAGGACAGCCAAGGCTACACAGAGAAACCCTGTCTCAAAAACTAAACAAAACAAAACAAAACAAACAAACAAAAAAGGCTAACTCAGAAGAGGGGGAGGCTAACTCAGGGAGGCCTTTCTGGAACATCCTGGGGTGTTGAACTACATGGCTGTTCTGCAAGGAAGGTACTGTTATTTCTAGTGTACAAATAAGGAAACTGAGGCTCAGAGAAACAGAATGCTTTGCTCGGAGCCACACAGGGTAAGCATCAAATGGAAGCTTCCGGACTCTAGGCTGGGCTGTTTCCTGATGTCCAGCAGGGAGGAAGTAAATGAAAATTACCTTTGGGTCTTGTTTTTTGTTTTGTTTTCATTTGCTTTGTTTAGTGTGGTGGAAATTTACAAGCTGAGGAATTTTACTTTTTGAAGGAATTCTTAAGTCTTGTTTTAAATTTTCATGAAAAAAATTAAATGTATTAGGTTCAAAGAGGAAAGACTCATCTATTTGAACGCTCACTTATTTAGGAGTGGAATTTTTTTCTGAGACAGGGTTTCTCTGTGAAGCCCTGACTGTCCTGGACTACTTTGTATAGACCAGACTGGCCTAGAACTCACAGTGATCTGCCTCTTCTGCCTCCCTAAGTGATGGGATTAAAGGTGTGTGCCACCGTCATGCTGCCCAACTACCACCACCACGCCCAGTGGGAGTGGAACTTTTTAAGTTTTTCTTTTTCTTCCCTCCCCCCCACCCTATACAGGGTTTCTTTGTGTAGCCTTGGCTGTTCTGGATTCACTTTGTAGACCAGGCTGGCCTCGAACTCACAGAGATCCGCCTGCCTCGGCCTCCCGAGTGCTGGGATTAAAGGCGTGCGCCACCACCGCCCGGCTGTTGGGTGAGTTTTGAAGTTTCAAAACTGCAGGCCAGGCCCAGGCTCCTCTTGTTGTCTGCAGGTGGGATACTTCTCTGACACCTGCCTGCAGCTTACCAACGCACTCCCAGCCATGGTGATGAACTAAAGGACAGACTAACCTTCTGAAACTGTGAGCAAGCCCCAAATTAAATCCTTTTTGTTGTTACTGTTTTGTTTTGTTTCTCTGTGTGCAGCCTTGGCTGTCCTGGATTTGCTTTGTAGACCAGGCTGACCTTGAACTCCACAGAGGTTCACCTGCCTCTGCCTCCCACGTGCTGGAATTACAGGCGTGAGCCACTGCAACCGGCCTCAAAGTAAATACTTTTATTAAAGTTGCCTTGGTCATGGTGTCTCTTCACAGCAATAGAGCAGTGACTAAGATACATAGAAAATAGTGCAAGAACAGTAAAAAAAAAAAAAGGCCAGGTATGTAATCACAGCACTTAGGGAGGCAGAGACAAGCAGATCTCTGTGAGTTCAAGGCCAGCCTGGTCTACAAAGTGAGTCCAGGACAGCCAACACTACAACAGAGACACCCTGTATCAATACAAAACAAAAAACAAAATCCTAAAAGCACAGCAAAAAGAGCTTTCTTGCCTACTTAAACCAGATCCTGTAGCTGTTGACATTGATCGAGGGTCTAGCCGGGAAGAGTGGACAGTGACTCGGGAGGCCTGACAAGAGGAGCACTGGTTAGAGGCCAGCCTGGAATATACTGAGACACTATCTCAACAGAACGGCCAGGGCATTGCATGGATGGCTCAGTGGTTAGGAAGGATCAATTGCTCTTCCAGAGGGACAGAGCTGGAGCCCCAGGACCCACATGGGGGCTGACAGCCATCTCTAGTTCCAGGGCATCTGATGCCCTATTCTGACCTCCTCAAATTCTGCATGCACATGGTATACAGACATACACGAAGGCAAAAACACCTATACACATAGAACAACAACAACAAAAAATTAAATAATAAAACAGGGTTAGAGAGAAGGCTCAACGGTTAAGAGCACTGTCTGCTCTTCCAGGGGTCCCGAGTTCAATTCCCAGCAACCACATGGTGGCTCACAACCATCTAGAATGTGATCTAGTTCTTCTTTTCTTTCTTTCTTTCTTTCTTTCTTTCTTTCTTTTTTTTTTTTTGAAGATTTATTTATTATGAACACAGTATGATCAGATCTCATTATAGATGGTTGTGAGCCACCATGTGGTTGCTGGGAATTGAACTCAGGACCTCTAGAAGAACAGTCAGAAGACCTCTTAACTACTGAGCCATCTTTCTTCCAGCCCCTGGTGCTCTCTTCTTGCGTGCAGATATACATGCAGGCAGAGCACTGTATACATAATAGTGAATAAATAAATCTCAATAATAATAATGCAAATGGATAAAAAAAAAAAATCAGGCCAGGCATGCGCCCTGTGATCTCAGAACTCAGAAGAGAGAAGCCAGAGGATTGGGCAAGTTCAAGGCCAGCATGGTCTACATAGCAAGAGCCTGTCTCAAAAATCAAAGCAAGGAAACAAAAGGTAACATTTCTTTGTGTTTATTGCCACTATTATTACTCTTTTTTTCTGACCAGTTTGGGAAACAAAGCACAGACTCTAGTACTACCATCCTGCCCACAGGCCATGGTCATGGTGTCTCCCCACAGCAATAAACCCCAAACTACAACAGTCGGGGAGAGGCCTGTCATATGCATGATGATGGAGGTCCTGAAAACAGAGTCAGGCCCTCGGTTTGTTCCTCACTTCCCTTGTCATTTGTAACTTGTCAGCATTAGAGTCTTTGGCGTAGTATGCCCTCCTGCCTGGATCTAAACAGTGGATCTATAAGAAACACTCTCTCGGGCCGGGCGTGGTGGCGCACGCCTTTAATCCCAGCACTCGGGAGGCAGAGGCAGGCGGATCCCTGTGAGTTCGAGGCCAGCCTGGTCTACAAAGCGAGTCCAGGACAGCCAAGGCTACACAGAGAAACCCTGTCTCAAAAAACCAAAAAAAAAAAAAAAAAAAAAAAAAAAAAAAAAAAGAAACACTCTCTCAGCCAGGCGTGGTGGTGCCACGCCTTTAATCCCAGCACTCGACAAAGGCAGAGGCAGGCAGATCCCTGTGAGTTCGAGGCCAGCCTGGTCTACAAAGCGAGTCCAGGACAGCCAAGGCTACACAGAGAAACCCTTCTTGAAAAACCAAAAAAAAAAAAAAAAGAGGAAAAAATAAACTTTCTCTCTCTCTCTCTCTCTCTCTCTCTCTCTCTCACACACACACACACACACACACACACACACACACACTTCCATCTCTGTATACTTAAGCGTGGAGGTCAGACACTTTGGATCTCTCTGGACCTGGAACTCTATGCACATGTGGGCACTGGGAACTGAACTCGGGCCCTAAAAGAGCAATCAGTGCTCACTCTCAGCAGCCAAGCTGCTGACCCAGCCCCTCTGCTGCACTGAGTGTATTTTATCAGAAGTGGCATCTTCCCGTCCCACCAAGGACACTGACTTTGATCAACCCGGTCCAGATGGTGTCTACTGGCTTCTCCCACTGTCTGTCACTCATCATGAGCTTGTTAATCTCAACATCACAACGTTTGTCCTTGGAAATATAAATGTTTTCTGGGGAGCTACTGTGAAGAGATTACTCTTCCATTCATGACCTTCAGAGCCTGGTTTCCACTGAGGCTCAATCCACCAGTGTCTATTGATGAATAGTGTGTAATCAGCCTTCATAAGTCTCCAATGGTGATTTTTTAAAATAATTTTATTTATTATGTATGCAGTGCTCTGTCTGCATGTACACCTGCAAGCCAGAGAGAGTATCAGATCACATTACAGATGGTTGTGAACTACCATGTGGTTGCTGGGAATTGAACTCAGGACCTCTGGAGGAATAATCAGTGCTCTTAACCTCTGAGCCATCTCTCCAGCCCTATTTTTTTAAAGATATTAATTACTCAGGAATTTTATACTCAGCCCTAGCTCTTCCCCTTAATGTCTCCAAATCCACCCCCACATCCTCATAGCCCCCCTCAACGTTATCTATTTCTAAAAACTCATATAACCCATTAACTTCAGTCTGCACAGCCTATCAACTCCTGGGCACAGGGCTGTCCACCAGAAGAGTGGTCAGCCCACTAGAGCCTTAAAGAAACTGGCTCTTTCCCTCTGAGGCCATCAACTGTCCTAGCCCCTCAGTTAGAGCTGGGGGCTCATGAGCCTTTTCCATTCCACACTAGAACGGTGCCTGGCTTGATGCTGTGCGGCAACCACAGCAGCCTTGGGTTCGTGAGTGCAGTCGGCGGTCCTGGTCCAGAAGGCATTATTTCACTCTAGCATTCTGCAGTCTTGGTCCAGAAGGCATTATTTCACTCTAGCCCTTGGTGACATTTGGCTCCTACAGTCTCTGTGCACCTCTCTTTTTTTTTTTTTTTTAATGTATTGCATATGAGTGCTTTATCTGCAGAAGAAGGTATCAGATCACATAGATGGTTGTGAGCCACCATGTGGTTGCTGGGAATCGAACTCAGGACCTCTGGAAGAGCAGGCAGCGCTCTTAATCACTGAGCCATCTCTCCAACCCTGTGCACCTCTTTTATGATGGTCCTTGAGCCTTGAGGAGGGGCTTATATAGATGAAGGTGATATAGATTTATAACTGCACTTACATCATGCGTTAGTTAGCATGTTAATGTAAAGAAGAATCCAGAATGGAAGATGAATTTGAATTCCCAATTCCCCCAGCCTCCATTTCCCAAGCACTGGAATTAAAGGTGTACTCCAGCAGGCCTGGCCTCCAATTGTTTTCCATATATATACTTGTTTAGATTCTCAGTTCAAGCAATGAGTTTTGAAACTTTATTACAAGGGGCTGGAGAGATGGCTCAATGATTAAGAGCACTGACTGCTCTTCCAGAGGTCCTGGGTTCAAATCCCAGCACCTACAAGACAGCTCACACCTGTCTGTGACTCTAGGTCCAGGGGATCCAACACCCTCACGCAGACAAACATGCAGGCAGAGCACCAATGCACATAAAACTAAAAATAAGTAAGTTATAATAAATAAATTTTTATTACAAGATAGGTGTGGCAGCACAGATCTTTAATCCCAGCGCTGGAGGCAAAGGCATTAAGATCTCTATGAGTTCAAGGCTAGCCTGGTCTACATATCAACTTCCAGGACTACATAGAGAAAATTACATTTATTCATTTATTTTGAGAGGAAGATGTGCCATGGTGTATGTGCTGAATGTCAAGTTTTATATCAACTTGACATAAGCTAGAAAGGAGGGAACCTCAATTAAAAAATGCCTCCATAAGATGAGGCTGTAGGGCATTTTCTTAATTAGTGATTGATTCAGGAGGGCCCAGCCCACTGTGGGTGGCACCATGTCTGGGCTGGTGGTGCTGGGTCCTGTAAGAAAGCAGGCTGGGCAAGCCATGGGGAGCAAGCCAAGCCAGCAGCAAGTCTCCTTGGTCTTGTATCAGCCCCTACCTCCAGGTTCCGCCCCCTGCTTGAGTTCTTGTCCTGAGTTCCTTCGATAATGAACAGCCATATGGAAGTGTAAGCCAAATAAACCCTTGTTGGGGTTTATTTAAACTTGCTTTTTTGCCAGACGGTGGTGGTGCACGCCTTTAATCCCAGCACTTGGGAGGCAGAGGCAGGTAGATCTCCGTAAGTTCGAGGCCCGCCTAGACTACAGAGCGAGTTCCAGGACAGCCAGAGCTGTTACACAGAGAACCCCTGTCTCGAAAAACCCAAAATAAATAAATAATCAAACAAACAAACTTGCGTTTTGGTCATGGCGTTTCACCACAGCAGACTAAAATTGCACATGTGGAGGTCGGAGGACAATTTGCAGCCAACAGGTCTCTCCTGCCACCGTGTGCGCCCCTGCCTCAGTCTTTGTGACAAGAGTGTCCATCCACTGAGCCATCTGGCTGGCTCCTGGGCACTGCATGACACTACTAGATGTTCTAAGCTCTCCCAGGATTTGTATTGAGAGCCATGGCAGGCCAGGCTGCAGGAACATATGGCTAAGGTTGCATCAAGGTCACAGGGCAACCAAGCCAAGGAACTGCCTGTATAAGGCTTTGCCGCCGCCGCCGCCGCCGCCGCCGCCCGGGCACCACCACCCACCCACTTCTCCAGGGGCTGCAGTTGCAGTGAATTTATCATGAACTCTGACTGGGGCCTGTCTGTACTCCAAAATTCAAAGTCCAGTTGGGAGCATTCCAGTTTCTCCTGGTCTGCGAAGAAGTGCGCCGGCAGATAGAGGAGACAAATGCTCTTCAGACGCCCTAAAGGAGCTACAGTTGTTGCTACCAGCATGTTCCTGAGGGTGATAATACAAGCATAGGAAGGTGATCTGAGTCCTGTGTGACCCGCAACCCCTTCTCCAAATAATGGGACACACTAGGAAAGTGAGGTGCACTAAGCCACTGGTATTCTGGTAAATGTTTAACAAAAGCTACCTGGTGTGGGGGGGGGGGGCGAGGAGCAGCTCTAATCTCCAATGGCCACCTATCCTGTTATGTAAATACTTTGACGGAGGCCAGTTCAAACAGGAAAGTCACTAAGGACACAGCTGGGAGCAGATATGCAAATTTCATGGCAGAATGTAACATTTCTCCTCTACAGACACCAGAAAAGTAGTCACCTGAGGAGCTAATAGTAAAATCACCAGGAAATAATGAGTGTTTGACATTTATCATCTTTGCTTAATTTTTTTATTTATTTGGGATTTTTTTGTTTTGTTTTCTTTTTCAAGACAGGGTCTCTCTGTGTATCCTTGGCTGTCCTAGACTCGCTTTGTAGACCAGGCTGGCCTCACTCACAGCGATCCGCCTGCCTCTGCCTCCCGAGTGCTGGGATTAAAGGCGTGCGCCACCACCGCCCGGCTATTTATTTGGTTTTTTGAGACAGTTTCTCTGTGTAACGCTGGCCATCCTGGACTCACTTTGTAAATCAGTTTGGCCTTGAACTCACAGAGATCCACCTGCCTCTGCCTCCTGAGTGCTGGGATTAGTGGTGTGCGCACCACCAGCGCCTGCCTCATCTTTACTTTAGTGTTGAAAATAAATTTTAAAACACAAATGTTTCTTTTACCTTCAATTATTCATATGTACTGTGTGACTATGTCCACATAAGGGCAGGTGGCCAGAAGCCAGAATCTCAGATGCTCTGGAGCTCGAGTTGTAGGTGGTTATAAAGCTGCCGGTGCTGGGATATGAACTCAGGAAGAGCAGCAAGTGCTCTTAACTGATGATGCACTGTTTCTCCAGCCCTCCTTACATTTTTTCTTTTAGCTGGACATGGTGGCGCACACCTTTAATATCAGCACTTGGTGGCAGAGGCAGGTGGATCTCTGAGTTCAAGGCCAGCCTGGTCTACAGCGTAAGTTCTAAGCTAGCCCAGGGCTACACAGAAAAACTGTCTGAAAAAACTAAAAACCAAAAAAAAAAAAAAAAAAGACTTCTAAATTTTTTCACATACATACATTCATATACACACACACATATACACACACACACAGTGTGTGTGTGTGTGTGTGTGTGTGTGTGTGTGTGTGTGTGTGTGTATACAGACCATAGAATGTTTGTGGAAGTCAGGGGACAACTTCGTTGTTGTTTTGGTTTTTCAAGACAGGGTTTCTCTGCATATCCTTGGCTGTCCCAGACTCTGTGGACAGCTCTGTAGACCAGGCTGGCCTTGAATTCACAGAGATCCACTTGCCTCTGCCTCCTGAGTGCTGGGATTAAAGGCGTGCGTCACCACGCCAGGTTCGGAGGACAACTTTTAGGGTTTGATTCTTTTTTTATATAGATTTATTTATTTATTATTATGTATACAGTGCTCTGCTTGCATGTACTCCTGCAAGCCAGAAGAGGGCACCATATCACATTACAGGTGGTTATGAGCCACCATGTGGTTGCTGGGAATTGAACTCAGGACCTTTGGAAGAGCAGGCAGAGCTCTTAACCTCTGAGCCATCTCTCCAGCCCCCTAGGGTTTGATTCTTACTTCCATGATGTGGTCTCTCTTGGGGTAGAACTCAGGTCTTCAGGCTTGCCAGCAAGTGCCTTAACATGCTGAGATGTCTTATTTTCCTCAAAAAGTTTGTCAAATAAAATTTTTTATTAAAAAATCAATCCACCAAAGCCGGGCGTGGTGACTCACGCCTATAATCCCAGCACTCCGGAGGCAGAGGCAGGTGGATCGCTGTGAGTTCGAGGCCAGCCTGGTCTACAAAGCGGGTCCAGGACAGTCAAGGATACACAGAGAAACCCTGTCTCGAAAGCCAAAAAGAAAAAAAAGATCAATCCACCAGTACCTTAGCCCTTATTTATTTTCCCTTATTGAGTCATGTGGACTGGCTCCACACCTGCCAGGCACAGCCCTTCCATCTGTTTTTGCACAAAAAGCCACCAAGTTGTGACTTCTAAGACACTGCTGTTGGCCTGTGTCACAGCTTCCCATAGGCCCTCGTTGTAAGGCATACAAGATCTCAGATGGGATTTGATAAGCTCAGCTTTCTCTCGCGGAGTCTGTTTCTTTAGGTCTTGCCTGGGTCTCGGAGAGGGTGTTCTCAAGTCCTTCTAGAAGCTCTTGTGTCTTGCCCTGCAGGGGTGCTGGCAAGAGATTCCAGCATGTTTCCATCACAGCTCACAGCTCTCTGATTCAGAGCCGTGTCACACAGTCACACATTCTGGGTCTGTGTGTGTGTGTTTTGTCTGTGTGTCTATGTGAAGGTGCTGGGTCCTGGAGTTACAGACAGTTATGAGCTGTCTGTAGGAATTGAACCCAGATCCTCTGGAAGAGCAGCCAGTACCCTCAGTCGCTGAGCCACCTCTCCAGCCCTGCAGGTCAAATTTCATCTGGAAAAATGGATTCTGTGCCAAAAAACAAACGCTGAAAGTGAACTTTTGTTTGAGTTAGGTTTTCGCTATCTAGTCCTGGCTGTCCTAGAACTCACTATGTATTCTCAAACTCACCGAGATCCTCCTGCCTCTGTTTCCCTGGGATCAACGGCATGTGCCACCACCCTCCCCCCAGCTGGAAATAAACCTCTTTAGTTGTTTACAGTACTGGGGATCGAGTTTAGGGTCTTATACCTACCACTGATATTTATCTTGGTGAGTGATTTTTGTAAAGGATTTACTCTCTGTCTCTGTCTCTGCCTGTCTGTCTGTCTGTCTGTCTGTCTGCCTGCCTCTGTCCCTGCCTGCCTGCCTGTCTGTCTCTGTCTCTGTCTGTTCGTGTTTGTGTGAGTGCAGGTGCCTAAGGAGTTCTCAGAGCCTTTGAATGCCTCTAGTGCTGGAGTTACATGCAGTTATGAGCCTCCTGACTTGGGTGCCGGGCACTGAACTCAGGTCCTCTGTAAGAGTAGGATGCACTCTTAACTGCTGAGCCCATCTCTCCAGCTCCGTATCTCCCTCCCTTTTTGAGATGGGGGGGGAGGGTCTCACTATGTAGCACTTGATAGCCTCAAGCTCCAAGAATCCTCCTGCCTCGAACTCATGAGTGCTGGGATTCCTGGTGAGCAGTACTACGCATGACAGGGTAATGAGCTGTTTTAGTCCAAATGAGATGGCTTAGCAAGGCATCTTAGCTTGGTGCGCTTCTTTTATTTCAACTGATGCTTACTGAGCACTTGTGATGTGGAGGGGATAAGAGAGAGACAGAGCACACTGCCCCTCTCCGGAAAGCTGACACATTAGAGTAGTGACAGTGGATGTGTGGAGTGAAGGTATTCAGACAGGCTTGTCTTTCTTTCTCCTTGTCCACCAGTGGAGTTTATATCAAGCATCATAATTGTGTGTATTGGAGAATGAGAACAGACCGCTGCCTTTCTCCCTGCCACCTTCCGTTCCCTCACATGGTGGCGGAGCCTGAAACCTTCTTTAGGGAACCTCTCTCTCCCATCCTCTCTCCTTTCCAGCTGACTGGGTTCTAGTTGCTCTCTAGGAGTGCACAGGTGACTCAGGTGTGACCAGCGAGCACACAAACCTCTCTTAGCCAAAGTGAGTGGTTCAGGTCTAGTCAATCTGGCCACAGCGATTTTTTGGGGGGGTACTTGAATTCAAATGGCTTAGCATGAATCCCAGTCATGTGCAGAAACATCAAACAGCAAATCATGATCATCAGCACCATCATCTCCTCCTCCTCCTCCTCTTCCTCCTCTTCTTCCTCCTCCCTCTCCTCTTCTTCTTAAGTTGAATTTAAGTCTGAAAGGATGTAGTCCCAGAATTCTGGGCAGCAAGCTTATGCTGTTGAGGGTAAGATCAATATGAAGGGAAATAGAGCAAAATTTTGTGTATGTGTCAATGACGTCACACCTAAAGTGTGACCCTGGAGTTATCAAGAGTGTAAGCCAAAAAAACGCTCTCCCTCCCAACGTCACTTTGCTGAAGTGATTTTAGGTCCACTTTCTAAAAGGCACTTCTGATTTGGCCGCTGCTGTGGCCCTGCAAGCTGCCTCCTGTTCATCTGCTCCTACCAGCCCCACCCTGTTTGAAATGCTACCCAGCCAGTTCCTGTCAGAAACATCCAGGAGACCAGCGGTCTCTTCGGTCTCACTGAGCTCTGTTGGGGAGAGGAGGGAGCCCTGTTCACGTAGGGGCAGAGAGTGAGGAGGAACGGGGCTCTGCTACCCAGCAAGAGAGGTGGCATCTGACATTCTAGCTTCAGACTTTTAAGTCCTGGTCCAAGGAGCTCAAGCTGCTCGCATCTGAAGGCTCAGTGATCTGCACTCGTCTTCTTGGGCGCTTTCCCTGTGAGGGCATCATGTTCACTCCCATTGATGATTTTCATAGCAACTGAGTAGAGACCACAATATCCTCATAGAATAGACTAGAAAGTTCAGCGGTTGGACCAAGGTTCTGTGGTCCAATAGGGAAGTAAGTGGACAAGACCCTCCTAAGCGCTCTTTATGAATCGAGGCCACTGCGGAAGGGCAGGTAGCCATCATGCGGCGGGGGGAGGGGGTGCGGGGGGTGCGGGGAGCCTAAATGGGAGAGAGATACAACTGTAGGACGTTGTAGCCTAAGAGGTGACGCTTGGGCGGTCCCAAGTCAGGATAGAACTAGCGAGTGAGTGAGCCATCCCTGTGACTAAGGTGTTTTCCGAGCTCCCCGACTCCAGTTTGACAGGTGGGGGCTGTAGCAGGGGAGGGGATTTGAAGACCCGCTCCAAGTGCAGGTGAGTTAATCGCTCCAGAAGGGTGGAAGCTCTCTAGGCCGGAGTGGTTTAGTGTGCCTCTGGCTCTGAAACTGTTGACCCGAATTGGCTTGGCGCCCGGTCCGGGCCAGGCCTTTAACGGGGGTGGAAGAGGAGGGTGCCGCGCCCTGCCCAGCCCAGGTGTCGTCTCCGGGGGCGGGGTTTGGGAGCCGTACAAGCTGGGGAGATTCCCGGCTGCACTGGTGAGAGGGCGGCCGTCGAGGGACCGGAGCCCAAGCACTAGAGAGACTGATTCCCCCCTCCCCCCGGAGCGCAGGGAGCGCACTGCACTGAGCGAGGGGCTGCCAGCATGTTCACTCGAAACCATCGGAGCCGGGTCACAGTGGCCAGGGGCTCCGCCCTGGAGATGGAGTTCAAACGCGGCCGCTTCCGACTTAGTGTCTTCAGCGACCCACCGGAGGTGAGAGGCCGCGTCCCTGCCCTCCCCTCCCAGCGCTGGCAGGTAGCCCTAGCCACCCTGCCTCCTGGGCGCGCAGCAATCTGGGTCCCTTCTAGCTCAAGTTGTGACTTGGAAAGCCAGGTGTGGACAGGGTGCGGGTCCATCTGATCTGTGCCAGCCAGGCATTGCCTGGTTGGGGGGTAATTTGCCTCTGTCTTGGAAAATCCCGATCAGCTTCAAAGTGAGGTTCTAAACTTGATTCCCGAACTGTGTCTGCACCAAGCCCCGCCAGCATCCTGGGCCAAGGACATTGGGCAGCCAGGCATCCTCATACTTACTACAGTCTTGTCTTGGTTTCCAGCTGGTTACTACTGGCCTCCAGTCGCATCTCACACTCCTTAGGCCAGCCTCAGTTATCTGTGTGACTTGTCTGAAGCCTCTCCTCCATGCCCTGTCACTCCAGAAGGGTCACAAGTCCCTCTCTCTCTTCTCTCACCACCACCCCCCTCCCGCGTACCCAGTTACCCCCTCCCTCCTCTCTCTCTCTCTCTCTCTCTCTCTCTCTCTCTCTCTCTCTCTCTCTCTCTCTCTCTCGTGTGTGTGTGTGTGTGTGTGTGTGTGTGTGTGTGTGTGTGTGTGTGTGTAGTGGTTTCCCACACCCAACTTTCCATCTCCCCTCTTGGAGTCACCTCCACCACCACCAGGGTACCCCAAGTCTCTGAGCCCGATGCTTTAAGTCCCTAAACTGGAGAGGCACTGGAGGCAATGGCTGAGCCAGCAATGAGAGTGGCTTAGCCACCCCAAAGACACTTTATGTCCCCAAGGTCAGATTCCTACTGGTTCAAGGAGGTCTCTTCCCCTCCCTGGCCTGGGAAGGGTTAAGCTTGGTGGGTTTTCCAGCAGCCACCCCCCCCCCATCCCCACCCCACACCGTTCCCTCCCGCCCGCCCGGGATTCCAGGCCTTGCCTTCTGCCCTTTCCCTTCTAGCTGCAACAGAACAAAGGCTCTTTCACTCCCGTGTCCCACTGTCCCAGCCTTTCTCTGAGTCAGAAGCTAGTGGAGAACTTTTTGTCATCCACCCACCATCCTCGCGGGTGGCCAGCGTTGGGGAGTCGGGGAAGAGGTCTGGGACCTGGAGGAAGTGCCTGTAATCCTGAGCAGCGCTAGGATGTGCCAGGCCTTGGGGGCCATAGATAGCTAAGGAGCCGGGCGGAGCCGCAGGGCCAGGCCTGCCGCTGGGTAGAGTGTGACTCCACCGGCCTGGGGTGGAGGGGGGGGACAGCCCTGCAGCTGGCTGGGACCTGGGGCTGGTTTCCTGTCTGGAAGGGAAGGGGCCCACAGAGGGGAGCAGGGCCAGCAGCAGCTAGGCACACCCCTGCCTTTCTCGCTCTTTCTCCTCCCTCCTGCTGGAAAAGCGAGGTAATTGTGAGCCCAGGGTGGGGCTTGCTGGATGGGGGCCGGTGTTGGAAGGGGAGACCTGGGGTGGGGGGAGGGGGCTGGGCCGCATTACAGACTCACCCCTTTGTCCTAGTCCCTGGCCTCAAGTCTCAAGTCCTCACTTCTGTCGCTAACTTTCTCAAACTAAGCCAGAAGTAACCTCGGTCGGTTCTGACCTCAGGATCCCGTACAATCAGCAGGAGGCGACTCTCCCTGCCCCCGGCCAGCTGCGCCTGCCCCTCACTGCCCTCAAAGCACGCAACATTCTCTGCCGGCCAGGCCAGGGATGTGGGCGGGAGCGGGGGGGAGGGGCCAACATGGGAATGAAAGGACCTTTTTCTTCCACAGCTGGGAGAACAGCTGCCACCAACTCAAGGCTGGACACTCAGTGCCCAGAGTCCTCTCTGCAGCTGGCCTCTCCCTCCCAGGGACCCCTGCCCCCACCCCCCCTCCACGCGGCTCATTTTCACTTCACTTTCTTTCCTCCTCTGCTTGGCCCCTACTACGGCCTTGGAACTGCACTGGGAGAGGAAAATTGGTCACAGAAGCCAGAGGGGTATAACAGGACTGCAGCGGGACAGGGACAGCCTCTACATTCTGTCCTAGAGCTGGCCACCTCTCTCTCTCTCAAGCCGAGGGGGAGCAGTGGGAGGACGAGGAACTGTGGGACAGCGCGGTGCCTACCTGGACTCTCTTTGGGCAGCAAGGGAAGGGGATCTAGGGGACAGAGAGATGCAGGACAGATTGCACATCCTGGAGGACCTCAATATGCTCTACATCCGGCAGATGGCACTCAGCCTGGAGGTAAAGTCCCGACGACCCCTGGACCACACACTTCTCGGGCTGTCCCAGCCTTAAGGGAGAGGATGATAGGTGGGGGGCGGGGTCGGGGGCGGGGAGGACCCGCCCACAGCCTGGATAGGAGGGGCCGGCAGGTGGTTTCCTATGCAATGTCTTGAGTGTGTTTGAGGACCCAGGCCTTACTTCTGTTACCAGAATGAACGTTATGTTGAAGGGCTAAGGATGTGGCTCCCTTGGCGTAGACAAAGTCCTGGGTTTGGTTATCAGAACTCCTGGCACTGCATGAGCTGGGTGCAGGGGCACGTGCGTGTAATTCTAGCACTTGCGAAGTATGTTTTAGGCCAGCCTGGGCTAAACGACATGAACCATAAAAATCCCACGTTGACAGCAGGGTCCTTTGCGTCTTATTTCTGGAAGCTGTGTGAGTGGGTGTGGAGGTTTGTTCTGGCGACGGAGGCTCCTTTTAGAGATGGAGTGGAGAGATTTCAGGATGAAGAAGGTGTATAGAAAGGTGCAGCCTGGGGAGAAGTAAATGCAGATGGTGTGCCGACGCCATGCTATGCCATGCCATGCCAACGTGAGGCCAGAGGTCAATTTTCAAGAGAGGGTGGGGAACTATTTGTGCATTTATTCTTTCTCTTTTTCATTTTGCTACCCTCCTTTTTCTCCTTTTTTTTCTAACTGTGTTTTCAGACAGGATCTATCTTTGTGGCCCAGCCCAGCTACTGAAGTCACCGTGTGGTCTAGGCTGTGTACAGCTTTTGGCAATCCTCCTGCCTTAGCTTTCTGAGCCTTGGGATTACAGATGTGAGCCACTGTGCCACGCTTGTTCGTATATTACTTTTTGGTTTTCTTGTTGCTTTTATTATATGTGTGCGCAGGCATATGAATTCCATAGCTTAAGTGTGTATATGTGCGTGTGTGTAGATCAGAGGAAAACTTTCGGTATTTTTCAAGATTTTGTTCTTTCTTTTTTTGCACCATGTGGGCTCTGGGGATTGAACCCAGGTTCGTTCTTTCTTTCTTTCTTTCTTTCTTTCTTTCTTTCTTTTTGCTGTTTTGGTTTTTGAAGACAGGGTTTCTCTGTGTAGCCTTTGCTGTCACAGAGATCTGCCAACCTGTGCCTCTTTGAGTGCTGGGATTACTGGCATGCACTGCCTGGCTGCCGCTGCTTCTTCTTCTTCTTCTTCTTCTTCTTCTTCTTCTTCAGACAGGCTCTCTGAATTCACCATGCAATTGAGGATGACCTTGAATGCCTGATCTCCCCATCAGCACCTCCCAAGAGCTGGGATTGCAGTCATGTGTTTTAAGAATAAATAAGCTCAGCTGGGCGGTGGTGGTGCAGGCCTTTAATCCCAGCACTTGGCAGGTGGATAGCTGTGAGTTCGAGGGCAGCCTGGTCTACAGAGTGAGCTTCATGACAGCCAAGGCTACCCAGGGAAACCCTGTCTCAAAAAACAAAACAGAACAAACCAACCAAACAAACAAACAAAAAGAACTCATTCTATGGGCCAAGCTCCTTTCTATTGTTTTTAAAATTACATATATTATCAGTATTATCTGTATTACCTGTAGGCCCAGCGAGCAATCAATCAAGACACAGACACTTGTCATATTTTAAGATAGCCTTAGTTAACCTGGGGCAGGGCAGATATCAATCCTCTAAACTACTTTCCATAGTAGGGCCTCAGGCATGGGATCCCTGTCTCAATCCCACGCCATCTGCTTCTAATAACTTCTATCAAGCTACCTCCCATCCATAACCCCAAATACTTGCTCATGTTCTTCAACTGGGCCGGATTCTCCATCCATGCCGGCCATGTGCTTCTCCTCCAGCTAACCCATGGCAGCCTTCCTCTCTTCCCTTCAGGCCTCCCTCCTTTCTCCTCCTGGCAGTCTTTTTTTCTTCCCAGAATTCCTTTTCTCTCCTAGCCCCACCTATCTCCTGCCCTGCCCAGGTGGGATGGCTTCTTATTAAGCAAAAGGTGGGTCAGGCAGCAAGCAGTAATTAGCATCAGAGTACCTCAGACCATCCCCCAACATCTTTCTATGTCTCGGAAACACCCCTGGGGAAGGCAAGAAATGCCTTTTCTTGTAAGGGAACAAATAGTAACATTGTATGAGTGATGCCACATCTTGACAACATTATAAACATGGGATGCCAATACCAAGCAGGCAGATGGTGACATCATACAGTCGAGAAGGGCCTGAGGTTCTGAAGCTTGCAGGAAGACTTTCCAGAAAGATGGCACAGTCAGGGTGAAGAGCCTTTGATAGGAGTGAGGGTGGGCTGGGCATGGTGGCACACGCCTGTAATCCCAGTACTCGGGAGGCAGAGGCAGGCGGAACACTGTGAGTTCGAGGCCAGCCTGGTCTACAAAGCGAGTCCAGGACAGCCAAGGTAACACAGAGAAACCCTGTCTTGGGGGAAAAAAAAAGAGTGAGGGTGGTATATTTGTGTGTGGGATGGGGCAATAGTCTGGCATTGGTCCTTGGAGTGGAGTTGGTAGGAAGGGGTAGATTGAGCAGGGGCCGGGGTAGGCTGTAAGACTTGGATTGTACTCTGGATGGGACTCCGCAGCATAGAAAGGTTTTCTCTTCCTAGGCTGGCCTCAGACTCTATATGGCCTTGAACTTTTGATCTTCCTGCCTCTAACTCCTGAGTGCTAGAATTACAGGTGTGCATCACCATGCTGGTGCTGGGCATCCAACCTGATCCTTGAACTCCTGCATGCCTGGCAAACACCCAGGCAACTGAAGGGCAGCCCCAGCACCTTGCTCCTTTGCTGCAGCTGTCTGTGTGCTTGCTTGTTTTTGAGATAGGGTCTCCTATATAGACCTGGTTGCCTTGGAACAGGCTGTATGGGTCAGGCTAGCCCTTGTCTCACAGCGGTACACCTGCCTCTGTCTCCTGAGTGCTGGAATTAAAGGTGTGTGCTGTCACACCACCTGCCACCTTAAGTTCTAAGGTGGTGACTGTGGAGGATCAGCTCGGGGTGGTGGTGAGGGCTGCTGGGGAAGAAAGGTTGGCAGGAGAGTCAAGGAGTTTCCCGGATGGATGGTCAAATATTACCCTAGGGGAATGAGTCGGTTGTAGGTGACAGAGTTCACAGAAGGGAGGGAAGAGTCCAAATGGTGCTAGTAGATCTGAGAGGGCTGGGCGGTGCATTAGACACGAGGAGGGAAACAGCAGGAACTCTAGAATAGATGGGCAGAGGCGTGTGGCATGTGGCTACGCCTCCGGGGGATGAGATGGAGGAAGTGACCATCAGGAGGCTGCAGCTGAAGCCGGCCAGAGACCAGGGATGCCAGGAAGGGTAACTCACTGCATAGGCGCTGCCCTGTCTCTGGATGGATGGATGGATGTTGCTATCGACTTACAGCCTCTCCCAGGTGTAGCTACAGGATCCTCCCTCACACAGCCCCGGCGTGCGGGATTCCCGTGTACCTGTCATGTGGTGTCAGCTAGAAGGAGGAAAACAGTCGTGCCCGGCTTCAGCCGCAGTAGGAGCGTAGACTTCAGTTTGCTCATCTAGTTTGCAGGAAGATGCCCAGTGGACCCCCTTGGGTTTCTGACATTGCCTAATTTTCCTGTGTTGGTGCACAAGAGAGAACCTATTTACTGGCTGAGGCTTGGCCTGATGGCCTATGCTGATAATTGTGCTTGGGAGACTGAGGAAGGAATATTATGAGTTTAAGGCCAGCCTGGGTTATAGAAGGAGACTATCCCAAATGAAACAAACAAACAAACAAAAAAACAAGCCAGGTGTGGTGGCTCCCAGCACTTGGGAGGCAGAGGCAGGCAGATCTCTGTGAGTTCGAGGCTAGGCTGGTTTACAATTGAGTCCAGGACAGCCAAGACTACACAGAGAAACCCTGTCTCAAAAAACAACAACAACAACAAAACAAAAAACAAAATGAAGAAAAATACTCAAAACTTCCTTTCTCTCCATCTGGTCTTCGTTATCCCTGCCACTCATTGAATAACTTGTATTATAATTGCTTTTAGTTCATTTAAGGATTGTGTGTGTGTGTGTGTGTGTGTGTGTGTGTGTGTGTGTGTAAACCAATTTCTCAGTTTCTCCAGCTGCACTTGACTGCCAGATGCACGCTGGCTGCTTCCATCCATAGAGTTGGTTAGAGAATGTCAATGTTTAAATTCTGCATCCCGTGCACCCCTCCCGCCACCCCCCAACACACACACTGTCATTTTTCTCCATGGGAGGCCTGCCCGACATCTGGAACAAAAGAGTGAGTTGGTTTTTGCTTTGATTAACTTTCCTTCAGCCACAGGCTGAGACTTCTGCACAGCCTCCTCTTCACCAGTTCATGATGTTCTGAAAAAGAGAGGCCCAGTGATATTTCAGGGAAATGCAGGAAAGTTAGTTAAAGCCAGAAAGACATTTTTGGAGGAGGCATCCTAATCTGCACATACAGGAGGAGTGAGAGTGAGAGTTTGTTTTATATATATAACATATACATATATGTATATATTTATATATATACATATATTTATATATATAACATATACATATATACACATAGTAGTGGTGGCAGTCGGGGGTGGGGGTGGTGTTGGGGTGGTGTCTGTGGTGATGATGTGTGGCGCCAAGCAAGTGTGGAGGTCAGAGGGCAGTTTTGGGGGAATTGATTCTCTTCCTCCATGGTGGGATCCAAGGACTGAACTTGGGTCCTCAAGCTTGGCAGCAAACAGCTTTCCCCACCGAGCCATCTTGCCTGCCTTTTGGGTTTTGTTTTGTTTTGTTTTGTTTGTGTGATAGCTTCTCATGTAGCCCAGGCTGTGCAGCTGAGGATGACACTGAACTTCTGATCCTCCTGTCTCGACCTCCCAAGGGCTAGGTTTACAGGCAAGCATTACTTACGGTGAATAGGGTGCCCAGGATGGGTGTCCTGTGTGCTAGGCTAGCCCTTTACCAACTGAGCTACATCCCGGGGCAAAGCCTGAACATGTGCCAGGCCAGGTAGAGGTTAGCCTTTTCTCATGAGCTGCTTGCATCAAATGCTGTCAAAGAAGCCAACTCCTCCCAGGTCTGCGAAGCTCCAGAGACAAAATGCTCCCAGCTTGTCAAGTCCCTAGAGCAGGATTTGAACTTAGCTCTAGTGGGAATTCTGAGGGGAACAGAAGGTGGTGGGAAGCAGAGCAGGAAGTCAGAGACAGCGTGGGGGGTTGGAGTGTGTCATCATGAGGACTATGACTCATCCTCTGTCATCCCTGGGGATCTGACCCAGGTCGGAGGACACACATTTTGGGGATCTTTCCCATCCTGGGGGAAGTTGTGAAGGTCGGTGTGGAGGAGAGGAAGCCAGGGCCTATTTCTATGCTAATAAGTATGGAGAGCGGCTAGAAACGCAAGGACTCAGATCTACACCTGCAAGCTTGGGAGCCCTTTCTCCAGGGCACTCTTGAAGGCTGGCCAAGCTAGAGAGGATTTTGAAGCACATGGGGTACCCAACTAGTCTCCCCTCAAGTCCAGTTCTGCTGGTCCCGCGCTGGATCCAGCGACCTCTCTTCTTACTCACACCCTGCTCTTGGTAAGGGTCACCTTGGAGAGAGAAGCCCTCTCCGGAGAGGCCTCTCGGGAGAGGCCTCAGTCGCTTCTCTTCCCGGTGATGGAGATGCAGGCGTCGCGGAGCCTTCAGGGACCGCCCGCGCCCTGCGCCCTCAGCGCCTCTCGCGGCAATTGGGAGCTGATGTCACCGGCGCCCCCAGGCGCAGCCGACCCAAGCGGTGAGGCAGCGCCGCTCGGGATCCTTCAATTCCCACACGGTCTTCGATCGGGTCCCTCTGGCCACCCGGGTTGCTGTGCCCCGGGACCCTGCGCTACCTGCAAGCGCAATGGACAGGGCTAGGGAAGGATCGGTGAGTGCTTGGCCCCGGAGCGGGGCTAGCTAACCAAGAGCGAGCTTGAGGGCATCCTTGATCTCATTCATTTGGGTGGACTGATACCGGAACTGGTTGCAGAGTCGGGGGAGCGGGGAGCGGTGGGTAAACAGCTGGCCTAGCAATGGCAGAACCCTGATGCTCACAACGCATGGCTGGGAGCAGAAAGTAGTTTGGGAGGGCTCCCTGGTGGAAAGGGCTTTGGTGGAAAGGCGCATGGTACTGGACTGATTTGTGATAAAGTCTGGCCTATTACAGCAGTGCCCCACAACCCCGCCCCCCCAAAAAAAAAACCCACAAAAAACAGAACAAAACAGATGAGGTAGGAAGAGTTGGCAGGAAGGCTGGACCAGGTTTTGGAGAGAAGGAATTCAAGGTGTTGGTAAAGCTGAACACTAGAGACAGGGCAGGACATAACCTTTGGAAGAGAGATGGTGTGAGGGAGAGGACGGGTTTGTGTGTCACGATGGCGCTTCTCTTCCAACTGCATGCCTCCACTTGCCTGGCTTCCTACACCCACGTTGTGCACCTCGGCTCTGAAGCCTCCTGTCACCTCAGCAGGAGCCAGCAGGGGCTGTTTCCTGTGTTTTTATGCCCATGACAAAGCACTTACTGAGTAGCTCTTCATCTCTGCACGCTCACCTCCCAGCTGGAGCTCAAATATAAAGCCTTGGTCAGCACAGGGAGAGGGGACCCAGGGCTGGATGGTAACAGGCCTGCCAGAGGCGCCTCCTTTCAAAGCCCGTGTCCCTGCTGTGTGTCAAATACACAATGCACCAGCTTGACTCTCCTTCGACACTAGGATGCCACAATCGGTTCCACTCTCGTTTTGTGTGTCTGTGGTGTATGCATGTGTGTGCGTGCGTGTTTGCTAGCTATGAGCGTGTGTAGACAAGAGATCCACTTTAAGTCTCTTCCTCTATCCTCACTTTTTTTTTTTTTTTTTGAGAAGGGAGTCTCACTATATAGCTCTGCCTGGTCTGAGCCTGGCTATGTAGACCAGGCTAGCCTCAGACGCAGAGAGAGTCACCTGTCTCTGCCGCTGAGTGCTGGGAGTAAAGACATGAGCCACCAGTGCCCAGATTGTCCACCTTTAATATGTATTAATGTGTGTGTGTGTGTGTGTGTGTGTGTGTGTGTGTGTGTTTCTGTTGTGTGGAGGGGTACATACCAGAGCGCAGTGCGGAGGTCAGAGGAAAACGTGTGGGGGTGGGTAACCCAGGGACAGAATGCCATTCCTCAGGCTTAGCAGCAGCTGCCTTTCTCCACTGAACCACATCACTGTCCTTCTCCCTTGAGACAAGTTCTCTTGCTGAACTTGGTGCGAGGTTTTGGCTAGACTGCCTGACCCTCAGGGGTCTCGGCCTGCTTCCGTCCCCCAGAGCTGGGGTTAGAGCTCAGCGGTGCCAGTGCCTAGCTTTCATCCGGGTACTGAGATCTGACCGGTGCCGTGCCTAGCTTTCATCCGGGTACTGAGATCTGACCTCAGGTCTTTTTGCTTACATAGCAGGTGCTTCACCCACTGAGCCATCTTCCCAGCTCTTCACCCCCATTTTATATGTCGGAAAACCAAGGTGGAGCGAAATACCCCACATGGCTAGGAGGTGCAGTGTAGATTGGGAGGGGTTCCTGGAGGAGTTTGGGGGCTGAGTTGGCCTGGTTTTTGGAAAATAATCAAGTGGTTGATGCTGGGGTAAAAAATCTGACCTAACACAGTAACCCAGAAAAGAGTCCTTGGATGAAGGAACTGCAAACAAGCTGGCCGTGCAGCCCAGTCTGGCCGGCTTGAAACTCATGGCAAAGCCTCCCGCCTCTGCTTCCTGAGTGTTGGGATTGGGAGCTGGAGAGATGGCTCAGTGGTTAAGAGCACTGTCAGCTCTTGCATAGGTCCTGAGTTCAATTCCCAGCAACCACATGGTGGCTGAGTGCTGGGAGTACAGGCATGCATCACTATGCCTCACTGCCTAGTGCTTTTGATACTTTATTTCATACTTTATTATACTGTATTTATTGAGACAGTATAAATATATATATATATATATATATATATATATATATATATATATATATATATATATATATATCCGAGGCTGGTCTCAAACTCACCATGTTGCTGAGGGGTGACCTTGGGCCATCCTGATTCTCCTGCCCCCACCTTCTGAGTGTTTACCACCGTGTTGGTGCATTGCTGGGGAATCAAACCCAGACTCTGTGCATGACCAGGGCACCCCCTCCACCCACCCACCCCCAGCCCCCGCCCAATGCCAATGGCCTTTACAGCTCCAGGATGACTCTTCCAAGGGACCATCCCTGTACCTTCTCTCAGAGCCTCTCCTCTGCCCTTCCATGCCTGTCCAGCCCCTCATACCTGGAGCAACTACTTTCTCTGGTCTCCTCTCCCATGCCTGAGCATGGAGGCAGAGGTGGCAGATGTGCTATCTGAGGCGTATGTATGGTTCTGTGCAGCACGGCTAACTCTGCAGGCGATATGCATGTTGACTGATCCCACAAACCTGTTTTCCATTCCCAACCCCGGGGACCACAATCACACATGTGCGAAATATACATATGCAAATATGTGATACGACGCAGACGTAGATGGCAAATGGAAGCGTGTATATTTTGTTGGTTTTTGAGAGAGTCTCATGTATCCCAGGCTTGCCTCTAACTCACTGTGTGGCTGAGGATGGTCTTAAGTTACTGGTCCTCCTGCCTCTGCCTTCCACGTGCTGCATTACAGATGTGCACGACCATGCCTAGCTTGATGTAAGATACTGTCTTGCTTTCTGTTCTAGAATGCTCTATTTACTGGAGAGTCATCTATACACGTCTACCTCAGTCTTTTGCACTATTTATCAGTACAACTATAACTCTTTCAACTAGTGCCTTATTAAAAAAGCTTTTAGTTTGGGTGACTAAACAATGCCTGGGGCTAGGGAGATGGCTTAACGGTAAAAATAGTTGCTGCTCTTCCAGAGATTTAAGGTTACACCTATAAGCGGTGAGAGGGTTTCTAATTCCAGCTCCAGGGGATCTGATGCCACCTTCTGGCCTCTGTCGGTACTGCACTCATGTGTGACACATAAAACAGTGCTAAGTGAATGTTTTTGTACATGTAGTTCTGTGTGTGTAGTTGTATTTGTAGACTAAACACTTGATTTTTTGAATAGTTAGGTCAAAGAATATGTGAATTTGTAGTTTTTGTAGATTTCTCCAAATTGTGGTCGAAGAGGCAGAAAGAATTTATACTCTTCACCATCAAATATATTAGAATATATTATTTTTGCAAAGCTTTTCTGGCTTGTCTTGGGCAAGTGAGGGTGAGATGCCAGGCTTGCCCTTGACTGCTGAAACATGAGCCCACTTGGGCCTGGGGTCAGGTAGGGTGAGGCCTCAGCCTGCTCCCTAACTGCCACTTCCTTTCCCTCCCATGACTCCGGTTAGGACACAGAGTTGCAAAGGAAACTAGATCATGAGATCCGGATGAGGGAAGGGGCCTGCAAGCTGCTGGCAGCCTGCTCCCAGCGAGAGCAGGCTCTGGAGGCCACCAAGAGCCTGCTGGTGTGCAACAGCCGTATTCTCAGCTACATGGGCGAGCTGCAGCGGCGCAAGGAGGCCCAGGTGCTGGGGAAGACAGGCCGGCGGTGAGCTTGGGCGCAGTGAGGGGTCTGAGGGAGGGAGGAGGGAAGAGGGAGGAGGGAGAGAGGCTTCATCTGTGCAACAGCAAGTCCTGTGTGTGTGTAGTGCTCCATCCTCACAAACCCCTGTCCTGGCCATGCAAGACACCATGGTGTCCTACTATGGTGGTGGGTTATCCAGAGTAGCTGGGACTGCACTTGGGGAAGCCAGAGTATCAGATGGAAGCTGGCAGCCTAAACCCCCAAGTAAGGCAAAATGCTAATTTGGTGAGGCCGGCCCATGATCTTCTATGTCTGGCTGGTTGGTTTCTGAACACAAATTTTCTCAGCGCCAGGTCACCAAGTGACTGATTTGTCCAATGGCCAACTTACCACAGATTGATAATAGTTTGTACCTGGGGTTCGCAAGCAGAGGCAAGAGTTGGGAATGCACAATATTTATAATCACTTAAAGGAAGGCTCCCCATCCATAGAAATTAGACTGTGCATTCCAAAAGAGCTCAGCATCAGTATGTGACCCACACCCTGCGCCAACACTGCCTTGCACTCTGCCAAGCTGACAGGTCAACCTCGAGACGCTGGAGTCAAGAACAAATGTTAGAGAGAAAATACTTGGCGAATTGATCACTCTGATGATTGACCATTTTTGGTAAATGAGTCATTTGGAGAACTGCCTGCCTGCCTGAGGCTGCATAAAAAGAGGGTCCCACTCCATCGCTGGCATGGAGGAGCTGAAGGAGAGGTTGCCAGGGGCTCACCAGGAAGCCCACAGAAGGAAAACAAAAAACAAAAACAAAACTCTTTGCATTGCGGCTTCATTCAGCAAGAAGGCAAGAGGGGGCTCTCTCAGATAGCCATGGGCAGATCGGCCACAGGGCCCTCACAGTAGGATCTCACGGAAGTCCATCTAATTCCTTAGCAGCTAAGCATATTCATGTAATATTGTGTACTCGTGTCAGAGGTGAGATGAAAGCCAGGCGTGGTGGCTCGTGATTGTAATCCCAGCACATGGGAGGCTGAGGCAAGAGGACTCCTAAGTTTGAGGTCAGCTGAGCTACAGAGTGAGACCCTCACTCTCAAACCAACCAATGAGGTGGTGGGGATAACTGCCTCCTCCAGGGCTGCAAAGAAAACCTGCCATCCTTGCCAAGCCCACTGTTTAAGGGCTGGGTGGGGTGTTAAAAGGCAATCTGTGGTGGCACCCGTCCCCTCAAGTCCTTGGCAGGTGTCTGGATGCTCAGGAACAATGCTGGGATAAGGACGCGCCCGAGCTTGTATGCTATACCTGCGTGTTAACACTGTTCAAATGTTCTTTTTTTTTTTTTTTTTAAAGACAGGGTTTCTCTATGTAGTCTTGGCTGTCCTAGACTTGCTTTGTAGACCAGGCTGGCCTCAAACTCACAGCCATCTGCCTGTCTCTCACCTCTGGGATTAAAGGCGTGCACCACCAAACCCGGCCTGTTCAAATGTTCTTAAAGCCTAGCAACCTCTTGAGTTTTACAATAGCTCTCCTTCAGTCCCTCGGCCCTGCCATGCCAGCCAGGCTAGGAGTCAGGGGGCTCTTAGAGCCTTTGGGAGTCAGGATCAAGGGGAGGGGAGTCTGGAGAGCAGGCCAGGACTGTGTGATCTGCCCACAGACCTTCTGACAGTGTGCCGCCCCCTGAGCGCTCCCCTTGCCGTGGCCGGGTCTGCATCTCTGGTAAGAAGCATCCAGCGGCCTCAGCTGCTGGCATCCCTCGCCCGCCCGCCGCACACCACCTCCTGCCTCCTTCTAACCCCTCCTCCTTCCCCTCTGCCCTTAGACCTCCGAATCCCACTCATGTGGAAGGACACAGAGTATTTCAAGAACAAAGGCGGTGAGTGCCACACACTGGGACAAATGCAAGAGTGGTCCCTGGGGTGGAGGCTCTGGTGGGCAATTTTAAGATCTCTCTCTCTCTCTCTCTCTCTCTCTCTCTCTCTCTCTCTCTCTCTCTCTCTCTCTCTCTCTCTCTCTCTCTCTCATATACGTCTGGACTCTTAGACCTACACCGCTGGGCTGTGTTCCTGCTGCTGCAGCTGGGAGAACAGATTGAGGACACGGAGATGGTCCTGGTGGACAGGACCCTGACAGACATCTCCTTTCAGAACAATGTGCTTTTGTGAGTGGGTCACCTGGGCCTCCCGCCTCCCTCCACTTGGGTCCAGCTCCTGTGGGCCTTCCACGAGGGAGGAGGTGGGGAGGGAGAGGCCGACGGCCTGTGGGCTTCCCTGTGGAGTTGTCCTGTACTTCCGCCCTTCCTCACCCCACGCCCCCCTCCCCCTTGCACCTTTGTAGTGCTGAGGCAGGGCCAGACTTTGAACTGCGGCTGGAGCTGTATGGGGCCTGTGTGGAAGAGGAGGGGAACCTAGTTGGTGCCCCCAAGAGGCTTGCCACCAAACTCAGCAGCTCCCTGGGCCGTTCCTCAGGGAAGCGTGTCAGGGCATCGCTGGACAGTGCTGGGGGCTCTGGGAACAGTCCTATCCTGCTGCCTACCCCGGCTGTGGGGTAAGAACCCTGTACTCCCCGCTGGCTACAGCTCCCCCTAGTGGCAGCCACTTCACACTGCGTGAACAGGCAGGCATTCTGCGTAACCCTAGAGTTAGGCCTGAGTCATCTAGAACCCTGACAGTGGGAAGGCAGGAAGGGCCAGGGTTTGGGCCGTGTCTTACCTATTTAGCAGACGCAGACACAGCTGGTAAAGTGTTTGCCTGGCACACCCAAAGCTCTGGGTGGGGCATAGCTGTTATTCCAGCACTCGGGGAGGTGGAGGCAGGAAGATCTAGGTTCAAGATCCTCCTAGGCTGCATAATGAGTTTATGGGCCTCAAAACACCAAAAAGAAGTGGCTCAGTGGCTAAAGCCCTTGCTGTGCTGAGCATGGAGCCTGGAGTTTTGAGCCCCACCCCCCACCCCCCACCCCCCACCCCCCAGGGTCCACTTGGGAGGATAGGACAAGTCATCCCCAGGGCAAGCTGCCTGGCTAGGCTAGTTGCATTGGCCAACTCAGGGTCGGTGAGAGACCCTGCCTTCCTAAGTAATACAGAGAACTGAAAAGGCTACCCAGTGTCACTCTGGCCTTTATAGACAATATGCACACACGTGCCACCTACACACACCCGTGCCAAAGCCAAACAAGACACAGATGTGTGTACAGCTGTGCTCGGAGTTGGGGCACGCTCTGTGGTGGAGCCTGCAGTCACCTGGAGTTACTGGGATCCAGAGGAAGCTGCCCACCTATTGAGTGATGGATACCCACCCTCCGGAGCTGCCAGGATTTCCCTGGGATGATGTATAAGTTCAGGTCCAGGCGCCTAACAGGAGGTCAGGAACCACAAGGCAGGCTAGTTTTCTGTGCTAGCCTGGCAGCTGGGCAGACCTGCTCAGCCTTGCGGCACTTTCCTGCCACACACTCCACTCCACCGATGTCCCTCCCCCCCCAGAGGTCCTCGATACCATCTCTTGGCCCACACCACTCTCACCCTAGCAGCAGTGCAAGATGGATTCCGCACACATGACCTCACCCTCGCCAGTCATGGTATGTTGTGTGTGTCCTGGAGGCACTGGCCCCACTAGGAGGGGTTGTGGGGTACTTCCTTTCTCATTTCCTGTCCTCACTCTGTACTTCCTCCTCCCCCAGAGGAGAACCCGGCCTGGCTGCCCCTTTATGGTAGCGTGTGTTGCCGTCTGGCGGCTCAGCCTGTCTGCATGACTCAGCCCACTGCAAGTGGTACCCTCAGGGTGCAGGTGAGGCGTCCTAAGGGAGTAGAAGGGGACACGGGACAGAGCTGAACAACCTAATAATTGGATGATAAAAATGTGAATTTGGGGGGACAAAGTGGGATGGGAAGACAGCAGGGTGAGTACTGCGGGCATGGGGGGCAGTGGGGGGCCTGGAAAGAAGGTGCCAGGGTTGGGAGGCAAGACTCCTTAGACAACACCGAGTTGTTCATGCAGCAAGCCGGGGAGCTACAGAAGGGGACGCTCGTGCACGGAGTCCTGAAAGGCACAAACCTTTGTTGTTACTGGAGATCTGAGGACGCAGACACTGGGCAAGAACCACTGTTTACCATCACTATCAACAAGGTGATGAGTCCCATGGCAGTGAGGCCACTGGGTGCTCCTTCAGGGCCCTGGAGGGTTGGGCTCAGGCCTCAGAGACAGGGAGGGTGGAGTCTCTGTTCCCAAGAGCACCAAGCTCCACAACCTGGGATGCAGAAGAACTGTCTCCCGACCCCAAACTATACTAAGGAAATCATCCTGTTCTCTCAGCATCCCCAGCCCCTTCCAAATCCCAGCGGGTTTTTCTGCTAGGCCAGGCAGTGTTTCCTCTGCCTCTAGTTTGTAGGTGCTGGTAACCTGTTATTTCTGTCTCTACATAGGTGCAATTGGGCTGCTCTGCTCTCTAGCCAGAGTGTTGCTTTCCTATGTGTTTGTTTAGCTTTGTCTGGTACTGGGGTCAGAAGGCTTGCATGTGCTAGGCAAATGCCCTACCAAACTGCACTGTACCCCAGACCCCCTACTTTTGGAAGTACTGGGTGGACAACCCAAATCTGGACCTTGGTGCTCTTGCCTACCTCTGCACCCTCCCTGAAATGCTCTGTCCCTCTGTCCTGTCTCAACCTGTTCCTTTTCCCCTGCCTCAGTACATTTCCTTTATCCCCAGCACTCTTTTGCCACCCCCTCCCCCCACTAGAGTTAGGGGGAGGCAAATGAAGGCTCAGAAGTCCAAAGGCACTTCTAGGCAGGGGTGATGGGCTGCTTGCCAATCAGGATAAGAGGTGAAGGCAGCCCAATGCTTTCTCCCTGTAGGAGACAAAGGTCCGGGCAGGGGAGCAGGAGCAGGCCCCAGAGTGGCCTTTCACCCTCAGCATCAGCAACAGGTACGGAGATGATGAGGTCACAAACAGCCTCCAGGTGGAGAGCAGAGAAGCCTTGCAGAACTGGATGGAGGCACTGTGGCAGCTCTTCCTCGACATGAGTAAGAAGAGAAAGGGCTGGGCTGAGCCTCTGGGAGGGGCTTGCGGTCTGAATGCTGGGAGTGGGGAGTGTGGCAGGGGACAGGCAGCTCCTGCACCGCGTGCTCTCCTCACAGGCCAGTGGAAACACTGCTGTCATGAAGTCATGAAGATCGAAACTCCCGCCCCCCGGAAACCCCCCCAAGCACTGGCCAAGCAAGGGTCCTTATATCACGAGATGGGTAAGTGAGAGGAAGGCCAGTGGGGGAGCTGACGGAACCTGGGGTTGGGGACCTCAAGGGAACCCAGGTAATAGAACCAGAGAGAAAGCACACCACGGGGTCCAGGTCCCACTCAGCCCTACTGTAGTCCCTTTCTCTCTCCAATGCTTAAAAGCACCTCCACCCAAGTTCAAAACAAACCCTGAAAATCCAGCTTCACTTCATGGACGTCTCTCCTAACTCCTCCTTTTCTGTTTCCCTTTGTGCATGTGGACTGCTGTCTCCTCTTCTGACCGCACTTGCTCGGCACTGCTTTCTCTCCTTTTTTCTTGGTTTCTTTACCCACTTCTGCTGCCCTCCCCCCTAATGTCACAGTCTTATCAGAGCCTGTGGCCTCAGGGGGTCCTGGTGAGGGACTGCTCCTACAGAATAATGCCATCTCCGCTGAGATCCGGGCCTTGCTCTCTTCCTATTACAGTGACAGGTGACAGTCAGGGCTCAGCAGGCCAGGGCTTGAGCTCTGACTAGCCCCCTCCCCCTTCCCCCTCCCTGATGCCACAGCGATTGAGCCAATAGACGACATCGCAGCTGTGACAGACATCCTGGCCCAGCGGGAGGGCCCAAGGCTGGAGCCGCCCCCACCCTGGCTAGCAATGTTTACAGACCAGCCTGCCTTGCCTAGCTCCAGCTCCTGCTCGCCTGCCTCAGTGGCCCCAGTCCCAACCCGGACGCAACCCCTGCCCTGGGGACGACCCCGAACCTTTTCCCTGGATGCTGCCCCTGCAGAACACTCCCTTGGGTCTTCTCGCTCGGTTGCACCCCTCCCCCCGCAGCGATCCCCACAGTCCAGAGGCTTCTACAGCAAAAGTCAGCTCCGTACATGGCTCCAGTCCCCGGTGTGAGAAAAGGCACCAGCAACAGGATGTGGCCAAGAAAGAAAATGACCCAAGGACAACTGAGCTCTAGGTCCAGTGAGGTGGGGTACCAGCTGGCCAGCTCAGGGCTCCTCTTCCTTCGCTGGACTAGGAAGGAAGGCTGGGGAGAGGGTTAACAGAAACCCCTCTTAAACTGTGGTTACCATGGTACTGAGGAGACCATTCCAGGAGCTGGCTAGCATCCCTTAAGCTCTTCCTGGGAGAAAACTGGAACAAGCCTGCCCTACCTCCTGCACTAACCAGCCTCAGGAGCAGCACTAGAGAGTGGGGAGGGAGGGAGCATCTCCTGTGCGACCTGTACATTGACCATTAAAGTTATTTAACAGCTAGCTGCCTTCACTTGTCTCTGAGGACCAGGAGCTTCTGTGTGCTCTGAATCTGCCCCACTGTCCCTCCCTGGAGCTTGACGTTCACAAGTGTGGCTCTGAAAGTGAGCGATCAGACAAAAGACTTGGTGGAGGGCATACTTTATAAATAGTGAGGGGGAGGGGAAGGCTGTTCCTCTCTCAGACACTGCTAAACCTCAGGATCTCAGCCAAGTCATAACCTGTCACAGCAAAGGAGCTGCCCGACGGATCACAGAACCGCGCACCGCACACCTGGGTGTCGGAAACACACTCACTGTGGCAGTGTTCCACCTGTGGGGAGAAGAGGGCTGGTCCGTCCTGCTGCCTACCCCAGGCTTGGGTCCCCAGGCCCACCTTCCACAATCGTACCTCAATGGAGCCATTCTCTGGGCTTCTGTTCAGCTTCCAGATGTGCACAAAGGTGTCCTCAGCTGCAGAGAGTAGCTAAAAGAGAGAACCCCATGAGTTACACGCAGGGAGCCAGAATGCCCTGACAGGAATGGGTGTGAACAGGAGAGCCAGTCTAGGTACCTGGGGACAGAGTTACACTGAGTACGGAGACAAGCCTGTGCTGTGCAGCTAAGCACCAGGGAAGGTCCTCAGGGATGCAGGAGACTGACCTTGCCCACTTCTGGAGCTAGGTCCAGGCCACAGATGGTCCGGGCATGGGCGCTGATCTGGACGTGCAGTGCTCCTGTAGTGGCATCATACAGGCGCACTTGCCCGTTTCCGTATCCTGCCGCCACGATCCCCTGCCACAGCTGCACAGAGGGGCATGGGATGCTGGAAGGGAATGTCCAATCTTGGTTTCTCCAGACCCCAACATATCCCCCACCCTGAAGTTACCTCACAAAGGCCACAGCCCTCTGCCTTTCCTACCCGAATCCGGATATCCGGTTCAGTAATGTGAACTCAGATCCTGACCTCCAGATACACAGGACACCTGAGTCATCGGCTGTCACCATGTCAGCAATACCATCCTGAGAAGAAAATCGGAGTGTGTGGTCCAGAGCACATGGCAGGAGGGGACAGTGAAGCCATGCCTGCCTCTTCCATTCTCCAGGCAAGAGGTGGCTCTGTCACCAGC
Organism: Acomys minous; assembly: GCF_964271855.1. NCBI lineage: Eukaryota > Metazoa > Chordata > Mammalia > Rodentia > Muridae > Acomys > Acomys minous. Next base: position 60,614,965 of record NC_140500.1, on the reverse strand, counting down.
TGAGGTCACCAGATACTTGCCCAGGAGTCCCTCAAGCACAAGTTCCTTGTAGGTCTTTGCTTATACTCACAACCAGCACCCCACCACCCCGTCACGGAGTAGAAGTTGTATAATAATTGTCCTTTCGGGATGAGTAACAAGATGAAAGCCTCCGTGTTCTGACTTTCTGGAAGTTTCAAAATGAGCCACCGTCCTGGACCTCCTGACCCAATGGCAGGCAGACAAATCTAGGGCTGTGAAGGATTCAAACTATAAAATCCACACCCTGATCTCAAAAGCTTTGCAATCCAAGTGGGGAGAAAAGAGTTTTCTGTGAGAGGAGGGACCTGCTGAGAGGGCAGCTAAGGCATCTCAGAGGGGGTTGGATCGGGAGACAGCTTTCTGGAAAGGCTGGTTGTGGAGCTGGGTCAGAACAGGGGCGCCTGCTCCGAAAAGGAGGCTATAGCTATCAGTGTTGGCAGCATCTGGGAAAGGGTCAGTTCGAACGTCCGGATTCATACCAGCATTGGAGAGTTAATAGCAAAAAAAAAAAAAAAAATTTTTTTTTTTTTTTTAAATAAAACAGCACTTAGTGGAAAGAACATTCTCCTCCAGACCTGGGGCTGCAACATCTAAGAAAGTGTGGATGATCCCAAAGCCACCCTGCTTAGTGACATAGCTAAGACTCAAACCCGGGCCTCCCAGGGTGAGGAAGGCTCCCAAGTCACAAGAACAGGTAGGCAGATGAAATGTACTCACCTGTGCCTGGGCATGCTCAGTGGCAATATCTGTGATTGCTGTCAGGTGTCCAGCCAGCTCCTCACTGAGTACAATGTTGGGACCCTTTGCAGGGATATCAAACACCAGTACCCGACCGGACCACGTTCCTGCGGCCAGAACCAGTGGCCCCACTTGATGGCTTCCTGCCTCTTCTGGGTCTCCAGTCACCACAGCCAGCACTCCCTCCACCCCAGAAGTCTTAGTAATAAAGTCACTACTCCCACAGGCCTGACTCCTCCCCCCCCTCAGAGTCCTTCAGCGTCCCTGACACCTTCCCCAACTTCCTTCTCACACTTCATAAGCTCATAACCCCTCAGCATCCCCCCTTTGCTGAGACCCCACAATGACGCGCTTCATACACCCTAGCCCCGCCCTTCAGTCCTCTCACCCACGCAGATGAAGTGAAGAGTGGTAGCGACTCCTCGGGCAAACACGGCCTGTACTGAATCCAAAAGCAGCTCTCAGAACCAGGGCTTCCTCCAGCCCCAGTGCACTCTCCCAGCCTCCATCCCGTGCTCCACCGTGGCCCAGAAGGTACCTGAAGAAGCGTCTCCTGAGTCCAAGGCATGCCAGTAGACCATGACGGAGCCGTCGGACTCATACATCTGGAAGATGGGGACAACGATGGGAGCATGATTCAGGTGACCCTTGACCCTTGCCGAGCTCTGGGCGGAGCAAGTTTCACACAGCCAGGCTAGCCTGAGTCCCATGTGATCCTCAGACTCGTTCTGGGAGGCAGGCTCTATTCTCATGCCTAGTTTTCAGAGGCGGACACTGAGGCTGCATGTATGTACCCAAGGCCACAGAGTTAGTGAAGGAGGCAGAGGGCTGAGGCGGAATTGAAGAGTGAAGAAAAGGGGAGGGGCGAAAATGAAAAATAGAGCAAAGGATGGGCTATGTATGTCAAAGGTTTGCAAGTGTTTATTTAGAGGTGACTGGGAAGGGAGGAGGTTGCGGGGCTGGAGGGAGACAGCGGGAGCATTCTCTTCTCACCTGAATCCCTCGATGTGAGGTGAGAACCAGCAGTACTCTGAAGGGGAGGACACACCAGTGGACCTGGAGGGACGGGGAGCGCGGCATAAGGGCGTCAAGAGCATAGGGATTAAAGAACGCGGGGCGGACCTGATTTAAGCAACACCTCCTCTTTCCCTCCTTGCCTCACCTGAGTGATGAGTGGGGGACTCACTCCGGCGGCGCCCTCTTTGACGTGGAGCTGGCGCCAGGCCAAAGGGACACACTCAGGGGCAGCGCTGAGAAGCTGGGCGCTCGGTCCATGAACCACCCCATACTGGGTGAGATCGCTGGCTGGAAGCTGCAGGACACTGAGGTTGTTAGGCAGGGCTGCGGCAGAGCTGCGAAGTGGGATGGAGCGCTGGCGGCGGAACATCCTGGGAGAGAGATGGCTGTAGTCACCGGGGCGGCGACGAGGGAGAAGGCCACAGAGGAAGGACGCTTGGACAGGGGAGAAGGGTTATGAGATGTAACAAGAGAGACCCTGGACAGGTTCCCCAGGAGAGTGATGGATAATAGTCACAAGGAGGAGAGATCCCACCAAGTAGGAGAGAGGCCCACCGGGGTAGAGCATTGGAGCCACCGGGGAATCCCATTGGAAGAACGATGATGGAAAAACCTGGTAGTACTTATCGTCTGAGCTAAAAAGACCAGAAACGAAGCCTCCAGCCCTTTCTTCCATAGCTTGGCTACCTGAAGGCTCACGCCAAGGTCAGAGGTCACGCCTGCAATTCACCACCACCCTCAAGTCCGTCTTGCCTGACGCCGCAATCCTCAGGAACCTCCGAATCCGCCGCCACCATAGAGACGACGCACGGACGTACGGCCTCTGGGCGGGGCCCGTGGCTGGAACTGGCCGCACGCGCTACGCGGTTGCCAAGCAACCATGGACCGCGCCGGAGACCTTCAGCGCCGCCTGGATGCCGAGGCGTCTGTAGGGCCGTGGCCGCGGCGGCTGCATCGATGAAGGGTCCTGGAGGCAGCTGAAACACCTCGTTGGAGCGACTGTCGCGACAATGGCGCACGAAGGCTCGGTGAGCTTAAGCTCTACTTGGGGAGTGCGCGGGAACTGGAGTTAGCGGGTATCCGGAGCTGGTGTCTAGGTTCGAGTTGGGCGTGGTGCACTTCGGTTCCATACGGAAAGGGTCTATGGCTGGGTCAGGCCCAGAGCAAGTAAATTCGGAAACCGAATCTGCTAGTTTCCAGAAGTAATTCATTTATGTTGGAGAACCCGTTTTGGGAGCGGGCCTGATTGGTAAATCACTTTTTTGACAATCTCAGGACTATGAAATGGATCAAACAACCCAGAGGCTGACCTTAAAAGTTAATTTATTGTTTATTTATTATTGTTGTTGTTGGTTTTTGAGACCAGGCTGGCCTTCAACTCAGAGATCTGCCAGCCTCCACTTCTAGAGTTCTAGGATCAAAAGCATGTGTTACCATGGCTGCTTTTTTTTTTTTCCTCCCCGAGACGAGGTTTCACTGTGTAGCCTTGGCTGTCCTGGACTCACTTCGTAAACCAGGCTGACCTCGAACTCACATCGATCTGCCTGCCTCTGCCCCCTGAGTGCTGGGATTAAACCATGGCTGCCTTTTTATTTTGAGACAAAGTTTTACTGTGTAATCCTGGCTGGCCTAGAACTCACTATATAGACCAGGTTGGCCTTGAACTCATAGCCTCCTCCTAAACCAACACCCTCCCATCCCACTGTCAAAGCCAAATCATTTAAGTCAAGAAAAACTTATGTATATGGGTGTTCTGTCTGCATGTATGTTTGTGCATCATGTTCATGCCTAATGCCTGCAGAGGCCAGGAGAGGGCATCAGATCCCCTGGAACTGGAGTTACAATTTTGAGTTATCCTATGGGAGCTGGGGCCCAAACCCAGGTCATCTGGAAGACCAGCCAATGCTTTTAACTGCAAAGTCAAGGCATGCTTGCTTTCTTTCTTTCTTTCTTTCTTTCTTTCTTTCTTTCTTGTTTTTAAAGACAGGGTTTCTCTATGTAGCCTTGGCTGTCCTGGACTCACTTTGTAGACCAGGGTGCTCTCGAACTCATAGAGATCCTCCTGCCTCTGCCTCCCAAGGGCTGGGATTAAAGGCGTGCGCCACTATACCTGGCAAAGTCAAGGCATTTAAAAGATAAAACAGAGGGGCTGGAGAGACGGCTCAGTGCTTAAGAGCACTTCCTGCTCTTCCAGAGGTCCTGACTTCAATTCCCAGCAACCACATGGTTGCTCACAACCATCTATAATGGGGTCTGCAGATAAAGCAGTCATATGCAATAAATAAAATAAACAAATCTTTTAAAAAAGATAAAACAAATTGCCAAAACTTTAGGAAAAATGAAAGAATAAAAAACCAAACCAAAACAAAAAAAACCTCTGTCCTCTTTGGTCCGGTGCATTCTGTACTTGTCACAGCTGGGAGGAGAGGACTAAGGGATCTGTTGTTTGGCTTTGTTTGGGGTTTAAAGATTTAGCCCGGGATTAAGGAAGTACAGCTTTATTCCCAGCACTAGGCAGCTGGTCTCTGAGAAGTCAAGGCTGGGAATTGGGAGACTAGGGCACAGGAAACACCAGATTGCTTGGGAGAATGAATAGTGGGGAATATAAGATATGAAGCAATAAGGTTGGAAGGAGGGAGGGAGAGAAAGGCTTGTATATGGAGGCAAATTTTGGAAGGAATCATCTTCCTTCATGATCTCACTTTGTAGCTCACTTTGTGTTCAAGGCAGCTGCTTCAGGCTTTTAAGTGCTGGGTGTCCTGGAGTGAGCCACCACACCTGGCTCTGGTCATCTTTACACATTGTTTTATTACTTAGCTACATCTCTTTTGTTAAATGCTTTGTCCCTGGTTTACCTTTGGGCTTTTCTTTTTATTTATTTTTTTGTTTTAGTATATTTTATTAATTTATTCATAATACATCTCAATTGCTATCCCATCCCTTGCATCCTCCCATTCCTCCCTCCCTCCCATTTTCCCCTAACTCCCCTCCCCTATGACTGTGACTGAGGGGGACCTCCTCCCCCTGTATATGCTCATAGGGTATCAAGTCTCTACTTGGCCTTTGGGCTTTTCTTAGTTACTTATCTAAGGCTGTCACAAAACACCATGACCAAAGCAACCTAAAAAAGAAAGTGTTTAACTTAACCAAGTGTTTAACTTGGTTAAGAGTCCATGACCACTTTGATGGTGAACAGGGCAGCAGGTAGACAGGCATGGTTCTGGAGGCACAGCTGAGGCAGCCACAAGGCAGAGAGCTAACTGCAAATGTTGGGCTTTTGAAACCTCCAAACTGGCCCCTAGTTATTTACTTCCAACAAGGCTGTACCTCCCAATCCTTACCAAACAGTTCAAATATGAACTTATGGGCGCTGTTTTTATTAAACCATCACAGGGGTCTTTAATGATTTATGTTGGGGATGGGTGTGTGCTGTAGCGCTTGCCTGAGGGGGGCATGCTGTAGCGCATGCGTGGGAGTTGGTGCTCTCCTATCTTGGGGTGCTGAGGATCAAACTTTGGTCCTTAGACTTGGCAGCAAGCACTTTTGTCCAATAAGTCATCTCACCAACCCTCATTTTCTTTATTTCTTTTTCTTCTTCCTCCTCCTCCTCCTCCTTATTCTTTTTCAAGACAGGGTTTCTCTGTGTAACCTTGACTGTCCCGGACTCACTTTGTAGACCAGGCTGGCCTTGAACTCACAGCAATCCGCCTGTCTCTGCCTCCTGAGTGCTAGTGCTAGGATTAAAGGCGTGACTTTGGCAAACTACATAAAATGCGGATAAAAACAGTGGTTAAAGAAGGTCTAGTACACCGGGCATGGTGGCGCACGCCTTTAATCCCAGCACTGGGGAGGCAGAGGCAGGCGGATCGCTGTGAGTTCGAGGCCAGCCTGGTCTACAGAGTCCAGGACAGCCAAGGCTACACAGAGAAACCCTGCCTCGAAAAACAAAACAAAAAACAACAAAAAAGAAGGTCTAGTCGTCCTGTGGCTACTCTGGGAGGTTGAAGCAAACGGACTACAAATCAGAGGGGTGGATGACGTCCAGGAAACAGTGTCTTGTGAGCTCAGCAGGACTGATAAACATTGAAATGAGGAGACTGTGGCAGCATGGGCAGGAGTGCACAGGTTCAAGCCACATGGGGTCCCAGCGCTGTGAGGAGGAAGTGGAGACAGACTCCCATCCCTAACCAAGAAGCTATTTCCAAGTGACAACACTTGGCAAAGGAAAAAAAAAAAACAGTTTTCCCTAATGGAGTCGACTGGGTATACAAGCTACACCTAAGGGTGGGTCCCTTGGGCCAAAAGCAGATGGCGAACACAAAACAAACATAATGGTGCTTTTGTTGATTTTTTTTTCCTTTTTTGGCTCATATTTTGTTTGTGCATTTTTAAAATCTTTCTGGTCTTTTGCTTGTATATTATGGCTTTTGCTTTTGTGTTTTTATGGCTTTGCTTTTGTATGTTTCTTGTATGTTTTCACTGTTTTGTTTATTACTATTCTTCTGGTTGGTCTGCCTTTTTAACTTGCCTGTTTTGTTTTCTAAAGGGAAAGAAGTCTTGGAGCTGACTGAGTGGGAGGTGGGGGGACCTGGAGGATGGGGGAGGGGAACTGTAATCGGGATGTAGTGTATAGATTTTCAATTAAAAAAAAAAAAAAGAGGATCACACGTTAATTCCAAGGCCTGCTTGGACTACAGAGTGGGTTCCACACCAGCCTTGGCATCTTAGTGAGATCTCAAAATAAAAAGGCAGCCAGGCAGGATGGCACACGCCTGTAATCCCAGCACTTGGGAGGCAGAGGGCAGATGGATCTCTGTGAGTTCGAGGCCAGCCTGGTCTACACAGTTCAGGGCTACACAGAGAAACCATGTCTTGGGGGAAGAGGGGTTAGCTCAGTGATAGAGTATGCACAGTGCCCTGAGTTCAAGCCCCAGGACCACAAGGCACACGTGCACAAAAAGGCGACCGTGGAATGGTGCTATACTCCTGTAATCCTAGAATTTGAAAGGCAGAAGCAGGAGAATTGCTGCAAGTTTGAGGTAAACCTAGTCTACATTGCTAGTTCTAGGCCAGCTAGGCCTATATAACAAGATTGTTCAAACCAAAACAATACAAAAAAAACAGGAGACTAAGGACCATTGACCTTATTGGACACTGTATAAGGCAAATAGCAAGAGCTGTGAGTTGACTAGGATTAGTGAGGGCTAACTTCCATCAAGTGTCAGCGTTCTTGTCAGCAAATCGGGCTTAGTGGGCTGTTAGGAGTATTAAATTGAGTCCCATACCTACAGAGTGTCCCTCTGCCACGTCACAACCTTGTAGGTACCTTGTCTGGTCCCTTTTCTTCGAGAACAGCTTGAGAAAGTGTCTTTCTAGCCCTTAGCCCATCAGTCCCACACCCTCGGTTTCCTGTCCTGAGTGCCCGTTTCGTTCCCACAGAGGCAGGCGCGAGACCGTGGGATGACCCGATCCAAAGCGGAAAAGGCCCGGCCACCCACCCAGCCAGTGCCACAGGTGGACATCGTGCCTGGACGGCTCAATGAGGCAGAATGGATTGCGTTAATGTCCCTGGAGGAGGGTGAGGACATAGTGGGTGACGTCTTGGCCGACCTTCTGACTCGAGTCATGGAGTGTGCCTTCAAAGTTTACCTGACCCAGCAGGTGGGCCTAGATCTGGGTCTTCCAGACGCATCTTCCTACTCTCCCGCCTCTCCTGGCAAGGCTGAGACCCTCCCTCACTTCCACAGTGCGTCCCATTCACCATTAGCCAGGCCCGAGAGGCCATGGTGCAGATCACTGAGTGGCGTTTCCTGGCCCGTGATGAGGGAGAATCTGCAGTGGCCGAGGACCCCACGTGGGGCGAGGACGAGGAGCCCCTGACATGCACCACGGGTGCCTGGGCCCAGGGCTCCGTGCCTGTACTGCACGCACCTGCGCCCGATGGTGTGGAGGAGCACTTCCAAGGCGAAGTAAGCCTAAGCCCCAGCCTCCTCCAACAGAAGGTTCCTTAGGAGCCACTGGGGACCATGAAGTGAGGTCCTAACCCCCCTCCTTCCGACAACTCATTTACCCTTGTGTGTCTCCCCAGGAACGTGGGAACCCGGACCAGTTCCTTTTAGGTTCATCGTGGTCAGACAGAGAGTCCCAGGAGCAGACACAATCTCCAGAGCCTTCTGCCGAGACAGGAGTCTCCTCGGGACCCATGCCCATCTTGGAGATATTTCAGAAAGTTGAGCCTGAAGATGCCTCAGAAGAACTTGGCGGGCAGGAGGGAAGCCATACCTTGCCTGCGTCCCAGGAGGAGGCTTTACAACCTAGTCACATCTTGGCCGAGCCCTCGAAGGTGCCTTTAGGGCCTAGCCACATCTTGGCCGAGCCTTGGAAGGAGTCTTTCCAACCTCCTCAGGAAGTCGTGCGCATGGTAGGCAGCCCCCAGGGCTCTGCAGAGAAGGGCTCCCAGCAGTCACTGGAGGTTCTTTACCACAGCGAGCTTAATCCAGACGCGGCAGGGGACGCGCTGAAACACAGGAGCAAGGGGAGGCCCCCTGCCTCTACCTCCTCAAAGGGGTCTGTGTCCCTCCTCAGTGTGCTCACCCCGGAAATGCTCTCCTGGTCGCCACAAAGCCGCAGGACGCCCACAGTGCGTCTGGATCCCGCGCGGCTACCCCGCCACTGGGTGCGTCCTGTGGCCGAGGTCCTGATGTCAGACCCCGAATCAAGCCCTTTAGAAATATATCGCGGGCGCCCAAGGGGTGAAAAAACTCAAACTGGGGCCCGAACCTCAGCATCCGGGTCCCAAACTCTTGACTCCCTCCTGCACCCCAAACTCCCTGTCTCTACCTTCCAGTCTTGTGCTCCATTCCGTGCACTGGGCTCAGATCCCACTTTAAACTTGGCTCAATCCTCACCAGCCTTCGGGTCAAAGATGCCATTTCTCAGCCCCGGGTCCCGCTTCCTTGCCGGAAACCCCGTACCTCCAGAAGTTGCCCGCAGCCCCAGCCCAAAACTATGGCCCCGAGCTAAGTGGCCTAGTGGCTGGGAGCGGGAGGCGGAGCAGCTGGGAGAGCTGTGGGCGGGCCGGACTCGTGTCCCTCCGCAGGGCCAGGAACCTGTTGATGACAGTGCTTCGGAGGACTCCGGATGGCCCCTAGCGGCACCCCAGGTCCTCGAGGCCACGTCCCAGGTGCTGTGGAAGCCGATGGTTTTTTCAGAAACCATGAAGCTGGTTCCTGGTGTGAGTATGTGGAACCGGGGCACTCAGGAGCTGCTCAGTCCCGCTGCTACCCAGGAGGAGGCTGAAGGAGGCAACTCCCCTGCGCCTGAGCAGCTGCCCATCCAGACAGGTGTGGCCAAGCCCCAGGTGATGATGACACAGCTCATAAAGAAGGAAACCCCCAAAGCCTGGCTGCTCCCTGCTAAGCCTGTGCCCCACTCTGGGTCCTGAGCCTCCACGCTGGGAACTGGACCTTGCCCCAAATAAACATACTTTGCAGCCGGAGCTGACTGTCGAGATGGTGCTATTTCTTCCAAGGCTGTGTATTCTCTTACTGGACCCCAGGGGGCGAAGTTGTCACGCACGCCTTAGGGATCAGGGTGTTGGCTAGGGTTCCCTGCCCCCTCAAAAACACCTTAAAGGAGAAAAATCTAAGGACTGTAAGAGGGATCTGGCTCCCAGGCAGCACTTTCTCCTTTCAATAGGAGAGGAAGGGCACAACTGTGATTATACGCATAGAGTGGTTTCACACATGAATCCAATCTGCTTTCCTTTACTCCAGGAACTTAGTTCATCTTGGATTGAAAAATCCATTCTTTTCTGTTTGGTTTTTCTTTTTTTGCTCCTGACTTCAGGGAACTGAGCCTAGAACTTTGCATATGCCATAAAAACATTGTATCAGAAGAAAGACACTAGGAACAAGGACCAGAAGATGGCTCGGCCTGTGGGGCACTTGCTATGCAAAAGCAAAGCATCGAGGACCCAAGTACAAGCTCCAGCCTACACTGCCCGTATTGGGGAGGTTGAGATGGGAGCATCCCTTGGGCTTGCTGGCCAGCCAGTCTAGCCAGAATTGGTGAGTTCCAGCATCAAGGAGAGACCCTGTCTAAAAAAATAATAAGGTGGAGAGCCCAGGTCAACCTCACATACATACGTGTACACACACACACACACACACACACACACACACACACACACTACTAGAAATAGAGGAATCCAGTTAACAAATTATGTAGAGCCACAAATGAGGATCTCTCTCTCTCATAGAGTGATTTACTTCATGTGCCTGGCCCTTTAAAGGACCTTATGGCCTTCAGTGTCAGTTGGCTCTTGAACTTCTGGGAACAGAGGATATAAAAAGTCAGCAAAGGCAGAGGGAGAAGAGTAGGAGTCAAAGAGTGTGTGTGTGGACAGAGAAGGCAGTTGGTGCAGGAAGCAAGAAGAGAGAGTAGGGCTAGAGAGAAGGAAAGAGACTGAGCCAAGTGAGAATAAGAGAGAGTTGAAAGTGAACAGGGCTAGCAGAGCGAGAAAACAGTTGGTGAGAGCTGAGCCAGGAGAAGCTGAGCTGAGCAAGAGGAGACATTGTTAGAAAACAGGCAAAGAACCTACACAAAGTAAAGGGGAGGGGGACCCCATAAAGCTACATTCTGCTTTCAGGACAGGATCTCTTGTGGCCCAGGCTGGCTATCAGGCCATGGAGGGCTTTGAACTCATGATTACTCATCCGCCCAAGTGCTGGGATTATAGAAACAGGTTTGTACAACCAGAAAAGATTTACTCCTTTATTTGAATTTGGTGACTCAGTGTTACGTTACAAATACTTACTGGCTGCTCTTCCTGAGGACCTGAGTTCAATTCCCAGCACTCACATGGCAGCTCAGCTAACAACCATCTCAAACTCCAGCTCCAGGGGACTCAAAACCCTTTTCCGTCCTTCCCATGTGCGTGGTGCACAGGCAATCCCGTAGGCAAAACACTCACACACATAAAATGAAGAAATGTAGGTGTATATACTATACTACTTTTTGCATAAGAAATGAAAGGTGTAGCTGGGTGTGGTGGCACACGTCTTTAATCCCAGCACTCGGGAGGCAGAGGCAGGCGGATCACTGTGAGTTCGAGGCCAGCCTGGTCTACAAAGTGAGTCTAGGACAGCCAAGGCTACACAGAGAAACCCTGTCTCGAAAAAACCAAAAAATAAAAAAATGAAAGGAGTGAAACTATGTTCATATGTGCTTGTATTTAAATAAAACATCTACAAGATGACCAAGAAACTAATAACTAATTACCTGTAGCAGGCAAGGGGGGTAGACTAGAGAGCAAAGATTCGAGGAAGGCTTCTCAGTGAATCCTTTATTTATTTATTTATTTATTTTAAGATTTATTATTTGTACCGTGCTCTGCCTACACATACACCTGCAGGCCAGAAGAGGGCACCAGATCTTATTATAGATGGTTATGAGCTGCCACATGGTTGCTGGGAATTGAACTCAGGACCTTTGGAAGAACAGACAGTGCTGTTAACCTCTGAGCCATCTCTCCAGCCTGTGAATACTTTTTTTTAGGGGAGTTGAGACATGGTATTTTCTATCAGGCGTCTTTGTGTACCCCCGGCAGGCCGGGCCTTTTTTTTTCTTTCTTTCTTTTTTTTTTTTTTAGACAGGGTTTTTCTATGTAATCCTGGCTGCCCTGGAATTTGCTACATACAACAAACTGGCCTTCAACTCACAGAGAGTTTAGAGTGCTGGGATTAAAGGCATGTGCCCCTATGCCTGGTTCAGTGAATTGTTTAAAGCATTACTTTGTTTGTTTGTTTGTTTGTTTGTTTGTTTTTTGAGACAGGGTTTCTCTATGTAGCCTTGGCTGTCCTGGACTCGCTTTGTAGACCAGGCTGGCCTCGAACTCACAGTGATCCGCCTGCCTCTGCCTCCCCAGTGCTGGGATTAAAGGCATGTACCACCACTCCCAGCTAAAGTATTACTTTTATTGTGGTATTTATTTATTTACTTACTATTATTTATTTATTTACTATTATGTATACAGTGTTCTGCTTGCATCTACAACTACACACCAGAAGAGGGCACCAGATCTCATTATAGATGATTTTGAGCCACCATGTGGTGGCTGGGAATTGAACTCAGGACCTTTGGAAGAGCAGGCAGTGTTCTTAACTTCTGAGCTATCTCTCCAGCCCAACACTAGTCATTAATAAGCCAATTAACACTCAAAAACTAGGATTGAGGCATTGAAGACAAAGGGACTCTTGAAACCTTCTACAATGCTTCCATTGAAGAGATGCCCTCCATGCTGCTGACCTCTTGGCCCTAGCCAGTTCAGTTCTGGGGTGCTGATGAACGCTGAAGAGGGAAGAGTAAAGGAACGGACATTTTAGTTGATCTCTCTCTTCCCCTTCTCCATAAATGTCACTTTTTGAGACAAAAACAAAAACACCCAACGTGACTGCCGCATCCTCGCCAGCAGAGGGCGCCTCACCCCGTTGCACTTCTCTATCGTGGTCCTAATCGGACTTCCCAGGCGTTAGTGCGCGTGCGCTTGCGTGCACCCTGCTGCAGGTGTCCAGCTCAGTGCCTTATCGATGTCCTCTCTGTCGTGTTTGGCGTGACCTTGCCAACCAGAACGGGGTTACAGGAATGAGGAGACTGTTTCCAGAACTCTAGAGTTTCCTGGGACCTGGGGGCTCCGGGGGTTCGCTGCGGGATCGGGCGGCGCGCCGGGCAGTCCGCAGGGCGGGGCGGGGCGGGGCCGCAAGTCCCGGGCGGCGGGCGGCGGCGGGGCCGAGCCGGGCGCGGAGCCCTGACAGCAGGTACGCGGGCGGCGACCCCGCCAACTGTCTGCTGAGCTGCCCAGGAGCTCGCGCGGAGCTGGTGGGGGCCGGGGTTCGGGCCTGGTAGGGTCGGAGGGTGGGCGGCACCCCCGATGGGCGGGCGGGCCTGGGGCCCAGCTGTTCGCTTCTCCCAGGCTTCCCTACTCGCCTCCAGATTTGCAAGGGGCCCCTGCTTGCCCTGCCCCTGTACTGAGCACAGGTTTTCTGTGGACACGTGTTTGGGAACTTGTGTTAAACGAAGGAAAAAAAAAAATCTTAGAGGGTTGAAACGTGTGGGTCTGGAAATGCGTTTGGTGTGTGAGTACACAGTCCACGGGTCTGACTAGGCTAGCAAGACGATCTTTGTACATACACCCCTCTATACTGTGGGCTGGACGTCGGCTAAAGCACACAGATGCGAAACTGCTGTTTTCAAAGAGGTAGCTATTTAGAACCAAACTCATTGATAGCAGCGCGGAGAGCAGCAAGCGCCTGTTGGCCACTTGGTACCCTGGTGTACGTACTTAAGGTACTGAGAGCCGAGGAGGAGCTATGTCAGAGACCACATTCTTAGCCTATTGTGCTGCGAAAGCCTGAGTTGCGTTGTATTTAAACAGATAAGGAAAACCTAAACGAAGAAAATGTTGATGAACGTAGGTCCCTACAGAGGCTATGTCAGACCCCTGCGGCTGGAAGTTACGGCCGGTTGTGGGTGCTGTTAACTGAACCCAGGTCCTCTGTTAGAGCACTAAGGTGCTCATAACCGCTGGGCCACCTCTTCTTCTCCCAGAACTTTATTTTGTAAATGGTGCTTTGTATTTATATAATGTTTGAAAGTTTATGGTTCATGTTTTCTCAACTACAGACTATTTCAGAACTTTGAGCATGCTTGTGGTATTTATTCAAGAGTCCCCAACTAGAGTGTATGTGGGTAATTTCCCGAGGTAGACTGGGAGATTTACTAGATTTTGTTTGTTTGCTGGCTTGTTTTGTTTTTGGTTGTGTCTCTGCTTAACATCTGGGGGAGTTTCAGAAATGCAGTTCCAGAAAAGGGGCAGTGTGTGTCAGTGGATTTTACCTTAATGGGGGTATGTGTTTAATAGGACCTGATGTAAATACAACTCTTCACCAGCCTGCGTTTGTAACAGGTTCCCAGGTGATGCTGGTCCAGGGACCAGATCTCAGATAGCAGACGCATTTTGCTACCGGCTATGTAGAGCACACTGCTGCCCTGGCTTAGTCACTTTATCCAGACCTTAAAGCAGGTGTGAGGATTAGGAGACCTTTCAGCCCCCTCTTGTCTCAAGGCTGGGGTTGTAACTCAGTCACCTTTGTTGCAGCTGACTTCCACCTATAATACCCCTGTCAGTTTGGCAGATTTTGCAATTTGGCTTGAACATTTCTAACAGTGGGGGAAAACTAGATATAAAGCCTCTTTCTCCCTACCCCTCTCCTTTTTTGAGATAGGGTCTCATGTGGTACAGACTGGCCTCAAACTCCCTATGTAGTCTCGGTTGGCCTTCAGTGCCTGGTTTTACTTGCACTTGCCAGTTGCTAGGATTCCAGACATAAAACATCTCATCTCATCATCTTATTCCTGGGCTAGCACACTGAAGATGCTCTTGAGGTTGGTGACATAAGCCCCTGCACTAAACCAAAGAAAAGCAACCTCTTTTTTAAATGCTGACTTTTACCAGGTATAGTAGTAATCAACTTTGTTGTTGTTGTTGGGTTTTTTGTTTTGTTTTGATTTTGTTTTTTGAGACAAGGTTTCTCTGTGTAGCCTTGGCTGTCCTAGACTGACTTTGTAGACCAGGCTGGCCTCGAACTCACAGCAATCCGCCTGCCTCTGCCTCCCAAGTGCTGGGATTAAACGTGTGCACCACCACCGCCCAGCAATTGTCTTTGCTTTTTGAGGCAGGGTATCTCTGCCTTGGCTGTCCTGGAACTTACTATGTAGACCAGGCTGGCCTCTTAACTCAGAGATGTGATTGTTCCTGCCTCCCATATGCTGGGATTAAAGTGCGGGCCGCCACACCTGTCTCTGTAGTATTCAACTTTAATCCCAGCATTTGGCAGGTGGCGGTAAGTAAATCTCTGTGACGCCAGCATGGTCTACAGAGTGAGTTCCAGGACAGCCAGGGCTACAGACAGAGAGACCCTGTCTCAAAACCAAAACAAAACAAAAAGCTAATTTTTACCAGGTGTAGTGGCATATGCCTTTAATCCCAGCAGCCTTGGAAGGCAGAAGCAGCCAGATCTCTGAGTTTGAGGCCAGCCTACTTTATATATTGAATTCCAGGACAGCCCTGCTACTTAAAGAAAAATACAACAGAAAGTTGGCTTTTTAAACCATGCATGTGATAACTGTTTGTAAGCCCAGCCTCTCCCTGGGAGGCAAATACAGGAGGATTGCTCTGAGTCTGGGGACAGTCTAGGCTGCACAGTGAGTTTCAAGCCAGCCTCAGCTACAGAGTGAGGCCCTGCCTCAAAAACCTGAAGGAAGCCGAGGGAAATTCTTGACTCTTACAGCATCTGATGACAGCTATTCCCAGCTTCCCCTCCCCCCCCAAACCAAATAGTCCGTAATTCTTCCATCACATTTAAGATGTCTTAGATTTTCTTTGTTTGCATATAATGGGGCTTTAGATGGACTTTGAAGGGTGGGTGTGGTGTTCCAGACCACAGAGAGCGCTGAGAGCGGCCAAAGTGGTGCAGACCTAAGCCCACGAGTGTTAGCGGATGGCTATGTGAACAAAGCAGTGTTGGAGAACTTGCTCATCCTACTGTGGTGGACAAAGTGGTTGGAAGCGAGGGAGGAGAGGCAGAGAGTTTATGTAGTAATAGAGGATTCAGACTGATGATAACAGTCATGCCTGGCTTTATGTTAACTGTATAGATTACAGAACTTCTTCTGGGCATGATCTCATTTGATGTCATTTCCTGTAAGGCTGGCAGAGCAACAGATAAAGAAGCACAAAGAAGGAGAGATGATTTGTTTTCCATCTTCAAGGCTGTCAAATGGCAGACCAAAGCGCTGACGGTGGTAATGGAGAGAAAGGAAGGGTGAGGTGCTAAGTTACGCCTGACTGAACGTGAGGGTACAGAGGAGGAGACACTGGAAGGGAAGAGCCACCGCGGGTGAGAGCATCATAAGAACACCAACCACGCCCCTCTGGGCTCCGTGAAGCTCCACCCGTGGTAGTGGCTGCCTGGATGTGGAGGGGAGAGAAGACTGTAGCTGGTGTGGCCTGCCAGGTAGTTATGGAGGGGACTTCAGATGTCTGTGGTGTATCAAGGGAGATGGACACTGGGTTCTCAGCATCCCCTGTCACGCAGGGCAGCCGTTAGTGCTGGAAGCTGGTGGTCCTGCTGTCAATCCAGTGACTTACATCGTTGCGCCTCACAGGGTGTATCCAGGACAAGGCACTGCCTGGTGCAAATTCTGGCTTTGGCGTATTGATATTTTCTTTCTGACGTCCAGTGTTATTTAGTTGAGGTTGGCTGACAGGTCAAGTTCATTTGCATCCTGACCTTTTCCTACTCCTTCTCACCTCACAGGCCTTTACTGCAGCAGAGCGAAGAACATTGCTTCTCAGAAGATCTGCATTTTACTTAGCGCTTGTCTGGGGTCTGTGGTTCCTTTACCAAGGAAGCATCCGAGCATGAGGTTGTGTGTTACTACCAACTTCCATGGGACCTTAGGACCCTAGGCTCCTATCTGAAAGAGCTTTATCATGTGCTGCTGCTGTGTGTGTGTGTGTGTGTGTGTGTACATGTGTACTTCCCCCTACCCTGTGTGTTTTTTTGTTTCATTTTTTTGGTGTATGTGAATGTGGTGTGATGTATGCACATGTGTGTGTCCTTGTGCACATGTCTGGAGGTCAAAGAAAGTAGCATTCTCTAACGCTTTGACTTTCTCTTCTTTTTGATGTTGTTTGTTTGAGACAGAATCTCACTATGGGGCCTTGGCTGGTCTGAATCCCCCCCAAACTCATAGAGATCTGCTTGTCTCAGCCTTCCAAGTGTTGGGATTATTCCCTTTGAAGCAGCCAGCAAATCTCAGCAGCACCCCTATCTTCACCTGTCTCAGTGCTGGCGCTTGCTGCGGGTGCTAGAGTCTGAGCTGGGGCCCTTGGGGCCGCACAGCAAACACTATCTGAACCGCTGAGCCCAGTCTCCAGCCGCACTCATGGGCTGTGAGGATGGAGCATTCTTCTGAATTGTGGCTGGTCCTGTGCCCAGAGCCTTGTCGAGATAATGACTTTGGATATTATGTGCCTCTCTGGGCAAAGCACTGTGCTTGTGCTTAGATGCTGAGCTCTCAGTCCTAGGGCAAAGTTAGACAGGAGATGGTAGGCAGTATTTCCAATAAAGTGTGGCACGGTAACAAAACGTTGTCCAAGATGTCTGTAAAAGTGCAGAGAGGAAGTACGGGGTTCTACAGGGAGAAATGGGAATTTTAGGAAAGAGGTGACTGTTGAGCTAAGTAGGGGTATATGAAGAGTGGGGTCCATGTGATAACGCGTTTATATTTGCAGAGTCAGGACGGAGATCCAAGTGGCCAGCTTGGGAGAGCTTTGGCATCAAAGGAGAGGTTATTGCTGTTCATGTGAAGTTAATGGAAAAGAATTTTAGTGTATATTTAGTGTGTGTGTGTGTGTGTGTGTGTGTGTGTGTGTGTGTGTGTGTGTGTGTGTGACAACTTGTAGGAGCTGGTTCATTCTTTCTACCATGTGGGTTCTGGGATTTACCCACTGAGCCACCTCACTGGCCCCTGCTGGGAGCTTTTAGACAAGGAGTGACTAGTTTGGGAGGCTGACCATGGGAGGGGACTAAAAGGGGAGGATCTGGGTTCAGGATATTGGGATGCAATTACAGTGGGTGTAAGTGGGGGGCGGGGAGACTCTTGCAGTGTTTTAAGGCTGAACTGAAATTAGGCCAGTGTGGATGGAGAGGAGCAGGTGAATCTGAGAGAGGCTACAGCGACAGAGTTAACCTGAGTAATGACTAATTGCTTTAAATAAGAGGGGGCTGTAGAAGATGACTCACTTATCTAAGTTGGGTAGACTGTGCTGCCAGTACCAAAGAGAAAATGTGGAAGACGAGTCTTTGAGGGCGCGGGTGCAGATGTGTTTGGGGCACGTTGAGCTTGAGTGGTTGGTGATGCTAACAGCCAGGTGGGAGTGTGGATCTGAGTGTCAGAGGTGTCTGCTGAGGGTTGGTGGAAGGTCTCACATAGAGAAGGCGGGGAACAGACGGAGGAGACAGGGATTGGTGTGTGTGTGAGCAAGGCCGCTCAGGAAGTCAGGAAAGAGGAGCCCCCATCTTATTTGCTTCTGGGTGGCCCCACAAGAAGAGTACATCTGGAGGTTGGGGATCAAGTCGGCATGGTCAGGGTGCCTTCACTTTGAAAATGTGAGCAACCTCAATGGAGCCGAATGGAGAGGCACGACTCCATGGACTGAGGTTGTGAGGCTCACAGTACGGCAGAGAAGGGACGAGCAGATGCCATGGTAGCCAGCAGATGACACAGTAAGGACTAGGAATAGTTACTCCTGGCAGTGAAGAGGCCAGGACAAGTCTTTGTGACTATGTATAAGAGCCAGTAGAGGGTGCAGCTGAGATGAAGGTCCTCCGAAGAGGAAGAGGAGGTGAAAAGGTGGAGAGGAGCGCGAGGAGGAAAGAGGCAGTGGTGGAGGCAAAGGGATTCTTACCTAGGCTCAGTTTTCTTTCTTTGCAAGACTGTTTGCTGACAGGTAGGGTGGCCAGTGTGAGCTCCATCAGGAACAGATGCCTGGGTATGGCAAGAGAAGCTCAAAGCAGCTGGTCAGAGTAAAGAGAAAGAGCCCTGAGATAAGTAAGCCCCGGGAGTGTGGAGGAGCCTCTCTGAGCTGGAGTCCTGTGCTTACAGGCCTCTCCGTCTTCATCGGAATGAAAGTGGCTGACGTTAACTGAGTGCTTTACTCAGTCTTAAGTGCTTTTCAGGGGTGTGTGGGTGTTTACAGACAGGGTGTCACTCTGTAGAATGGAACTCACTAATGGTCTGTGCCAGCTCTGAACTGCCAAGCCCTCTTTTGGTTTTCCCCACAATCCTGTCAGAAAGGGAAATTGAGGCATGCAGGGTTTATTAGGCTTAGTGTTCATGTGTGAAGGCATCAGAGATGGGGGAGACTTAGTGGGCAGGGAGGTGGGGCCCACTGTTGCCATAGGGGGGTTCTGAAGTTCTAGAGTGACCGGAAAGACAAGTGACTGACGACTGCTTGTCAGGTATCACAGGGTGAGACTGTCGCCTGAGACAGTGAATAAGAGGAGAGACCCTGCTCTCATCCTCATCCTCCAGAAGACACTGTCTTCTGGTTTGGGGACTGTGCAGACCCACACCCCTGTGTTACAGTGGGGCTCTTAGCCCACCTTCGAGTGCCCCCACGTGGTGTGGTGGGTAGGATCTGCAGGCAGGGCGCTGACGCGTGGAGGGACAATGGTAGATGGCGTGGAGAGAGAAGAAACAAACTCACCTCTCCGCTGCAGCTACTGAAGCATCCGTGTCCTTCCTAGAGGTTGCTATGGATACGCCTTTGCTTGGTGGTTTGAGGAGACTGATTTCCATTCCGATCTGGTGATGATGTGGGTTTTCAAAAAGAAAGGATGGCACGGTCAGCTTCTGAGAACTGGCTGGTGAGCTGCCCAAACAGCAGAGGCACAGCAGAGGTGGCGGAGCCTTTGTTGGCTGTTGCTGAAGTTGTGACATGGTGCATCTACCTCAGCAGAGCGCAGCCTCCGTGCTCCCTGCCTGCTGGGTCCTAGTGCCAGGAGCTTGCTGCCAGGCTGATGGAAAAGAGTTAACTGAAAGCTGCTTGGAAAATAGACAAGTGAGACTCGTGGTTTCTGCGAGGGGCTTGCTGCTCTTGAGTTTGGGGTTGCAGAAGTTCCTTTACCGACATAAGCGAGGGGTACTCTGGAGCTGCAGCCTCTGGTTCTTAGAGGTGGATCTGGGAATGCCTGGGAATTGCTGAGTTGTTTGGGAGGTGGGAGAGTTCCATTCCGACTGGGAGTAGGATGCAGACATTTCTGGAGATGATGATGCACTCCCATCCTCGTAAGATCAGCAAGGCAGGCACTGCAGTAGGACCCAGGACCAGAAGCTCCGTGCAGCCTCCAGTTCAGCCTCCAGTCTGCATCCCTCCATCCCTCCGAGCAAACAGACCTTTCCCCAGGCTTGACTCCATGTCAGCTCCGCCAGGCCACTCCGTGAGTCACCTGTGCACATGTACTGTCTTTGCTGGTGCTTTCAGTGACATTTGGCTCTGTTGTCAGACTGCCTGAGTTTCAAACCGGCCCCTCCTGGAGCAGGATAAGGGAGAGCAGAATGTGAGGTCAGCACAGAATCAAAGTTCAGCAGCATGAGACCGGAAGAGAATTAGTCTTAAGGGATACTGAGGTGAAGACAAGGTAGAAACGACAGAAAGAGCAAAGCGGCTTCCGGCCTCACCTATGTCGTGCCCCTCCCCCCTTACTTCCCTGTTCTGAAAATTCTCCAAGACTCATTTACTGGATACTGAAGACTGATACTGAAGACTCCTCGCACTTTCCCGGATAGCTTAGCAGTATTGAGTATTGTTGAGGAAAATGGCTTAGAAATCCAGGGACTATCTCTCTGCTAAAGGAATGTGAAGAGTCCTATGGGACACTGTCAGGGGCCCAGTAATGCTGTGGTGAGAGCGTGCACCTGTGGAGCTGTAGCTAGGCTTGTAGCGGGGGCTCAGTATCATTTATGGATGCAGGTAACGCAGTCTTATTTGACTAATGTGTGTGGTGTGTGTGTGTGCGTGCGCGCGTGTGAACCAGAGGCTGACAGCAGAACGTCCTTCCCCTCCAGCACTGTTAGAGATGTGTGCTGCCCGTGCCCAGCTTTTCTGTGGGCGCTGGGGATCTGAGCTCAGGCCCTCAAGCTTACACAGCAAGCACTAACCACTGAGCCATCGCCCCAGCCCCTCTTCTTGTTTTTGTTTGCAATACTATAAACTTTTCTTGAGAGTATTGGGCATGGGACCTGGGGCTGCTGATGCTAGGCAAGTGTTCTAGTAAACCTGCACCCTCAGCTCTACTTAACATTTTATTTTGGAATAACTAGTATATTCACATATAGGTATGAGGAGTAACATTGAAAAACTTGCCCTGTGGTTCAGGTCTGTAATCATAGCTACTTGAGAGATTGAGGCTGGAAGATTAGGAGGCCAAGGACTGCCTGGGCAGCTTTGTGAGACTCCGTCTCAAAATGAAATGTACAAGGCCTGGAAGTTGGCTCTGTGGCTAAAATGCTTGTCATGCAAGAATGACGGCCTCGGTTTGATCCCTAGTATCATGTAGAAAAGCCAGTCACATGAGTGTACACGTGTAAGGCCAGTGCTGCAGAGGTGGGCACAGGAGGGTTTCTGGGGCTTGCTGGCTAATTGGTCTAGCTAGAATTGGCAACCCCCAGGTTCAGTGAGAGACCCTGTCTCAGAAGTAAGGTTGAGAGTTAACTGAGAAAGAACCCTCATATTGACCTCTCGCCTCCATATTCCTGTAAACCTTCATACAAATAAAGAAATAAATATTTTTTTAAAAAAAGGACTAAGCATGTGTGTGCTTGCTTAACAGGCACATGAGGCTGGCAGTTTAGTTGTCAGCAGAACACAACATGCACAGACATGCATGCACACATACTCATGCTCAAAATAATAGAGGGTACACATACCCTTACTTAGTTTACTCCCCAACCCTGTGTTTAGTGACTGTAAAGCTGTGCCACACTGTCTCAGCTAGGACGCGGGCATTGTTATAGTGACTGTGTGGTTCCATCCCTAATCCCTCGCGTTGTTTTCTATAGCCCTGCCTCCTTCCTCTTCGCTCTGCCCCCCCTTAGTCCTTAGCTGCTGGTGAGCACCCACCTCACAGGCTCAGGCCTGAAGCCTGCTGGAACACATTCTCATGTGCACAGTTGAATTTGTCCCAGAAAAGGCCCAAAGAACACGCCAAGTTTCCTTTTCCCCATTTTGTAATTTTTTTTTTTGAGACAGGGTTTCTCTGTGTAGACTTGTCTGCCCTGGCATCACTCTGTAGACCAGGCTGGTCTTGAACTCACAGAGGTCTGCCTGCCTCTGCCTCCCAAGTGCTGGCATTAAAGGAGCGTGGGCCACCACGCCCGGCATTCTGTAAATGTTTTGATCCTCATTCTTTTTTCTGTTTTTTTAAAAAATGCTTTTGTGTATGCACAGTGCGCGTGTGTATTCGCACGTGTCAGTGCAGGCACATACCTGCCACAGGGCATTTGTGGAGATCAGAGGAAAGCTTCACGGTTGTTGGTCCTTGCTTTACACCTTGATGGAGACTCTTGATGATCTCTTGAGGATCTCTGCCTCCCAAATCCCCATAGGGATGGCCAGATGCACGTCCTCACGTGAGGTGGCACACACTTTCTCCACTGAACAGCCTCCCTGCATCATTCTCCTCATTGTTCACACCTAAAAACTTCCTAGCTTATTTATTCGTTTCCTAATTTTAATTTTTTGTGTTATTTTATAAATACTTAGCCAGGAGTGGTGTCGCATGCCTGTAGTCCCAGCACTCTGGGAGGCAAAAGCAAGCAGATCAGTGTGAGTTCGAGGCCAGCCTGGTCTACCAAGCGAGTCCAGGACAGCCAAGGCTGCGCAGAGAAACCCTGTCTCGAAAAACAAAAACAAAATATTTATTATTTATTTGGATATGTGTGTGAAATGTGTATGAAAATGTGTGTGCGTCTGGAGGCCAGAAGAGAGAGTCAGATCTCCTGGAGCTGGAGTTACAGGTGGGTGTGAGCCTTCCAGCGTAGGTGCTGAGGACCACTCAGGCCCTTTGTAACAGCAGCAGACACCCTTAGCCACCGAGCGCCTGTCTGGCTCCTCATTGGCTAACGTTTGCACTCTTCCCTTACTGTAACTGTGGAGCTTCTGCTGTGAGTTGGGTCTTCATCCATGTGTGGGTACAGCACCCACATAGGCACCTCCTCCTGGCTTGGGCACAGTTTGGGTCAAGCACTGAAACACAGCCTTTGCTTAAACCCTAACACCTTTTAGGGGCCGGGGGCTGATGTTATGAGATAGTCTCTCAGCGGTCTCCAGGTTCTAGTATGCCTTGCTCCCCAGCTCCTGGCGGGTTCTCCTTAGTCTTTGTAGCATCCGTGTGAGATAGAGAATGCCTTTTTGGTGTGGACCGGTTACTGTGGCTCAGTAAGTTAGACATCTTGTCCAGAGGCATGCAGGTGAGGAGACATGAGAGCAGAACTGTGTCCGTGGCTGCATGTGGAGCCCATGGCAGTGCACTGTCTGTCCTAGCATCGTGTCTGTCCCAGGGCCTCCCTCCAGACTCCTTTGGTCCTCGCTTTGCCTGTCCTTGTCCTTGTCCCTGTCCCTGTCCCTGTCCGCCTCTGCTGCCCTTGCAGGTTGCTCCTGTGTCCACTCTCCTAAAGCAGTTTCACTGTGCCACTCCACAGCTCAGGAAGGAGACTGACCTGCTGTTGCCACTGGGTTCAGTCCAGCTGTCCCTGCTGATGTTACACTTCCTGCCCGTCTTCCTCACTTCCTGCAGCTTCTCGGTGTGTTTAATAAGGAAGTACCTGACTCCCTGCACTGAGGGAAGAAGTTGTGGGCTTTCCTGCAGAAGGCTTTAAAGTTTAGCAGAAGAACCCAACTTTATATCTCTGTCTATCCTGCATTCATAACTTACAGGGCTTCTGTGTAGCTCCAAACCAAACAGAAAGCTCTGTAACTCGAGGCACAGTCAGGTGCCCGCCCTCTTCCTCCCCTTCCACTCCCCCCCCCCCCCAGCCCAGTTCACCTTTCTCCTGTGTAGTACTGTCTGTACAGTTGCAGACTGATATATATATCTGGTAGCCTGCCTGGACTAATATGGAATTCTATAGCTTTGTACTCCTAAATGTGCTCTCTCTTTTTTGAGTCCTGCAATACTGAGTAGAGGTGCCAGATACTTCCATTTGGTAGCAGAAACAGCTCCCAGGAAGTGCCGTGTCCACGTGCTGCCGGAGCGCAGTGACGCTGTTCTGACATCTTCCTGCCGTCTCACTGTGTTGCCCCGGCTGGCCTAGAACTCACAATCCTCCTGCTGCTTGCTGAATGCTGGGGTGGCAGCTGTTTTGAAAGTAGTGTGGTCTAGAGCTTGGCCTTAGAAACCTGGAGATCAGTGTGGAACAGTGAGGGGTTGCTAGGATGCACCAAGAGTCCTGGAGCAGGCTTGGGCTCTACCGTGTAACTTAAGGAAGAGTGGGTCTCTAAGCCTCAGTTTCCTTGCCTGAATCATTGCTGGCCTGCCTCCAGGTTCCTGTGATAGCCAAGTGTGGCGATGATGGCGTTCTTAGCTAGTTTTTATTGAGTACTTATATACAAGACAGATACTGTCCTAAGTGTTCTTATTTATTTAAATAGATTTATTATTTTAATTAAATATATATGTAAATTTAAAGGTTTATCTTTCATGTGTATGGGTATGTGCCTGTGTGTGGACATGTGCACGTGTGTCAGAGGGCAGAGAAGTCAGATTCTCCAGAACCACCTGATGTGGCTGCTGGGAACCAAACCCGGGGCCTCTGGGAGAGTTGGACCTGCTCGTAACAGTCGAGCCACTTCTCCAGTCATTATTTTCATTTTTATTTTTATTAAGATTTATTTATTTATTATATATGAGTGCTTTATCTGCAGAAGAGGGCATCAGATCACATTATAGATGGTTTTGATCCCACCGTGCTGGGAATTGAATTCAGGACCTCTGGAAGAGCAGGTGGGACTCTTAACCACTGAGCCATCTCTCCAGCCCCTATTTTTATTTATTTATTTATTTATTTATTTATTTATTTATTTATTTTTGGTTTTTTGAGACAGGGTCTCTCTGTGTATCCTTGGCTGTCCTGGACTCACTTTGTAGACCAGGCTGGCCTCAAACTCACAGCGATCCGCCTGCCTCTGCCTCCCAAGTGCTGGGATTAAAGGCGTGCGCCACCACGCCCGGCTTTTTATTTTTATTTTTAAAGGATTTATTTTATTTTATTTTATTTTTTGTTTTTTTTGAGACAGGGTTTCTGTCTGTAGCCTTGGCTGTCCTAGACTCACTTTGTAGACCAGCCTGCCCTTGAACTCACACGATCCAACTGCCTCTGCCTCCTGAGTGCTGGGATTAAAGGCATGCGACACCACACCCAGCAAAAGGATTTATTTTAGGTTGTGTGTGTGTACACGTAAGTGCCAGTTCCTGCAGAGGCCAGAGGCATCTCGTCTCCTGAGCTGGAGTTACGTGTGGTTGTGAGGATCACAGCGTGGATGCTGGTAACCAAACTTGGGTCCTCAGCAAGACCTTGAGCTGGCTCTCCAACCCCTGCCCTAAATATTTAATTTTATATTTTATCTTATTTTATGGTGTGTGAGTGTCTTGCCTGCATATATGTCTGTGCACCATGTGTGTGCCAGGCCTTTGGAAGTCAGAAAAGGGTATCGGATCCCCTAGGACTGGAAGTATAGACAGTCGTGAGCCCCCATCAAGGTGCTGGGATGAACCCATGTTCTCTGCGAGAACAGCCAGTGCTCTTAATTGCTGAGCCATCGTTCCTGCCCCAATTTCTGTTGTGCCCACTGAGCAATCTGCTGAGCCCCAAAGTGGTGTTTCTGAAATGTGTTCTGCCTACTGCAAACACTCTGAATGGACTTAGCATGATGTCTGGGCAGAATGGCCCCGCCCACCTGTGCAGTGGTGACTAAGGAAGGGAGAGCAGCCTGGCCAGGGCAGCGAAGCAGAGCGCTGGGTTCTGGTGGTCTGGGCCGAAGTGAACATGCAGAGGAGGTTCTCATTCAAAATGTAACCCAGCAAATAAAGTGATGGGCTTCATTACTCTTCATCCTGCTGCTGGGCGGGGGGCAGGGTGTCCGAAATTACAGTTTGTCAGTGAAGGAAGACAGTCTGTCTGGGGTCCTAAGTCCACACGGCAACAGGAGACACAGTGGTTAGACCCCAGGCTAACTTGGCTGAAGGGGTGAGCGCCCTGGTCTATTGCTTCCCAGTCATTGACGCGCCAGTAAATAAATGTGCCAGTAGGTATGTGGGGACCTCTCAGTAGAGCAAGTGCAGCCATTAAATTAGCAGCATTTGTTTAAAACTATGAAGGTACTATAACATCGCTAAGGAATTCTGTGACGTATGGAACTATTAAAAGTTAATTATCTTGTTGGATCTGACGTTAGGAGATACAACCAAGACACAGGAAATGGGGACAGGTAGGGTGGCCTTGGCCCAGACAGTGAGGCTCTTAGCTTTTGAAAACTGCCTTTTAGGATCCATTTGAACGTGGTGTGTTGAGGCCCAGAGCCTTGCCTGACACAACGAGCAGAAGAGGCGTGATTGTGGGGACCTCTGTCATTGCAGGGGTGGGGAGCTGGGGTACTTACTGGCTCTCTGTGTGAGCGTACCTCCGTGCCTGCTCCTCCTCTGCTGTCTGTCTGTCTGGCCCAGTAAGTGTAAGGCTGAAATTCAGACCCTGATCATGTGGATTTGGACCTGGAGACCAGACATTTTTGGGGAGAGTGACACAGAAAAGAAAGAGAAAGGGGGCGGGGTCTTTGTGAAGGCCTCAGGCAGCTGCTCGTTTTTGAGGTGGCATTTGATGCTTGGGGAGCTGCCTAGGCTTCACATTCTGGGGGTGGGGGCAGTGATTGGGCGATACAGGCTGGAGAGAGGTGTCAGGACTCGAAAGCAGCGCTGAGGATTTGTGGGTGGACCGGTCCTTGGGTTCCAGCCCTTCTTGTCTGGCCTGGGTGAAGCAGGAGAGCACTAGGACCCAGAGGCCAGCGTGCTTCCTGACAGTCTAGAGCAGCACTAGCGCAGAGTGAGACTCATCAGCTGGCAAGCGGGGCTCAGTGTCTCTGGGTTCAGGAATCCTTGGGCAGTAGAAGGGACTCACTGCTCAGCCCCATCACTGCCCCTGCCCCTACTGAGGGAGGCCCATGGGCGGAGGGAGGCCTGTGTCTGGCGGCTTCTGAGCCGGTCCATGCGGGCCCATCACCCTGACCCCTCCTGCCTAGGTTTCTGCCTTTTCTTTCTGTCTTTGGCTAGTTGGGGGAGGGGGTAGAGTCCGGGTGAGCAGCATGGCCCAGAGCAAGAGGCACACGTACAGTCGGGTAAGTGGCCCAATCAATATGGGATGGCCCTGGGAGGGCTGCTGGAGCAGGCCTGGGTGCCTGTGGACATCACTTGTGTGGGGGCTGGGGAGACAGGCTGCCTCTCAGCTGAGGTGCTCACACACTGGGCTTCTGAGTGCTGATACTGGCAGGCAGGACAGGACACCCTCCCACCCCCCAGTTGGGCCCTTACTGGGACCCACCAGTCTTGACCTCTGACTGCAGCTGGCCCTGACGCTAACTGTTTCTGAGGGGTCCGGTCTGTCTCCGACTGGCCTGGCAGGGAGGTCCTTTTCCGATGCTCTGCTGTCTGCCCCTCCTCTCCTCTGTGTGAGGTTAGATTCGCATCCTCTGTTAGAGCCACCTGGTTCTGAGAGGCGTGTTGGGAGGTGTGGGAGGGTCTTTTCTGAGTTTGTGTCCAGCCTTGATACCATTGGTAGTTGTCTTTTATTGTCAGCCCCATGAGAGCCACACTGTCCCAGGAATGATTTGAGGTCCCCACATCCCTAGGAGCTGTGTCCTCACCTTAGTGGCAGGGCTTTTTAAGGAAGGGAGGGAGTTAGGGAACGGCAGGCTGGAAGGTATTTTGACTTCCCTGGCTCTGGCAGGACTGCTTTCTGAAGCCAGCTGTGCTGTGTATGTGAGGGGATTACGGGGAAGGACCCTTGAGTCTTTAGGATCTCGGGTCACTTTTTTTTTTCCTTATTTATTTGTTGCAAGCTCTCTGGCTCATGGAACAGCTACTGCTAAAAATGGCTCAGGTGTGATTTTCTTCCAAATCACGGTCTGATTTGGGACCTAATTTTATGTGTTCTGTCGTCACAGCTATGTAAGGAGCTGGGAACGTCCCGAGGACAGAGCCTCCCTGTGCGCCTTTGCCTGCCCAAATGAACTACTGCACAGGGTCTGAGGACAGTGCAGGGCTAATTCGAGGGACTTTGTTTATTTGGTCTGTGTTTCTCTTCCTGTGACACATGGCCTGGGGAAGATCTCCAGAGTTTGAGGGACAGTAGACAGAGCAAGACCAGGACCAGGACAAGGGAGCTGCTTGGTGAATGGGTTATAGGCAGCCAGCCAGGAGTGTCACAGTGGGCATGTGGATGGAGTGACAGGAATCGCATCAGGAAGGTGTGATGGTGGTTGGAGGGCTTGGAGAGAGGTACAGTCTGTGCCTCTGAGAGGCCTAGGTGACTGTGCTGGTGTCTGCCTGTGATCCCAGCGCCCAGGAGGAGGAGGAGGAGGGTAGAGTGGGATGCGGAAGCCGGAGAAGACAGGACAGACGGTGGAGAGGGCCACCACTAAGCTACCAACTTTCTTAGCTCCAGTTCCTGAGACAGGGCTCTGGGGAATCTGGTCTGAATTGAGTTGTTTGCTTGTTCTTCCTTCCTCTCCTTGCGGGCAGTACACTGAGAAGCAGCCATATGGTGATGTTCAAAGATTTATCAGTGAATCCTGATTTGTTATACAATTTAAATATAAATTCTTTAAAAATTCCAGTAGATGCTAGAGGATTTTAGAATGTCTATTTTTTTTTTTTAAAGATTATTGTTATTGCCAGCAGTGGTAGCATATGCCTTTAATCTGAGCACTTCAGAGGCAGACACAGGCAGATCTCCAAGTTTGAGGCCAGCCTGGACTAGAGTGAGTTCCAGGACAGCCAAGGCTACAAACAAAAAGCCCAGTGTGGTGGTGGCACACGCCTTTTGTCTCAGCACTCAGGAGGCAGAGGCAAGCGAATCTCTGTGAGCTCAAGGCCAGCCTGGTCTACAAAGTGAATCCGGGACAGCCAAGGCTAGACAGAAAAACAGTGTCTTGAGAAACAACAACAACAACAAAAAGATTGTTGTTATTGTTCTTTTTTGTGACCAATTTTCCACATAAGCTTTGTCTCACGGTAAGCCAGGCTACCCCAGAACTCACCCTGTAGCCCAGGCTGGCCTCAACCTCCCAGTAATCCTGCCTGAGCTTCCCAGTTGCTAGGATTCCATGTGTGAGCTATCAAAACAAGCTTTTTAAAGGTTTCTTTAAACAGTGTTTCATTAGGTAGCCCAGGCTGGCTTTTAACTTATTATGTGTAGACCAGGCTGGCTGCAAACTCATGGCTAGGCTCCTGTTTCAGCCACCTGGGCATTGAGCTCCTAGAAGTAAGCCACTATACCTGGCTTTGAGGAAGTTTTGGATATGTCGCTGATGTTTTCTCAGAGAGGAATTTGTGGGCTCACCTCACCTTGAGAATGGATTTAAGGGCATGGCTTCTGGTAGTTTCTCAGCCCAGGACCCTGCCTGTAGCTTCTGACTGTATGTGCTTGCCTGTGTCTTTCTTTCAGACGCCGAGCGGTACCAGGATGAGTGCAGAAGCGGGTGCCCGGCCCCTCCGGGTCGGCTCCCGTGTGGAGGTGATTGGGAAGGGCCACCGGGGCACCGTGGCCTATGTTGGAGCCACACTCTTTGCCACTGGCAAGTGGGTGGGCGTGATCCTGGATGAGGCCAAAGGCAAGAACGATGGCACTGTCCAGGGAAGGAAATATTTCACATGTGACGAAGGCCACGGCATCTTTGTACGCCAATCCCAGGTAACCAGTGCGTGGGTGCGAATATCTGTTGCCTGTGCCCCTTGAGTGCAGGTATTTGTTTTCCCTAAGCGGGCATGAGGCTGTGGTTGGGAGCTCTAGCCAAGGAAAATACCTTGTCCCCCAGCTCGCTGGGGAGCTCAGGGGGGCCCCGTACTACAGGCATTCTTGATCCGACTGTACTGAGTCTGTTTTTTGGCTTCAGATCCAAGTATTTGAAGATGGAGCAGACACTACTTCTCCAGAGACTCCCGATTCTTCCGCTTCAAAGGTCCTCAAGAGAGGTACGAGCTTCCCGCATCTACACAGCCCAGTGCTCCGCCCTTCTCCTAATAACAGGGCATCTGCTCTGATTTCCTTGCTCTGTCCTCCCACCCCACTCAGAGGGTCTCTCCCTGTGGCCCTTGGTTCAAATGTCCTTTGTTGCTGTTTGCTTTCACAGAGGGAGCTGATGCAGCTGCAAAGACCAGCAAGCTGGTGAGTGGTTTGGGGCGTGGGAGGGAGTAGCACAGAGAGAGACCCAGGGCCGGGCAGCTGGAAGCGGGAGATGGGCCTGAACTGACTTAGACTTCTAGACACCTACCTTCCCTAAGGACACCTGCGGGGTATGAGTTGCGACTTTAGGGCTAGAATAAAGGTGGTAGGAAAACTGTCAGGGCCTAGAAGCTTAGGGTCAAATAGGATTGAGCTGAGGGGGGATGGGAAGGACAGGCCTAACCCTGGTATGTAGCCGCTTCCTACCTTCTGGATCCAAAGATGCCAAGACCTGAGAGTGCTAGGGCAGGGGGAGGTGGGGTGTAGGGGGAGGAGAATGCCGTTGTCCACAGGTAGTGTAAGGCGCATGCAGAGGGCCCTTCCCAGCCCCCTTTGTCTCTCCCCTACAAGGGTTGGGAGGCAGCCAGGGGGAAACGTCTAGAAGCTGTTCCTTGAGGGGTCCTTCTCTGTTCAGGGCTTGATGCTTACCCTAACACCCTCATCCCTCGCCTGTGCTCACCTGAGTTGGTATTAACACTTATGCCGTTTCCTACTCCTCACGCAGCGGGGACTGAAGCCTAAGAAGGTGGCGTGTTTACTGTTTGTGTCTGGGTGGGCTGTGAGCCCCTCGTGCTCTCCTGCATGCCCCCTCACCCCCACAGCTGCATGCATGTGTGTGTAACCATGGGCCTGGGATGGCAGGGGGGAAAGGGCAGTTCGTCTTCCAAAGTGCCTTTGAGGAAAACAAGGCCAAAGCAGCGCTCAGTAGACAGTTTTCCCTGCTCTAGAGCCCCAGCTAGAGACTCCAGGTCCTTGACGGCAGATCACAGCAGCTGGCTTGGGAGGGAGTGGAGGCACAGAGCTGGGGAGAGAGGAGGGGTGGGAGCACTGAAGAGCAGTTGGGAATCAGAACTTTGTCTACCCGCCTTTGAGTCAGTGATGCCACCAATGCCCACCTTACTGTGCCTGACAGCCTTTCACTCCTACCTTGTATAGTGTGTGCCTGAGGCTGACACACTCCCCCTTCCCCAGGGTCTTGACTGTGCACCACCGTTCCACAGATTTTTCTTTAGGTCTTTTGAGAGGGTCTCACTTTGTCACTCAGGCCAGTCTGGAATTCACTATGTAGACTAGGCTAGCCTAGACTCTGTGGCAGTCTTCCTGCCTCAGCCTTCTTAATGCTGGGCTTATAGGTGGCCACTGTCATGCCCAGCTCCTCTCCATGGACTTTTAAACACTTACATTGCTGCCATGACCACTTCCTCACACGAGTCCTTGCCTTGAGACTCAACCCGAGTTCTTCCTGCCCTGCATGTGCCTGTCTGGGCCGTGTGTACAGTGCTGTGAGCTCCTTGCTGCCAGCCTGTCTCAGGCCTTCCTGGCGTTGCATGGGAAGCTTCTGGATTGCAACACTGGGGAGGGGGGAAGGAACCCCTGGGGGAGTTGAACTCAGTGGGAGTCTTACCTTGGGAGCGGCCACATGCCAGTGCTTGTTTCCTGTCCTGGGTCCTGGCTCTGGGTAGGGATGAGCTTCTAAGGCAGATGATGCTGTAAAGGATGCTAGGCACATCCCAGACACATGGGGACTTGCTACATCCCTTGATTATTGTCTCGTGGTTGGTGCTCCAGTTTCACCTTAGATCCCTGAATAGAGAAGAGCGGAAACTACAGTGTGAGACTAGAAGAGGCCTGGCTGCGGACTGACATGACCCTGGTAGGGTCTGAGCTCATGTCCTGGTGAGACATGATAGCCCAGCCTCAAACTGTGTATGCTAAACGTGTCCCCTGCTGTCTCCAGTCTCACACCCTGATGGTTCAGTCCGAGCTGATCATTTAGCCTGGGTTTCTCCTGTCATCCCACACAGAGTAGCTAGGTCCAGAGTAACAACCTGTGTGTGTGTGTGTATATTTATTTATGTGTTTGGCTTGCATGTATGTTAGTATACTATGTCTGAGCAGTGCCTGTGGAGGCCAGACGATGGTGATGGATGCCTCTGGGACTGGAGATGGTAGTGAGCCAAGTGGGTGCTTAGAATTGAAGCTCAGTCCTCCATTAAGAGCAGCCAAGACTCTGAACCATTAGCTCCCCAAAATCAGAGTTTTGAGAGGGAGTCAGGAGAGAAGGTAGGTACTTCTACACAATACCTGCCCTTTCTAGAAAGTCCTTTAGATACCGGCCTTCATCTCTCTACAGCCTGTAGAGGTGAGGGAAGAGCCCAACACTGTCATTAGAGCTGTTGCTGGTGCCAGTGGCATGCCCAGGTTCCCTAATCACTGTGTGCTCTTGAGAGCTGGGTGCTGGAGGGGCGCTCTGACATTCTAAGCCTAAGGGTTTTGCCGGTGAGTGCAGAAGTGGATGTAATGGGGTTGTCAGAGGCCAGAGTGTAATTATGAGACAGGCTGATGGGCAGGCCTTCTGTCCCTATCCACAAATTCCCGGACTCCATAAGGTGCCATTTCTGCAATGGCCCTTGGCCCAGCTTTTTGGAGCAAGGTTTTGGACGTGGAGAAGAGGAGGGTGGAGGCAGAACCTGGTGTTTGGATGGGGGAGGGAGGGCAGCTTTGCGCAGGGCTTAGTACCATCAGGAGGAGGAGGAGCCTCCCAGTTCTGGGTGGTTGCTAGGTGACCTAGGACTGGTAGCTCCACCCCCATGGAGCTGAGGAGGGTGGGTGCATGACGTCAGGTGGAGCTGCTGCTGCTGCTGCTGCTACTGCTGCTGCGGCCACTGAGGCTGCCATCAGCTTAAGCTGCCGACCTGGGCCAGGCAAGGCTCTGGAGCCGGCTGGAGCTCACAATCGTCCGCTGCCCTGCGGTGCGCCTGCCAGGGCTTCTGTGTCGCCGCAGCAGCCTTTTGCAGGCCTGGAAGCTAAGGCTGCATTGTTGGGATTTGATGCACTAATCTCCTGTCTCCGCCGCCTTTCCCTCCCTCCCTTCGTCTGTCTTTCCTCCCTGTGTTTGTCTGCCCTCCTCTCTCCCTCCCTCTATTTCCTCTCCTTGCTTTCTGTGGTTTTCTGCAATGATGAGACAGGCACCGACAGCCCGAAAGGTACTCTTGCTTGCTCTGGTCCTGCTGCTGGGTTGCCAGGGCGATGGAAGCAGGCTGCTGGGGTGGGGGTGGGGGCTGATTGACTTCATCAGTCTACCTGGCTAGGGGAGGAGGGCAGGCAGAGGTGTGTGTCACTACTGTGCCCCACCCCTGGAGATAAATATATATATTCCTTGATCTACCTGCTTTGGGCTCTGATTTGAGTCAGTTCTGGTCCTTTTTACCCAGTGGCCTCACAGGCTTGGGCTTCAGGCAGTCTCTACTGCAGAACAGGCTTGAGGGGGTTTCCTGGGGTCCAGCCTGAGGCAGCAGGCCAGGCTATCAGTGCACGAAGCAGGCCTACTTACCAGCCGTTGCTGGAGTGACTTAGGCTTGTTCTTTCTGCATCCCACCTCCCCAGAATTTGTGCTAGGGAGTTTACTGGGATAGGATGTGGACCCTAGAGTAGGTTTTGACCTACAGCTCTGGTGAATTAGTCCTGAATGAGGATGGAGATTGGCCGCCTTAGATTCAGTGTCTGCTGAAAACAGCT
The DNA here is from genome assembly GCF_964271855.1 of Acomys minous. Classification (NCBI taxonomy): domain Eukaryota; kingdom Metazoa; phylum Chordata; class Mammalia; order Rodentia; family Muridae; genus Acomys; species Acomys minous. The sequence continues at coordinate 60,581,551 of NC_140500.1, read as the reverse complement.
CACACTGAATCTTGTCTTCGCTAGAGCCCTGAGGCCCAGCTAGCAAGCCTCTGGGAGTTGGAGCTAATTGCCCCTGTGCCACTTTGGAGTAACCCAAAGGCCCCGGATTGCTTTTGGAATAGCGCTTCCTAAGGGCTGCTGTCCACCCCACTTCCTCCCTCCAGCCGGGAGGGCACTTTGCTGAGCTGTGGGCTTTTACTAATGCAGTATTCATAGCCCTGACACCTGAGCCCTCTGCCTTAGGGATGGAGCCTGCTGCAAGGCCTGGACCTGGGGGAGGTGTAGGGAGGGGATCAGCCCTCTCCTGTCTTAGTGATCTGAGCTCCCATTTCTGGGTGTACATACTCATGTCATCGTGCAGGTTTTAGGGTGTCCACTCTAGAGTCTAGCACTTGAAGGAAGAAGCTGACTTGGGAAAGTCCTTGGGAGTGATGTCGGGGTGGGGCCTCCAGGCCGGAGTAGGAAAGAATGCTCACAGAAGGGCGGTCTCTGGAGGCCTTCTTGCCAGCTGCTGCCTCTGGTCTCCTGTGGCTCAGCCCAGGGACAGACTTCTGGGATCTGCAGAGTGTCTGAAGGGGTGCGGCCAACAAGAGTTGGGTAGAAATGAGGGTAGGGACAGGGCAAGGGGGATGTGCCTTCCTGAAGTAGGTACTGTGGTTCCCTGAGGGAGGCGGGGGTGGGGCTGGTGGGCTAGCCCTGTCCACTGCGCCTTCTGCTCTCACTGCTACCTCTGTCCTGCTGTGACCCTTTCTTTCCTGACTCCTCCTCTTCTGGCTCCTGTCGCCTGTCCAGACCACAACTCGACGGCCCAAGGTGAGAACAAGCAGTCTCTGTAAGCCACTGCTGAGTGCAAACACACTTCAGGCATGTGCATGTATGTGGGCATGCATGCTAGCAAGTCAGTGTTGGTCACAGTATACCAAGGGAGAAGCAGCGCTTGAGGCTGCGAACTGGACCCTGGGAGACTGATTTCTAATTCTTTTTTTTTTTAAACATGTATTTTTATTTTATGTTTATGAGTGTTGCCTGCATGTATGTATGTATGTATGTATGTATGTATGTATGTATGTGTACCATTTTGTGCCCTCAGAGGCCCAGAGAGGGTGTCAGATCTTTTGAGTGTTGCCACATGAGTGCTGGGAATCAAACCTGGGTCCTCTGGAAGAGCAGCTAGTGCTCTTAACTCCTGAGCTTTCTCTCCAGCCCCAGCAACTTCTTATCCTTAAGAGGCCACCTTAGCTAGTACATTGAGTGTGGAAAAGCAAGTAAGAGGAGCTGTGGCTAAGCTTGGCTTTGGCCAGCTTGGAAGGGTAAAATGAAAAGAAGTGAGTGCACAGGGTCTGCATGAGGGGGTGAGACTCCGAAGGCTTCGAGGCCAGAGCATCTGTGGGTAGTATGTGCTTTCCACGTGTCCGCTCACCAGGAGAACTTTGGGGCTCAGCATCACCAGGGGCAGCACTATCTACCCCAGGGTTTGTGGCTTCCTGGAAGCTGGCCAGCCCCCCAACTCCAGCCACAGCATGGGCCCAGGTACTGTTGCTCAGTTGGAGCTTCAGCTTGGGGGAGGACGTGCGGGGTTGGGTCTACTTACCTCACTTCCAGGGTAGCCTGTACAGTTTCCAACTCAACCCGGTAACCACCAGGATCCCTTGCCATAGACGAAAGGAGTGAGGTCCAGTGGACTGCCAAGACTAGGGAGGCTTCCCAGGGAGTAAGCCTGCCTCTACGCTTTTGGCCCCGCCCTCTGTGAGAACATGGCAGTTGAGAACAATCTCTGATCTGTTCTTTGCTTCTGGGAACAGCATTGAGGCACTTTGTCACTGTTGGGGGAGTCGGGCGTGCACGCAGCACAAGGATGGGAGGATTAAGAAGTTGCTAGAGTGAGCACAACTAGGTCACAGAAGGGAGTGTGGGGCATGAGAGCCTGCTTTGAAGGTTACGGCATAGTGGGGAGGAGGTAGACACAGTCCCAAGGGAGGAACCTTATAATCTTATGTCTCCCACCCTCTCCTCTTTTTCTCCACTGTCCTTTGTCACTGTTGCTTTTGGACTCTGTCATTGTCGTTGTCACCCCCCCCCACCCCCGTCTTTGGTCTCATTGTGCTTTCATTCGCCCTCTGTCTTCTCTCTCTGCCTCCTTGCCTTGCTCTCTCTCTTCCTTCCATGTTCTGTTCTCTTTCTGGCCCGCCCTTACCCTCTCAATAGCCTACCCGCCCAGCCAGTACTGGGGTGTCTGGGCCCAGTAGCTCCCTGGGCCCCTCGGGATCGGCATCAGCCGGTGAGCTGAGCAGCAGTGAGCCCAGCACCCCAGCTCAGACTCCGCTGGCAGCACCCATCATCCCCACACCGGCCCTCACCTCTCCTGGAGCAGCACCCCCACTTCCTTCTCCCTCTAAGGTAAGGACACTCAAGGCACCAAGGGGCCTGCCACGGAAACTTCCCCAGAGTTCGGGAAGACTTAGGACTCAAATCAGAGTGAGGACAGCATGCTCCTGGCGGAAACACCCTTTCTTTCCTGCCCTTCTCTACCTTTTCCACATGGCACGTTTTCCTCATAGATGTCCATATGCCGCCTGCTCGTGATTCGCAGTCAAGGGAAATTTTTATTTTGCTAGGGTGGGGCAGGGGCTGCGCACAAACGGTGGGAACCTCATCTTGGCAGGAAGAGGAGGGGCTGAGGGCGCAGGTGCGGGACCTGGAGGAGAAGCTGGAGACCTTGCGTCTGAAGCGCTCAGAAGACAAGGCGAAGCTGAAGGAGCTGGAGAAGCACAGGATCCAGCTGGAGCAGGTGCAGGAATGGAAGAGCAAGATGCAGGAGCAGCAGGCCGACCTGCAGCGGCGCCTCAAGGAGGCCCGGAAGGTGAGCCTCGGGACCCGACCCGAGAGGTGCGCCGCACCCTGGGCTGCCCGGGAGGAAGGGGCGCACGGACTCACTCTTTCCCTGTTCCCCCTCCAACCTCCAGGAAGCCAAGGAGGCGCTGGAGGCGAAGGAGCGCTACATGGAGGAGATGGCGGACACGGCTGACGCCATTGAGATGGCCACTCTGGACAAGGAGATGGCTGAGGAGCGGGCTGAGTCTCTGCAGCAGGAGGTGGAGGCGCTGAAGGAACGGGTGGACGAGCTCACCACCGACCTGGAGATCCTCAAGGCTGAAATCGAAGAGAAAGGTAAGGAGCGAGGACCAGCAGGGCCAGCTGGCGGAGTAGGGCCAGCGTGAACACACTGCTGCTCTCACAGGCTCTGACGGGGCTGCGTCCAGCTACCAGCTCAAGCAGCTAGAGGAGCAGAACGCCCGCCTAAAGGACGCCCTGGTGAGGTAGGCCTTCCTCTGCCCCGTCCTCGCGACAGGCCGGGGCTCGCACTGCCTCGTGACTGATACGCTCTCTGCAGTCTCTGTCTTCTCTTTGACGCCTTCCCTTGCTCCTTCCACTTCTCCACAGGATGCGAGATCTCTCTTCCTCAGAGAAGCAGGAACACGTAAAGCTCCAGAAGCTCATGGAAAAGAAGAACCAGGAGCTGGAGGTTGTAAGGCAGCAGCGTGAGCGCCTTCAGGAGGAGCTAAGCCAGGCCGAGAGCACCATCGACGAGCTCAAAGAGCAGGTCAGTGAGCACAGCCCTCCCCGCGTGGGAGCACCTGCTGCCCCTTGCCCTGCGAGCACAGCCCTCCCTGAGTGGCGCGCCCGCAGCCCCTCACCTTGCCAGGCCCTTACAGCCACACTTCTCCCTGGCCATTCCCTGTAACGCAGGTGGACGCAGCTCTGGGGGCCGAGGAGATGGTGGAGATGCTGACTGACCGGAACCTGAATCTGGAAGAGAAAGTGCGGGAATTGCGGGAGACTGTGGGGGATTTGGTAAGAGAAGGGCAGATCCCTGACTTCTGACCCTGGTGGGGGATAATTGGAAGGGACCTTCTGAGAGAGACTGACGTCAGAGCCTTGGCCTTTGAGCGGGGCTGTGGTGAGGGGACTGTCCCAGCCCCGCCATCCTGACCCTGCCTGTGTGCTCTCCCCCACCTTTGTGGCATCCAGGAAGCGATGAACGAAATGAACGATGAACTGCAGGAAAATGCACGGGAGACAGAGCTGGAGCTACGGGAGCAGCTGGACATGGCTGGTGCCCGGGTACGGGAGGCCCAGAAGCGTGTGGAAGCAGCTCAGGAGACTGTCGCTGACTACCAGCAAACCATCAAGAAGTACCGCCAACTGACCGCCCACCTACAGGTGCCTGCCTCGCCTCGCCTGTTCTCTGCTCAAGATCACCCTAGGGCTCCCAGGGCCCACTGTGTTTCACTGTCTGCCCTTAGGATGTCAATCGGGAGCTGACCAACCAGCAGGAAGCATCTGTGGAGAGACAGCAGCAGCCACCTCCGGAGACTTTTGATTTCAAAATCAAGTTTGCCGAGACCAAGGCTCATGCCAAGGTCAGGAAAGTGGGCACCTCGAAGTCAGGGGTGTGAGGGAGCCTAGCAAGGGCAGGGTGCTGTGGGCTGACTTGGGTCTTTCGTGTGGTGATCGTGGAAGAGTCCGGCCTGGGCTTATCCTAGAAACAAGGGGCCTGGTGGTCCTGCAGCTTTCTGTCCAGGCTGAGGGATCTCCTCCCTGTCCACCTCACAGGCAATCGAGATGGAGTTGAGACAGATGGAGGTAGCCCAGGCCAACCGGCACATGTCCCTGCTGACAGCCTTCATGCCTGACAGCTTCCTGCGGCCGGGTGGAGACCATGACTGTGTCCTGGTGCTGCTCCTCATGCCCCGGCTCATCTGCAAGGTATGACCAGTCAGTCACATGTGAGCAGAAACCTACTGAGCCAGGCACTGAGGGCGAGAAGGGAAGGCAGCAGGCACCGCGTGCCCACAGTTTACAGGGGAGTGGAGGGCCTCACTCAGCAGGGTCTCGTGAGCACAGAGCCAGCCACCACACTCAGAGCTCTGCGTGTGCATTCCACCAGCTACAGGGCAGAAGCATCTGGAGAAAGACCTTGGGGATGCACAATTTTTTCCTAACTGTTTTCTAAACAACCCAGTACAGCCATGGTATCACCTAGCTTGTGTTGGGCATCATCGGTAGCCTAGAGGTGGCTTAATGTGTATAGGAGCGTGCACACAGGCTGCATGCAGATCCTGTGCATTTTACATGAGGCGCTCAAACATGTGCTGGTGTTTACAGGAGGAGTCGCCCCGCCCCCAGCCCCCCCTACCCCCCATTAGAAGGAACAGTCCAGGAAGAAGTAGCCTCCTTATGCAGCAGTTGCTAATCTGCTTTAGGTGAGGGTGGAAGTTACCTGAAGGAATAGCATTTGCACCAGGCCAGAGGCAGCCGGGGTGTCAGGCGGTAAGTGGCAGATAGTGAGAGCAGCCTTGATCAGTCCCACGGTTCTACTGCCCTTTGTTCTCTTGGTCACTCAACAAGCTCCTGGCATGACCCTGCGCCTCTGTGAGCCTCCTGCCCATCCGAGGCTGTTTCTGCTTCTCTTCCATGTGGACGTGTCCTCCACATAGTTGCTTAGCCACGTGGATCTGTGTTCTTGGTCCCCTGCTCCCAGTGCCCGGACCCTGATCTTCCTCCTACAGGCAGAGCTCATCCGGAAGCAGGCCCAGGAGAAGTTTGACCTCAGTGAGAACTGTTCAGAGCGGCCCGGACTGCGAGGCGCTGCAGGGGAGCAGCTCAGCTTTGCTGCTGGCCTGGTGTACTCACTGAGTCTGCTGCAGGCCACTCTGCACCGCTATGAGCAGTAAGGCACCCCTTGTCCCCTCCCCTGCCCCTGGGCCCGTGAGGCAGGACCGGCTGGAGACCTGGCCTCACAGTGCCCGCCCGTCTCTGGCCTTAGCGCCCTCTCTCAGTGCAACGTGGATGTGTACAAGAAGGTGGGGAGCCTGTACCCTGAGATGAGCGCCCACGAGCGCTCCCTAGACTTCCTCATTGAGCTGCTGCACAAGGACCAGCTGGACGAGACTGTCAATGTGGAGCCCCTCACCAAGGCCATCAAGTACTACCAGGTCTGGGCTGCTGGCCGAGGGTGGGGAGGGGCAGGGTGTCCCGGGCTGTGTGTCCCTGCTTGGCTGCCTGAGTCCCAGCCTGCTCTGGTTTTGTTGTTGTTGGAGCTGGGAGATCCAGTATTTTTTGTTTTGTTCTTTTGAGACTGGGTCTCACATAACCCAGGCCGGCCTTAAACTTGCTATGTAGCCAAAGATAACCTTGAACTCCTGATCCTCCTGCCTCCGTCTCGAGGGCTTGGATAATAGGTCTATGAGGTCATGTCTGGATTAAAACAAAACAGCCTGTGTGTGTAGTGTATGTGCACGCGTGTGTGCATGGGTATCACATGCCACAGTGTACATGGGGAGGTCATAGGGCACCATGAGGAAGTTGACTCTTCCCTTCCACCATATGGGTCTTGAAGATTAAACTCCAGTTGTTTGTCTTGGGAGCAAGTGTCACTGCCCCCGAGCTAACTCACTGGCCACTTTTATAATACAGTAGTTCACTGTAGCTCAGGCTGGCCTTGAACTCCTGATGCTCTTGTCTTAGCGTCCCCAGCTCTGTGATTATGGACCTGCACCACCAGTCCCAGTTCTTGTTGGCTCTGATGTGAGCGTGCCTGGTGATGTCCCTGCCTGGAGGGTTTGGAAAGTTTTGTACTTGTTAAGACCCCAGTGTCCAAGACTGCAGCTCTAGTTTGGGAAGAGGGCAGTCTCCTAGCCCCTGCCCTCCCATAGGCTAAGGCCGCCTCCCTGTTGTCTCTCCTCAGCATCTGTATAGCATCCACCTTGCGGAACAACCCGAGGACTCCACCATGCAGCTGGCCGACCACATCAAGGTGACATGTCTAGATCGGGGTGAAGCGTGCTGTAGGGATGAGGGCGGGAGATCAGATGGAGGGGTCAGGAACGGTAGAGGACGCATGCACATGTGGTAGCCGTCAGAAGATGGGGACGCCTTAGGGATGATGATGATGGGGCAAAGAGCTCCCATTAGGCGCTAAGACCACACGTCTCCTTCTGCACAGTTCACGCAGAGTGCCCTGGACTGCATGAGCGTGGAGGTGGGGCGGCTGCGCTCCTTCTTGCAGGTGAGGGCACATCTGGATCTGGTTCTTTGTATCCCTTCCCCTCCCCTTCCCCTGGCGCTAATGCTGACTTCTCCATTTCCTGTTCCTATGTAGGGTGGGCAGGAGGCAACGGATATTGCCCTTCTCCTCCGAGACCTGGAAACATCATGCAGCGACATCCGTCAGTTCTGCAAGAAGATCCGAAGGCGGATGCCAGGGACAGATGCTCCTGGGATCCCAGCAGCGCTGGCCTTTGGATCTCAGGTTTAGGGCTGAGACTGTGAGGGAAGGGTGTTGAGCAGGGACAAGAAGGGCTCCCCCCCACTCCCTCCCCCCCCCCCCCCCCCACATAACGATCTGTATCTATCTGGCCAGGGGCCTGAATTGGGAAACTAGGAACCATGGTGCTGGGCCGGGGTGGACTCTTGACTCTAGCCTCCACACAGGTGTCTGACACGCTCCTCGACTGCAGGAAGCACTTGACATGGGTGGTAGCTGTCCTGCAGGAGGTGGCAGCTGCGGCCGCCCAGCTTATTGCCCCCCTGGCAGAGAATGAGGGGCTGCCTGTGGCTGCGCTGGAGGAGCTCGCTTTCAAAGCAAGCGAACAGGTTGGCCTGGGACCTGGGACTGTGGGGTCTGGGGAGGCAGCGGCTGTTGCCGGCCTCTCATACCGGCCCCTGGCTGTTGCAGATCTACGGGAGCCCCTCCAGCAGCCCCTATGAGTGTCTGCGTCAGTCATGCACCATCCTCATCAGCACAATGAACAAGCTGGCCACAGCCATGCAAGAGGGCGAGTACGATGCAGAGCGGCCTCCAAGCAAGGTAGGTGGAGGTCTCTGGGGACCTAGTGGCCTCCAGGGGTGCAACATGCAGAGCTACCTTGGTTGTGGAGGATGGGAGGCTGGAGGGAGGAGCGTCCTGCCTAGAAGTCAGGATGATTTTCTTGTGACTGGATGTCTCCCGAAAGGAGGGCAGGTCTCCTTCCCCTGCCTCTACTGTCTGACACACTCTGTCCTCTGTCCCCTGCCTCTACTGTCTGACACACTCTGTCCTCTGTCCCCTGCCTCTACTGTCTGACACACTCTGTCCTCTGTCCCCTGCCTCTACTGTCTGACACACTCTGTCTTGTAGCCTCCTCCGGTTGAGCTTCGGGCTGCAGCCCTGCGTGCGGAGATCACAGACGCCGAAGGTCTGGGTTTGAAGCTTGAGGACCGAGAGACAGTTATCAAGGAGTTAAAGAAGTCACTCAAGATTAAGGTGCGGAGGACTGGAGAGATGGAGCGGTGGTTAAGAGCCCTAGCTGGTCTTCAGAGGACCCTGGTTTGAGTCTCTGCACCCACTTGGTGGCTCGCAGCCATGTGTAATTCTGGTCCTAGGGGATCCAATGCCGTCTTCTGGCTTCTGAGGGCACCAGGCATAAATATAGTACATAGACATGCATGCAGACGAAACCACACATAACATGAAGTAATTAATTTAAAAAACTAAGGTGAAGACAGGGCAGCAGCAAGTGCCGGGAGTGGGGATCCAGCCACATGGGAGCTGAGGCAAGAAGTGGGTCCCGCAAAAAGGGTCATCAGGGAGGGAGCTCCTGCGTCTCACAGTCTCACCTGGTCCTGAGGCTCCTGGGAGGATGTGAAGAGCAGGAGTGTCAACCTTGTGCAGGGAGAGGAGCTGAGTGAGGCCAACGTGCGCCTGAGCCTCCTGGAGAAGAAGCTGGACAGCGCTGCCAAGGACGCCGATGAACGCATCGACAAAGTCCAGACGCGGCTGCAGGAGACTCAGGCCCTGCTGAAGAAGAAGGAGAAGTCAGGCACCACCCCGGGGGGTGGGGGGTGGGGGTGGGGGGGTGGGGGGGTGGGGGGGGCGAGTCCTCCACCCCTCGCTCCTGTCAGCAGCTTTCTGCTGTAGTGACTCCTTGTTCCCTGTAGTGTGTCTACCCCACTTGTCCTTCCCTAGTGTCCTCCACTGCCCCGCCGCAGCCGTAGCTGGGGTTGCCTCTAAGGGTCTGCTGTGGGGACCGAGAGGACACATGGGGCTGTGAGGAAGGGACACAGCCCAGGTTTTCCTCCACAGAGACTTTGAGGAGACAATGGATGCACTCCAGGCCGACATCGACCAGCTGGAGGCGGAGAAGGTGGAGCTCAAGCAGCGCCTGAACAGCCAGTCCAAGCGCACAATCGAGGGGCTCCGAGGTCCCCCTCCCTCAGGCATTGCCACCCTGGTCTCTGGCATTGCTGGCGGTGAGTACAGTGGTGGTGAGTGGCATCTGCCCAGAGGATACTGACTGTCCTCTCTTCTGGCCTCGGTTTGACCTCAGGTGCCCATACCCTAGGTGTTCAGCCAGGAACATGCGTGCCCCAGTTTCTCTGCCTGCTTTCACCAGGGTTTCATTGTCCTGGGAGAGGCGTGCAGAGAGCTGCCTTATGAAGGAGCACGCTACCAAGACTGAGGTCAGAGTAACAGGGGCAGGAGAGGCCAGGCCACGCTGCTGGAGCGCTCAGCCTTTTGTGAAGCCGGTGCCTGACAGTCCCTCAGCGTGCCTGCTCCGTGTCATGGCTTCCATAGGTTTCCATGGCATCGCTCTCTCTTCCGTGGCAGATTCTTCCGGTTTTGCTCTTGGCTTCCATTCTGACTTTTGCTTAGCCTCTTAGTAGGGTCAGGGAGCCTCACGTGGAGGGTTTCTGTCTCCCAGCCTCAGTCCTCTGGGTGAAGAGGCCACTGCCTCTGCTTCTCAATGGCCTGGTTTGGTTCTGTTTCCCCTCAGTTTTGTACTTAACGTTTTCACCACGGGAGAACAATCTCTTAGCCCCATAATTAAACCACCGGGGTCTCGGGCCTTCCTCACTGCTCACCTCTCCTGAGGCCTTGCCCTCCTCAAATTCCTTGTCACAGATACAACCTGACTCAGAGAGGAGACCCAGTGCCTTTGTGACATTGTACTCCCACAGTGCACACAGCTCCCCATCTTTAGGTTCAGCATTTTGTATTGTTTTAGTACAGACTCTTAAACAAATTCTGCTTCTGAATTAATGAAGCATCCCACCAAAAAGCGAAGCATTTGCCTCAGAGCAAGGGGGAAGCCTGAGGAGCTTGTGCCTTCTCCCTGAGCTGTGCAGCCGGGTGCGGTCTCTGGCGCACTCCCTGAGCTGTGCAGCCGGGTGCAGTCTCTGGAGCACTCCCTGAGCTGTGCAGCCGGGTGCAGTCTCTGGAGCACTCCCTGAGCTGTGCAGCCGGGTGCAGTCTCTGGAGCACTCCCTGAGCTGTGCAGCCGGGTGCAGTCTCTGGAGCACTCCCTGAGCTGTGCAGCCGGGTGCAGTCTCTGGAGCACTCCCTGAGCTGTGCAGCCAGGTGCAGTCTCTGGAGCACTCCCTGAGCTGTGCAGCCGGGTGCAGTCTCTGGAGCACTCCCTGAGCTGTGCAGCCGGGTGCAGTCTCTGGAGCACTCCCTGAGCTGTGCAGCCGGGTGCAGTCTCTGGAGCACTCCCTGAGCTGTGCAGCCGGGTGCAGTCTCTGGAGCACTCCCTGAGCTGTGCAGCCGGGTGCAGTCTCTGGAGCACTCCCTGAGCTGTGCAGCCGGGTGCAGTCTCTGGAGCACTCCCTGAGCTGTGCAGCCGGGTGCAGTCTCTGGAGCACTCCCTGAGCTGTGCAGCCGGGTGCAGTCTCTGGAGCACTCCCTGAGCTGTGCAGCCGGGTGCAGTCTCTGGAGCACTCCCTGAGCTGTGCAGCCAGGTGCAGTCTCTGGCGCACTCACCACGCCTTAGCGGGAGGCAGGGAGGCAGAAGCAGCCCTGCACCCGAGTGCTTCCTGCATTCACTCACTTTGCCGTCCTCACATGTGCCCTGACTCTCAGCCTTGCCACCTTTGCTCTCTCACACGTCTGCCCGCACCCCAGAGGCAGAGGCAGGGTCTCAAAGACGAAGTTTTGGTGGTGAGGGAAGAGTCTGCTGCACGTTGAGCCCAGAGTTCCTCTGCTTCTTCCTTGTCCCCACATTTTCTAACCCTCTCTCTCTCTTCTGCTCCCCCACGGGCTCTCCAGAGGAACAACAGCGAGGTAGAGACCCACCCAGGCTGGGGTTTCCCGGGAACTGGGACAGGGGACGTCAGAAGTGGCGGTGGGAGGGGGAGCAGAAGCCCAGGGCTGATGGCATTCTGCGTGTTGCTCTCAGGGGGTGCTCCCGGGCAGCCTCCAGGCGCCTCGCCAGGCCCGGGGCTGGTGAAGGACTCACCGCTGCTGCTGCAGCAGATCTCTGCTATGAGGTTGCACATCTCTCAGCTGCAGCATGAAAACAGCATCCTCAAAGTAAGGCGCCCAGTGGGGACCGTGGGGTGGAGCCCAGAGGACGCATGCCCACTGATGGACAGCAAAGGCCACTCGAACCTCTGACTCTGTTCCCTCCCACCTGACAGGGAGCCCAGATGAAGGCATCCTTGGCAGCTCTGCCCCCTCTGCATGTTGCAAAGCTTTCTCTCCCGCCCCATGAGGGCCCTGGTGGTGAGCTGGTGGCTGGAGCGCTGTATCGCAAGACCAGCCAGCTATTGGAGACACTAAATCAGCTGAGCACACACACCCACGTCGTAGATATCACTCGAACCAGCCCAGGTGTGTGCTCTCCCCTCCCCAGGGCATGGACAGGGTCTCATCCTCCCCATGAGGTTCTCCCCGCTGCTGGCTTCAGGTTCAGTCTCCCTCCCCCCTGCAGTGTGGCTGTCCAGGCTCCCTCCCCCTGCAGTGTGGCTGGCTTCAGGTCCAGTGTCCCTCCCCCCTGCAGTGTGGCTGGCTTCAGGTTCAGTGGCCCTCCCCCTGCAGTGTGGCTGTCCAGGCTCCCTCCCCCTGCAGTGTGGCTGGCTTCAGGTCCAGCCTCCCTGGTTCTCGTGCACACCCCCTTCCTGCCTTCTCTCTCGTCTGCCTCTCCCTTCTTCCTTTTCTCATACTGGGGGTTGAACTGAGGGCCTTAAGCCTGCTAGGCTAGTGCCTATAGCCCCAGCGTTTTACTTTTTAGTACTTTTATTTGTTTTGTTTGAGACAGGGTTTCTCTGTGTAGCCCTGGCTGTCCTGGAACTCTCCCTGTAGACCAGGCAGGCCTCGAACTTCCAGTCCTCCTATTTCAGTCTCCTAGTAGCTGCTTCTAGGCTTCCCATCAGACCCAGCTCCCTCTTCCTCTGAAGCGCCTGTTGTCTGTGGGTCCAGTGCTGACGCTGCTGAGCATGCACCAGCTGCTTGGCTGGACCCTAGTGTCCTCAGCATCTTTCCCTCTTCACAGCTGCCAAGAGCCCGTCAGCTCAGCTAATGGAGCAAGTGGCTCAGCTCAAATCCCTGAGTGACACCATTGAGAAGCTTAAGGTCAGTCACATGCTGCCTTTCCTTCACTCAGCTCCCTTGGCTCATCCTCGGGGGGAGCCAGGCACTGGTGGGGTTCTCTGGACTTGCTCCCTCCGTGCTTGGAGGCACATTGAGGAGTTGGTAAATTCGCATCAACAAAGTGCCTGACTGGGGTCGTTTATAGGCTGGTGAACCACCGGTGCTGACCAAACGGTTCTCTGGGATATGTGGCTGCAGTTTCTGTCAGCTGTAGTCATTGGAGGGCACAGTGTTTGCCAGTGGCTCCTTAGAGGCCATGGACACTAAATATGGCCTCAGTGAAGGTGTAAAAAGCATGGAGGGATGCTGGGAAGGGACTGGGCCAGAGGCAGGAGCAGAGGCTCAGCCATTGAAAGCTGCCCTCCTTCTGGAGCTACTGTCTCTGTGAAGCTCTGGAGGTCTTGACCTACCCAGCCGCGTCCCCTAAAGGAGCCCTGTCCCCATCCCTCTCCCCAGGATGAGGTACTCAAGGAGGCAGTCACTCAGCGTCCTGGAGCTACAGTTCCCACTGACTTTGCCACCTTCCCTTCATCAGCCTTCCTCCGGGTAAGGGGGAACATGGTGGGGGGCATATGCTGGGTGCTCCTGTGGGCTCGCCCCCTCCTCCTGCCATTGAAGGGCCTCTGGAGTCTTATCCGTACCCCCACTCCACCCCACCCCACCCTGCTTATCTGTAGGGCCAAGTCTTACTTGCACAGAACCCAGAAGTACTTTCAGCACTTACAGATTGGAATATTCTAGCATATAAGGAACACCTGCCCTTGTTAGATGACTCCTGTTTTAATTTGAAAAATGTTACTGTGGAGTCAGAGCTCAGAAGCCCCAGTTTCCCAGGGGCTGCCAGAGTCGGTACCCAAGGACCCTCCAGCGGCCCATCATCAAGTGAGCCCTGGACCTGAGGGAAGCCCTTGTTCTCTTCCCAACACAAGGCCAAGGAGGAGCAGCAGGAGGACACCGTCTACATGGGCAAAGTGACCTTTTCATGTGCGGCAGGCCTAGGACAGCGACACCGCCTGGTGCTGACCCAGGAGCAGCTGCACCAGCTTCACAGTCGCCTCATCTCCTAAGCACCCCTCCATGCCATAGCCCCCCGGGACCACTGCCCACCGCACAGCCACCTCAGCCACTCCCGGGATGAGCCACATGTAAGCTCTTGCGTGGTTCAGCTTTGCCTGGTCTGGTCAGGGTCCCGTTGCTTCTGTCCCCTGGGTTTGCCTGTCCACCCCTGGCCTCTTCCGTATTTGCTATTCAGCTGCTCCCTCTTTCCAGAGGGGCCTCAGGGCATTGGAGGGGGGCTGACACCCCTCCACTAAAGATTAAGTGAGGTCTCCTTGACTGAGGCCTTCACCCATTGATTAAAGCAACTTGTGCTTCACGGCTTTCTGTGTGACTCTGAGTGGGACCTGGGCTAACTGGGTCAGAATGGGCAGGGGAGACTGCAGGAGAAACTGCATGTGCCGAGGCTGTGGAGGGCCCTCTCTGGCGATGGGTCAAGTGCTGTGCCCTCAGCACATGTGTAGAGCGGGAGCAGGAGCCACGTGGGAGGCGTGGCCAGCAGAAGCCCCGTAGTGTATCCAGCTCAGTTCCACCCCTACAACTGCATCTTCAGTTTCTGGAGTTGGCTTCCTGGTGCATTGACCGTTGTCTTGCCATCAGCCTTGGGGCTCTCAGATTAACATTACTAAACCAGGGAGACTGAGGCAGCACAGCGGTAAGAAATGATGCCAGTTACAAAGCCTATATCTAAACTCACAGCCAGTCAGTGTCATGGAGAGCTGCTGCTGAGAGATCTTGGGATTTCTGGTCGTGATTTAGATCTGTTGAAAGACTTCCAGGTGGGGCTGGAGAGATGGCTCAGTGGTTAAGAGCACTGACTGCTCCTCTGGAGGACCCAGGTTCAATTGCCAGCAACCACATGGCAGCTCACAACTGTCTGTAACCTCAAGATCTGACACCTTCACAGGCATACATGCAAGCAAAGCACAAATGCACATAAAATAAAATAAAATAATTTTTTTTAAAAAAGCATACTTCAGGTGTAAGACTCACTGGACCTGTGGGCAGCACTTTAGAATTTCAGAGCTCAGTCCAGCTGTTTACTGATCAGCTCTTTGAGGTGCTGTCCTGTTGCCCATGTGGGAAAAGATGTTCTCAAAGGGTCTGGTCCAGGTGGGGAAGAAGCTCATGTGCTTGGAGTGGTCCAGCTGGGCTAAGCCTGCACTCAAGGGGCTGGGGGGGAAGCGGAGATGGGGAGGGAGCCAGGGACCTCAGGTGTGATCAGAATGCCTTGTAGGGGATTGTGGGGTTTGAATATCATGTCTCTAGCCTTCCTTGTTGGGGTTCTGGGAAAGAGCCCGTTAGGTGACTTTTCTCAGTACCCCACGGATAGTACATGGCTAATGCGTTTTATTAGATGCTAAGACTTAACTTGCTGTGTACCAGGGAGGGCTGGAATGTAGGGCTTGGTTGCCACAGAACTACTGACAAGGTTGCTCTGTGTGTGTTGCTAGGATTTGAACCCAAGTCCTTACGAATGGTACAATCGTTTTATCACAGCTGTATCCTCAGCCTGTGGGTTTGCTGTCTTGGTAGCTCATAATCTCTACCTCGTCTCTCCAACTCTGGCTTCTCTAGTGCTAAGAAAATCACAGGCCACACATTGCCTCTCACATTGATCTTGCTTTTGTCCTTTCGCCCAGCAATCTGTCTTGCCTCTGACTGGTGGTTAAGATATTGAGGGTCAGCCAGGTGTGGGGGCGCACGCCACTCAGGAGGCAGAGGCAGGCAGGTCTTTGTGAGTTCAGGCTAGCCTGGTCTACAAAGCAAGTTCCAGGCCAAAAGGGATACACAGTGAAACCCTATCTCAAAACAAAAACAAGCAAAGATGGGAGTGTTTGGGTTTTTCCTTGTCCTTCAACTTTGGTGGCAGGTTTTCACACCAAGCTGCACTGTGGATTCCCAGGCTCATCCGTCCTGTGACTTGCTGACTACTTCCCAGTGAATGCCCTGCAGGATCTCAGAGTTCAACATGTCCAATGTCCTGGGTGTGGCAAGCCACAAGATGACTCTTACTGCCGTGTGTGTGTGTGTGTGTGTGTGTGTGTGTGTGTGTGTGTGTGTGGCCAGAGCATAACTTCACTGGGACTTTGGCTGGCCAGAATGCCCCGGGATGGATGACAAGCTCACCACACCTGTCTCTCACTGGAACTCGAACCCAGGTCTTCATGCTTGCACAGCAAGCACTGCACCAACTGAGCCATCTTCCCAGCCCCGAGTCTGTCCATTTTAAAATGCCTTCCGAATGCACGTAGCTGCTTGTGCAGGAATGCTCGCAGTATTAAATTGTTTACCCCGTGTCCACTGCCTTTCCCCGACAAGTTCTGCACACCAGTGTTGGGTGAATTCTTCTGAAACACAAGCTAGCGGAGCTTCAAATCCTGAAATGATAGGACCCCTCCTAGTGTCTAGGATTTAAAAGGTAAAATTTCCAGGATTCACAAGGTCATACGCTCTTAGGTTCCGCCTATCTCTCCAGCCTCTTAGGGGTCTGTCCTCCAAATGTGTCCAGTGTCCCAGCTTTAGTGAACCCCTGGGGTTCTCATACTCCCCTGTGCTCTCAGCCCTCTCCCTCTGAAGGAGAGAAGCCATTTGTCTCTTTCCCTGGTCTCCACCTCCTTGCCCCATCCCTGTTTCTCTCCCCCACCCCCTTTTTGAGAGCACTTTCTAATGCTGCCATCTGGGGAAGGCGTGGTTCTGCTGTTTCTTGGGTGCTACCCTTTGTTCCAGGCCTGTTTGGGGTGGCACAGGTTCCACTGCACCTGTCTCCATTGCCTCTCCCTTTGGGGTACCTTCCATCTCTGCATCCTCAGACACAGGAGAAGAGCCCATGTTTCAGAAGGGTGTGGGCTCTGGGCATGGGCTTGAGGTACTGGTGAGAATGCTGGCTGGCTGACTGTCTAGTCATGGCTGTTCAGCTCTTGGGCCCATCAGGTGTGGAGGTCATCAGGGAAGTTCAAATTGCAGCGAGCTGGGAGTGCGCCTACCTGTGGCGGCTGAAGGAATGCTTTGCCTGAGTTCACTGTCTTAATTCTAGTTAGTAGAGAGGGAGGCAAAGCTTGATTGCCAGCACTTCCTTGGAAGATGCAGTCAGCTGCAGCAATGACAGAGGGGAGGAGGAGATGAAAGGCTAGGGCAGAACTGGCCATTGCTTCACAGGGGCACAGCTGGTCGCTTGCCCTGCTGAGCCCTTCCCGGACAGACCACATACAAGCACCAAGCCTGGGCTCAGAAGCACAGAGAGGAAGCTTACCTACTCTCATTGGGGGGTGTTAACTCTTCCTTCTCACTGCCGTGGCACACGGTATGCCATATTATCCATGTTCCATGGTGTGAGGGGAACACCAGGCGCTGGGCTGCAGGAAACACCAGAACAGAGCTGGAAACTGAGAACAACAGCAGCAAATTGCTCAAAGGGAGCACAGAGCAGCCAAGGCAGAGTCCTGGGCAGTGCTGAGAACTGAGCATCCCCAGCCCCATGCCCCAGTAGAACTGGGGGAGCAGCCATTAGGACTCTTAAGCAAAGTGTCTGGTCAGACGTGTTATCTGACGGAAGTGAATAGGGACCGGTTCAATCTTGAAGTAGAGCTTTTTTTCAGAGAAGAGAGAATTAACACCCCAAGAATGTCTTCTGGCTCATCTGCAGAGCCAGTCACTGGAGCTCAGTGTTCCCCTCTGCCCAGGTGCTCATCCACATTTCTGGGACCTGGGATATCCTCTCTTCTCTTTCAGAGGCACTTGAAATGTGAGTTCAGCTGGGGTCAACCTTGTATTCCTTCAAGTGCGTTTGGGCAGGAGGGATAATGCAGAAAATATTCCTAGTGTGTGCGTGCTATGAGGGTAATAACTGAGTCTGCGATATGGGGCACATACAGGGTGTGACAGCGTCCCTATCTCTCCTTTACATATGCTGTCCTTTACCAAATGAGGAAAGAGACACCAGAGCGCAGATACAAGTAAGGTCAGTGATTTCCAGGTGCCTGATGGCCTGGTGGACAGGAACCTGGAATGGAGGCACAGCAGGTTATGCAGACAAGAAAGGAGAACGAGGCCCTCACTGCACTGTGGCACCCCCGTTCCATCCATCCATCTGTCCATCGGCTCACTGGAGAGTGCCATAGAACTGAGGGTTGCAGGTGCCAGTGGATGGCCAGGCCGACAACCGTGGGGGTGTGTAGTGGATGCAAACATGTTTTTGTTTTGATCTCAAGTGTGGGATGTGAAACAGACTTGTGAGAGAGCACGTGATGTTTGTCTACTAGAAGAGGAACTGTTACCTCTTGTGGAGGCATGGTCTGTGCAAACTGATAAACATCCCAGTACAGACTCTGAGTCCAAAACAAGAGGCGGGGCTTTTGGGTTTTGGCATTGCTTTCCGTCGTTTGGTTGTTCATCGCTCTGCTTAAGATGCTCCTAGAAAGAAATGCTCTGGAGAACTTCGAGATTCTGGGTTCTGGCTGCAGCGAAGTCACCTTTGCTGACTTGCTGGTTTGCTGTTTAACGGGTCCGCTGGAACCCTGACTTGACAAACAGTGGAATCACTCCAAGGAACTGAGTCTAAAAAGGTCTACTTGTTCCCGTTAGCCTCTTTTCTCTCCTATCTAAGGTAGGTGGGTTGGAAGGGAGGTATAAGCATTAAGTAGGTTTGAAAAAGTTCAAAGCCTACAGGAGTGATTTGTGGAAACTGAGGAGTGATGATGGCGCCGCCTGGCTGACTTCTTTGCATCATGGATGAAACACACAGCATGGTGACAGTTTTTTTTCCAGACCCACAAGTGCTAGAACCAAAAAACCTGCCTTGCAGTTGGCAGAGGCAGGGTGCAAAGACTCTGGATTCTGTGCCCCCGACGAGCCTTCTCTTTTTAGGTTTCTTGAGCAGATTTCTAGGTCCAATGTCACGTGCCCCGCAGGAAAGCACCTTTGTAAAGCATAGTGCGGTGCTGTACAACCAGAAGGCTCCATTTTCCTGTCTGACAGAGTGTTAAGGCTCGGGTTATCTGCTGAAGAGAGACTCCAAGGCAGTATGCAAAAACTGCCTTGCAAAAACAAAGTGTTTTTAAAGATTTTATTTATTTATTTTACGTACATGAGTGTTCAATCTGCATGTGCACTGCATGCCAGAAGAGGGCTTTTTTTTTTAGAGGTTATAGATGGTTGTGAGCCACCATGTGGTTGCTGGGAATTGAACTCAGGACCTCTGGAAAAACAGTCGGTGCTGTTAACCACTGAGCTATCTCTCCAGCCCCACAAAGTGTTTTTATTCTAGCATGCTAGGGTCGCCTCTCTCCCCTAGAGGGTGACCCCCAAAATGAGCACGCAGGCTCAATTTATAGACAGAATTGAGTCAGAGTGTACGAGGGGAATCAGGACTAGCTGGTTGGTTGGTTGTCGGGGACTTTTGAATCACTGAAGTTTTGGCTCTTACTCAGGAGTTGCCCTTTAATTTGATTGGGTGGGGCCAGCTGTGTTCTTTACCAAGGCCATGAAGTCATAAAAACATGGTATCTAGTCATTTTGTTCTATAGGCTGATTAGCTGTCTCACTATATAGCTCTGGCTGGCCTGGAACTAGCTATGTAGGCCAGGCTGGCCTTGAACACATACAGATTCACTTCTATTGCCTAAGAATATAACGCAGATGTTTCATGGAGTGGCGGGCCGATGGTCACCACGTAGCTGACTTACTACCCTTTGAAGACTATTGTTAGTCACGATGCAGTGTTCCCCACCCTTCACAAAGTTCCCTGCCACATGTTGGTTCCCCCCACTGTCGAGTCTACGGTGCAGCTTAGCTAGAGCAGGCCCTCTTACAGGACAAGTCATTAGCCCCCTGTTTCGGAACATCCCTTGCTGTACAAGTCAGCTCAGTTCTCCTTTGAAGGAAACCCTTCTGACTTGGGGTCCAGTCAGTCCACGGCTGGCATGGCAGGGTATCAGGGAGCCCTCAAGCAGCTGAGAGAGCTGTGAACGGAAGCTTTCATACTCACGGAGCAAACATGGCTTACCCAGGCACTGTGAAATCAAACACACACCATCCTGCTGTTCATTTGGCCTCACATTCCTTCACGGAAAACAAGCGAGGAGTTGTGTTCTATTTTTTAACATTCATGGGAACAAAAACTAAGAGAGTGACTTCTGCATATCAATTTTTGTTGTTGTTGTTGTTGTTGTTACTTATTTGTTTTTGTTTTTGTTTTTTCAAGACAGGGTCTCTCTGTGTACCGTTGGCTGTCTTGGACTTGCTTTGTAGACCAGGCTGGCCTCGAACTCACAGCAATTCGCCTGCCTCTGCCTCTCGAGTGCTGGGATTATAGGTGTGCACCACCATGCCTGTCCGTCTTCGTCTTCTTCTACTTCTTCTTCTTCTTCTTCTTCTTCTTCTTCTTCTTATTATTATTATTATTATTATTTGAAGGAGAGGTAAACCTGTTTTTTAGGATTCCAAGTGTGGGATTGGAATGGTCTCGTGAGAGAACAGGTGAGGTTAATTCACTAGAAGAGCAACCACCTCGTGCAGGAGCTTAATTGTTGCCAGCTGAAAAGATCCCATGAACAGACTCTGGGAGGAGATATATAAATGAGCCAGAACTGGAGGCGGGGCTTTTTGGAGACTTGGGATAGTTTTGGCTGTTCATCGCTGCACTTAGAGACGCTCCTAGAGAGAACCACTTGAGGGAAGGCTTCGGGGCTCCGGCTCCTGCTGAGGTTCTGGGTTCTGGTTACTCTAGGTTCCAGCAGAAGAAATCCTGCTGCTTGTGCCTGGAGAATCATTCCTTGGAACTGATATCCTTACAGTTTTGTTATTGTGTCCATTAATCCTCATTTCTTATTGTTTTGGTTAGTTGGGTTATAAGTGACGTATGCTCAGTCACTAAGTTGTTAATAAAATATATTGGCTAAGAAAATTGAGCATACAATTATTATTTATTATAAGATGTTTCTAAGACAGTCTTATGCAGCCCAAGCTAGCCTTGTATTCACTATGTAGTCAAGCATGTCCTTGAACTTCTGATCCTTCTGCCTTCACTTCCTAAACGCTAGGATTAAAGGCCATTACATTGGGCTTATGCATCGACAATGGGGATGCAACACAGGGCCTCCAGTGTGTTAGGCAAGCCCAGATTCCAGGGGGACATGACGCCCTCTGCCGGCCTCCATAGGGACTGCATGCACATGCTGCACAGACATAGATGCAGGCAAAACACCCCTACAAACAAAATAATAAATTTTAATTAAAAAAAAATGTGTTCAGGTGGGGCTGACAACTTGGAGCAGTGTTTAAAGGCATTTTCGTCACATCTGATCTGTTAGTTACTTCTCTATGGCTCTGACAAAACACCACAACCAAAGCAACCTATAGAAGGAGAGGGGGTTGATTTAGACTTACAGCTCCAGATGAACAGGAGTCCACATGGCGTGTGGGCAGGAGCAGAGGCTGAGGGTGCACATCTCAAAAGTCAAGCAGGAGGCAGAGAGAGCCGAAGGGAAATAGTGGGAGTATTTTACTTTCCACACCCCACCCCCAATGACATACTTCCTCCAGCAAGGCCACACCTCCTAAACTGCTCAAAGGATGCCACTAACTGGGCACATTTAAATGCCTGAACAGTTAACACATTTAAATGCCTGAAACTTGGGAGGAGGGGGCTTGTATTCAAGCCACCACACCTGTCAACCGGATTTTGATTCCAGACCAACATGATGGGTGGCGAGAACCAACTTGCTTCAGCTGTGGGCTGACCTCCACTCACAGGCTGGCCTTGAACTTGAACAGAGATCCACCTGCCTCTGCCTCCCGAGTGCTGGGAACAAAGGCGTGCGCCACCACTCCCTTTCTAATCAAAGAGCTAGGACCCGTGAGCCCAGTGCTAAGAAGCCCAAGGTTGAGGCTAGCCTGGGCTGCATAATGAGGTGTCGGCTCAAAATTCAACAATAAAAACCCTCTTATAAACAGCAAAAAGAAACACAACACTATAAATATAGATATGAACTGGCAATTTATGAAAATGCTCTTTGATCAGTCCCAAATTGGGGGTGGGGAGAGACTCTAAGTTCAAGATGATACATCAAACCCCTGCATTTCCTTCTCTCCCCTCAATGTTCTAGAACACTCCGGAGACCCTTGCTCTAGAGTTCTAGAGGTGAATTGGGTCCCACCCATTAGATAACCACTTCTCTGGAATGCGTCCATCCCGGAGTAGGGCTTACCTGGGAAGTGGGCGGGGAGAGGAGCCCGGCTGGAGCCTGCCTGAGCCATGGGACTGGGCGACGGTTGTAGTTTTCCACTGGCCCCTCTCTTTCCTCACAGGACCTCTCACCTGGCTGTTCTTGCAAGGCAGAAGGTTCTCTGAGTGATTTGGCCGGCTAACAGTTGAGGTAGCTTTAGGTTTGGGTGCAGGACAGGCAGTGTGCTAGGCAACTCGCACCGAACACTGGGCTCAGGGAAGAGCGCCGTCTCTGCCAGGGCAGCGCCCACTTACGCCCCACTTCCTCCATCGGGAAGCCTCCGACCCCAGACCGGAAGGAACCCTTCCACATCATATCCTCTTACCCCTCCCTAATCCAAGGGTAGCTCCCTTCAAATCCCTGTATTCCACAGTGAAGGGGGTGTGGGGGGGGGCGGGAGGAGAGGGGGACAGGGGGAAAAAAAAAAGAAAGAAAAAAGGAAAATACCTGAAGTAAATAAATGTCCACACGCTTTAAGTGTGAACTCTGGGTAATGACATGCCAATAGCTCTTTCTACTGGGCTACAATCTGCCGCGAGTGCAATTTCACTGTTTGGGCACGAAGTCCCAGTCGGTGTTCCTTTGAACCTGAGCCTCCTTTGAAGATGTTCGCTACCAGGCGTGTTCTAGCCCAGTGGTTCTCAGCCTTCCTAAGGCTGCAACCCTTTAACACAGTTCCTCATCTTGTGCTGGTGACCCCCCAACCATAAATTTATTTAATTGTTACTTTATAACTGTAATTTTGCTACTCTTATGAATCGTAATGTAAGTATCTAATACGTGACGCCGTGTGGGTTAAAACCACCATTCTAAGACAATCATCTGTAACTCCAGTCCTAGGGGACCCAGTGTCCTCATCTGGCCTCTAAGGGCACCAGGAAGGCATGCGGTACACATACATACACGCAGGCAAAACACTATACACATAAAACAAAATTTAAATGTAAGAAAAGACGCACACGTATTTGTTAATAATTCAAGATAATACTGTACACTACTTAAGGGTGTAAAAATTAGGAAGCAAATCTAAAAATTCTTTCTGAGCCGGGTGTTGTGGTGCACGCCTTTAATCCCAGCACTCGGGAGGCAGAGGCAGGCGGATCGCTGTGAGTTCGAGGCCAGCCTGGTCTACAAAGCGGGTCCAGGACAACCAAGGCTACACAGAGAAACCCTGTCTCGAAAAACCAAAATAAATAAATAAATAAATAAAATAAAATAAAATAAAATTCCTTCTGGAAGCCTGACCCTTTTTTTGTCCTGTGTGAAATTTAGGCAGTCACAGGGTTGTTTTGGTCACTCTCGGTAAGTATGAGCAACCGTGTGCATGCTCCAGACCTTCAGAGGCCAGAAGACAGTGTGGATCCCCTGGGAACCCTGGAACTGATCAATGTGGGTGCTGGGTCCTCCACAAGAGCATAAGTGGTAGACCAGAGGACCACCCTCCCTCAAGAGTTTGCTCTCTCATCAGGTGTTTTTCAGAGATCAAACCAGGGTCATGAGACTTTTGACAGCAGGTGTCTTCACCTTCCGAGCCCCAAGCTTTGCTTCTAAACATACTGTTTTGTTTTGAGGCAGGATCTCGCCATGCAGTTCTGGCTGGCCTGAGACTCCGTATGCAGACCAGGCTGGCCTTAACGCACATGAGATCTGCCTGCCTCTGCCTCCCAGGTGCTAGGATTAAAGGTGTTTGTTGTTTTATTCAGATATTGCTGCTGAATATCCGGCAGCCAGCGGCTGCCTATCTAACCCTGGCTGGGGTGCTTGCTATGCGGCTCAGGTTGGCCTCAAACTCCCACAAACTCTACCTCCTTCTCCCACTTGCTGGGGTTATAGGTGTGAGTCACCACCGGCAGCTTGTTCAGTGGGTCAGCAGGGGCGTGACTTTGGACAAGTCATTTTTATCATCTCTAAGCCTCAGTTCTCTCATCTGTAAATTAGAACAGTAATTCCTTTTAATGAAATTGAGCACGGTGGGGCTCACCAGTGAAGGTCCAGGGGGGTCTCTAATACTTTAGGCATGATTTTTCTTTTGTTATTATCATCCAAAAATGTCACTAGAACTATATTTAAATTTTATATAAATTTCTGAATATTTAATATATTTTCCCCATACAGGAGTATGGTTTCTTATTATATATTCCTAAGCAAAGTTTATCACACAGTCTTACATAAGACACATGTTTAAGTTCATTTCTCAATGTTTTACATTAAAAAAAATATTTTTTTTTTGAGACATGGTCTCTCTGTGTTAACCTTGGCTGTTCTGGACTCACTTTGTAGACCAGGCTGGCCTTGAACTCACAGCGATCCACCTGCCTCCCAAGCACTGGGATTAAAGATGTACTCCACCACACCCGGCTGCATTAAAAATTTTAATTTACTTGTTGTTGAGACAGGGTCTCACTGTGTCCTCACTATTCACACCAGGCTGGCCTCGAACTCACAGAGACCTGTCTACCTCTGCTTCCAGGGTGCTGGGATTAAAGGTGTGTGTTGCCACCCTAGGCTGTATTGGGAATGAAACTCCCCCCTCCACGCGATACCGTAACCAGATGACCCCGTCACTGCCACTACACACAAGCACCTTTATGCCTCCAGAGGAGTAGGCTGACAAATCAATGATCTCTCATGTCCCAGAAAGAGGGACTTAAGTCAGGACGTGAATAGTGTAACTCAGCCTGACAGAAGTGACCAGAACACTGTCTCCTAGCTCATCGAATATAGCCTGGATAGATGACTAGGTGGGGGTGGGGGGTGGGGCTGGGCTTTGGCCAGTCTTAGCTGCCTGACCGCTCTGGCTCCATTTGGGGCCTACCCTCAGTTCCTTTCTGGTTTCCCTGATTTCCGGTACCATTAGTGAACGGCTACAGAGGAAACTTTGTCAAGCTTGGAAGGTGGGAGACCTGAGGTTTGTCCCGGCTTTACTTAAAGAAAGGGGCTGCGGGCTAGCAAAGCTCGTTTTCCTCTGTGGGAAATGCAATTTGTGACTCTCTTCCCGCTGCCGAGGATGACCTCCAGGTGGCAGCAGAGATCAGGCGGGAGGAAAGGTCCAGCCTTGCTCTGTCAGGGCGGGGAGGTCGGTTCCTAGACTCGAGGAAGGCTATGGAGTCAGAGCCTCCTCTTGGGTGCACAGCAGCCGGTCCCCAGTTATGCAATGTTAGAAGCCAGACACTGGTCAATGTGCCATCTGCATAGACTCTATCGGCCTAAGACCGTTCAGTGATTCCTCCCTTTCTCCAGTTGAGGAAACTGAGGTTGGGGAGGGGGGCGGGGAGAAAAGAAGGAAGAGAGGGAGGGAGGGAGAGAGGGAGGGAGGGAGGGAGGGAGGGAGGGAGGGAGGAAGAGAGGGAGGGAGGGAGGGAGGGAGGGAGGGAGGGAGGGAGGGAGGGAGGGAGGGAGGGAGGGAGGGAGGGAGGAAGAGAGGGAGGGAGGGAGGGAGGGAGGGAGGGAGGGAGGGAGAGAGGGAGGGAGGGAGGGAGGGAGGGAGGGAGGGAGGGAGGGAGGGAGGAACACCGTCACCACTAGAAACCGCTTTGTCCAAGGTCCCACAGGGATTTGAGCTGAGATCTGAACCCATTAAAAAAAAAACAAAACAAAACAAACTCAATTTGAGCTGGTATTTGAACCTAAACACACACAAGCTACACTTTACTTTGGTATCAGAGACATATCAGCCAATAAAATGAAGTCTTTCCCACACTAGAGGACAGCACAATACGCAAATAAGCAAGGAAACACATCATGTCCCAATGCACTGTGCATTGCTCTGGCTACGTTAGTCCCCTAGCCGTTTCTCAATCTAACAGTGGCACCTTTAGGTGTCACACACCCTCAGTGTGACAGACCCCTCCCCAATACTTTAGCAGTCCTTAAAGATCTAAACACATGGAAGCTGAAGACTTTCAAACGAGCTTTAATTTTTACTCAACTGGGGTCACCATGGTACGTGACAACAGACCTGGGCCTGCACAGGTGCCTGCAAGTGATGTCACCACGTCTCTGTGGGCCTCAGTTTTAAATGGGTGTTTCTGGGTAGGATGAAATCATCTTCAAGTTATCTTCCAACTGTAATGTCCTTCCAAGACAAAAAATAAGCCATCAAAAAGATCTGAGGCCAGCAAGATGGTTCAGTGGGTAGAGTCGCTTGCCGGCAAGCCTGACAGCTTGAGTTCAATTCCCAGAGCCCACAAAGTGAAAGGGGAGACCCAAGTCCCACAAGTTGTGTTATGACCTCTGCCTGTCGGCTGTGGCAGGAACACACGCGTGCACACACGTAATACAGAATTTCACAGAGAAAAGATCTCGGATAAGACCAAGCAGGGGGAAGAATAGGCGTTTCAGACTCCAGGCTGGAATATGCCACAGCCATGAAATGCTCATCAAGTTAAAGTTCCCAGTGAAATCTGAGAAGAAATTTGGAGCAAAGTCCCCTGCCCATGGCTGCTGTAGTCAGCCCCTGCCAGTACCCTGGTCTGTCAGCCAATCAGGCATCCGTGCCTGACTCTGCCTGTGGGAGTGTCCCTTCCCCCACCCCGGTCACATGGCTGACCGCTACTGAACCCCAGAAGTCAATCTCCAATGCCCCAAATACTGTTCAGTCTGGAAGCCACAGAAAGCCTTCCTGCTACCCACCGGGAGCCGAGCCAGGGCCTCTGCCATTTGGAGCCTGGCGTGCACTGCTAAGAACGCACAGGTAAGTCTGCAGCTTGAAACGTCATATACAAAGTGTGTTTTTCTGAGTGTGGGTACTGGGTGTTGGCCTGTGATCATCACACACACACTGGCCTGGAATGCTAGACAAACCCTCCAGACCAGCCCCAGGTGTTCTACTGTCCTAGAGTTCTCTGGTTTGGGGTGTGGATTTTCCAAATGAACGGAGATGAGCTGAGACTCTTGTGCCCTCTGAACCCTGGGGATCCCATCTGATGGAAGGGAACATCTTTGGCTTCTAGGCCTGTGCATTTCTGTTTGTCTTTACGATGCTTGTGAGACTGGCCAGAATACTTCAGAAGCACCCAGGATCTGAGAAGAAATTTGCCTTTTCTCCCTGGGAGTTGTAGAGGACCAGGTTGTGGCTGTCCGTGTAACACATGGGATGGTTAACTATGAGACCTGCATTTTTGCTTCTAGGTTGTGGATACAGTACCTGGCGTGGTTACTGCCAGTCACTTAGGACATTTCGCTTTCCTGTTTTTCCCTTTCTCTTCCGGAGTGTAGACATTTGCTTGGCAGGCCTGAAGGCAACAGATGAGCCTCCAGTTGGAAGGTGGTCTTTCTGTGGCGTCTCTGTTCTTTGTTTTCTTTGAGGTTAGGTCTCATGTGTTCTAGGCTGGCCTGGAACTGGCTATGTAGCACAGGTTGGTCCTGAAACTCCTGGTCCTTCAGCCCCCATCTCTCAAGTGCTGGGATGCCCGGCACCTGAGGCCACTCCCACTTTCCTTTGTCTAGGTTCTGGCTCAGCTTCCTAAGGCCTAGCATGGCTCTGGGTCACTTTTGTCAGTTTATTTGACCGAATCATTCAGGATCTGCCAGAGGGAAGTCCTTTCCTGAGATCCCCTGGGCTCACCAGACACCACGCTGTCCTCCCTACTGTTCTTAATGGTCACAGGGCTTAAAAGACAGGTGAAAGAAAAAAAAAAAAACCCTACATGGCTGGGCATGGAGTGTACCAAGCTTTCTCTAGGTAGTTAGTGCACGTCCAGAGCCATGGCTGCCCAGTGCTGAGCATGTGTTAGCACCCTTTGCTAATCCTCTCCAGCAATCAACATTTCATCATGGCTGTGCCCAGGCCTTGGATACACATGTCTGAACATATTTGCCTGAATCATCCTATGGATGGGGTAGGGGGGAGCAGTGTTTAGCTGGCAGATGACTCTGCCTCTAAGGTTCTGATGGGCATGAGGTGCTGTATATCTTGACATAAAGGCTGCCTGGGTGGAAGACTCGGGGTGTCCGTGTGCCAGGGCACCATTGATTCAGCCCTTCAAGTTTAGAGTATCGACCTTGGCAGGGAGGTTTTCGATTATCCTTGGGGATCCTATATTCTGGGCTGGCAGCAGCGACACGGAAAGGTGCCGGTCAATGACTCGGGACAAAAGAAGATTTGGTCTGAACTGTGAAGCAAGGTGATTTGGGAATCTGAGGTGGGTGAGGGAACGGTGACTCTAGCTGGGTAAGGGAGAGCACATAGGTAGGAAAAACTGCCTTTGCAAGCTCTTCCTGTTGCTCCATGCTGGGGGTCACTGCCATTAAGCCCTTTGGTAACATATCATAGTGGGTTATTGTAGGGGTTCATATTCTTCAGACATTAGTCACACTAATCAACTGAAGGTGTTGAGGAAGTGTCAGCTTGCATAGGGCCCTGGGCTGTGGTGAGTACAGGAATTCAGCCAGTGCTCAGAGACAGGCTGGAACCCAAACGTGGGAGACTGCTGGAAGACTCTGCCTGTACCCCTCCCCTTCACTCCTCCTCTCTCTCCCGCCCCCTCCTTTCCCCCTTTCTTTCCCTTCCATTCTTCCTTCTTCCCTTCCCTTACTTCCTTGGGCTTGGGAATCTGAGAGAATCCTATCTGATTCCTGGCCTCCCCAGAGCTGGCGCTACGACTGGAGGCAAATGGTTTTAGTCTTCTTGTTGGCTATTTTTTTTTCAATGTATGAGTGTGTGTCTGTGTGTTCACATATCAAACTTGAAGGCATAGTGGGATACAGGAGATGCTGTCTTGACCAGGGGGTCCAGTGGGGTGGTAGTGTAGACTTTTAGATAAAAGTACAGGCATTAAAGGGGAGAGAGCTGCACTGCTGTGATTTTAAAACATGAACTTATTTAATTTGCCGTCATTGTGTGTGTGTGTGTGTGTGTGTGTGTGTGTGTGTGTGTGTGTTGTTCTTTCCCTCCACCTTTCTGTGGATTTTGGGAATTGAACTTAGGTCCCCAGGCTTTTGGGGCAATATTTTTACCCAGTGCACTTTGCTGGCCACCACTGGGATTTTGGATAGTACATTTTAAAAGGTAAATTGTTGATGAGTTATGTTAGGGGAAGTGTAGAGAGTTCTGGGAGCGGGTTGGGACTTTCTTTCCTTCTTTTAAAGATTTATTTATTTTTACATGCATTGGTATTCTGCCTGCATGTCTGTTTGAGGGTGCCTGATCATCTGGAACTGGAGATGCTTACAACTGTGAGCTGCCATGTGGGTGCTGCAAATTGTACCAGGGTCCTCTGGAACAGCAGTCAGCGCTCTCAACTGACGAGCCATCTCTCCAGCCCTGGGACTTTCTTAGAACAGGGCTTACTCTCCATTTCTGTCCACATGTGTTAGGAAGCCAAGATTTGTAACTGCTGAGGGCAATTTGCAATGCTAATGAGATGGAGATGTCATTACAACGAGGTGAAGGAGAGCTAGCAGTCATCTTGGAGATCTGTCACCCAGTGCACCAGCCCCTGTAGACATCTTCCCATGTGATTTTTCCTCTAGATTTCCCTCTCTCCATCTCCCACGACAGTTAGTTCCATCAGTGATACCCAGAATCCTTAATAACTAATATGGCTTTGGCACTGGCCGGCATAACAGACAGCTGATCAGAGAGGATGCACACCAGCCGTCAGGCACATAGATAACACATCTACAGGCAGTACGTTTGTCCGCACAATTAATCAATTCTTTGTTACTGTTGTTTATTGTTGAGATAGCATCTCATTAAGCTGCTGTGGCTGGCCTGGAACTCACTATGTAGACCAGGCTGGCCTCAAACACAGAGATTTTCCTGCCTCTGCTCCTGAGGCCTGAAATGAGAGGAGCATGCCACCATGATTGGTTTTTGTTATTTATTTTCTATTGTACAAAAGGTTTTGAACATGGAGGGTGTGGTGGTGAACACATTAACCAGTTGTTGTGCTGACCACCCTGTTCCTAGCACTCAAGAGGCAGGGACAGAGGCAGGGGCAGAGGCAGAGGCAGGGGCAGAGGCAGAGGGGTAGAGGCAGAGGCAGGGGCAGAGGCAGAGGCAGGGGCAGAGGCAGAGGGGTAGAGGGGGCAGAGGCAGAGGGGGCAAAGGCAGAGGCAGAGGCAGAGGGGGGAGAGGCAGAGGGGTAGAGGCAGAGGCAGAAACAGAGGCAGAGGGGCAGAGGGGCAGAGGGGCAGATGGGTAGAGGCAGAGGCAGAGGGGGCAGAGGCAGAGGCAGGGGTGGGGGCAGATGGACAGAGGGACAGAGGGGCAGAGGGGGCAGAGGCAGAAGCAGAGGCGGCAGAGGCAGAGGCAGGTGCAGGGGCAGGGGCAGAGGGGCAGAGGGGGCAGAGACAGAGGCAGAGAGGCAGAGGGGTAGAGGCAGAGGCAGAAACAGAGGCAGAGGGGCAGAGGCAGAGGTGGCAGAGGCAGAGGCAGAGGCAGAGGGGGCAGAAGCAGAGGCAGAGGGGCAGAGGCAGAGGCAGAAACAGAGGCAGAGGGGCAGAGGCAGAGGGGCAGAGGGGCAGAAGGGCAGATGGGCAGAGGCAGAGGCAGAGGCGGCAGAGGCAGAGGCAGGGGCAGAGACAGAGGGGGTAGAGACAGAGGCAGAGGCAGGGGCAGAGGCAGAGGGGCAGAGGGGCAGAGGGGGCAAAGGCAGAAGCAGAGGCAGAGGCAAGGGCAGAGGCAGGGGTAGGGGCAGGGGCAGAGGCAGAAATATCCCTGTGAGTTCTGGACTGGCTTGGTTGGCACCATGAATTTCAGGCCAGCTAGTGGTACATAGTGAGGCCCTTTTGTTTGTTGTTCCAAACAACAAACAAAAATAACAATGAGTCTTTTGTACCAGTAATTCATAGCTACTGATCAATTCAGGTGTTCAAAAAAAATTTTTAACGTCAAATTTGACATTTCTGTTATTTTTATGTTAGAAGTGTATTTTTAGAAACCTTAAGGCTAAGAATTCCATATATTCCCAAAACAGACAATCTCTTTCTCCATTTTGACAGTAATTCAAATTCTTGGTGCCTCCGTTCCACATCTGTATAATGGACTAATATGGTTGGAGGTGAAGCTCAGTGGCTGAACACTTGCTTAAGATAGGCAAGACTCAGCCGGGCGTGGTGGCGCACGCCTTTAATCCCAGCACTCGGGAGGCAGAGGCAAGCGGATCGCTGTGAGTTCAAGGCCAGCCTGGTCTACAAAGCGAGTCCAGGACAGCCAAGGCTACAGAGAGAAACTCTGTCTCAAAACACAAAACAAAACAAAACAACAACAACAACAACAAAGATAGGCAAGGCTCTGGGCAGCATCCTTAGCAGAGAAAATTCACTAATACTTCTATTAATACTGCTATAGCATTGGTGAGATGAGTCCGTTAGGTCATACATGGGGAGCACTCAAAATAATATGTTAATGGTAGCCATTATATCTATATTTTATTTATTAATTTACAACTTTAATCTACTGTGTGTGTGTGTGTGTGTGCGTGCGTTCAGATGAACATGCACATGGATATGTTGTCCCTGTGGAGGCCACAGGTTAACCTGAGGTACCACTCCCCAGCATGCCATCCACCTTGTATTTTGAGACAAGCTTTCTCATTCTTGCCTGGAACTCTCAAACTCAGCTAGGCTGGGTGGCCAATGAACGCCGGGGATCCATCCACCCAACTCCCTGTCACTGGAATTGCAAGTGTGCAACCCCACATCTGACTTTTAGAAAGTGGGATCTGGGATCAAACTTTGCTAACAAGGCAAGACTTCACTGACAGGACCACCTCCCCGGCCTCCTGCATCCTTTGATGTTCATCTTTTTCTTTGTAGTGATGAAGGTGGAAGAGGAAAAGGCTGGGATCAGAAGGGTGGACCCCACGAGCTACCAGAGGAGACAGCAGAGACAAGGTGAAGGCACTTTGAAAACTTGATATTGAATCCCACGGGGGTCTGAGAATTTTTTTCAATGTCACCCCATCAGCGCTCCTAGTTGGACACTACAGAGAGCTGTCTCTTTCCTTGGCTCTTGGCAGTGTGTCCTTGAAACTGGTAAAAAACCAGTCTACCATGTCCTAACAGGCATGGCCAACCCAGAGTCACAGGCTACTAACTAGCTCTGACCGTGGCCCAACACAAGCATAAGTTTACTTTAACGACATGGTGGCCTGAGGAGATGGCCCGGTGGGTGAAGCATTCACAGTTTGGTGTGCAAGTGTGAAAAACAGGGTTCAACTCCCATGTAAATGTTGGGTGTGTGAAGTGGATATCTGTAATTTCAGCACTTGGGAGGCAGAGATAGGGAATCCTTAGAGCGCACTAGCTAGCTACACTTGCCCAGTCATCCAGCTCTAAGTTCAAGTAAGAGATTTTGCCTGAATAAATTATATGGAGAGTGAATAAGGCATCTGACACCAATCTTGGCCTTCCACAAGCACATAATGTGCATATGTACATAAGCCCATACGATGGCGCACGCCTCTCCAACTTACACAAATAATTACTTGGCATTAAAAACATTTTTTTTTTTTTGGTAACTCAATTGTGCAGTTTTTGAGGTGTGAACTTTGTAGCTGACAGTGTCATGTCACCATGTTAAAAGACTGAACTGAACATGTCTCTAGGGACCGCATGACTGGGCATTTTGTCGGTGTGGATTAGGGCAGAGTTCCCCCAACATAAAAGCCTTTAAATTTACCAGCGCTCCCAGCTATGATCAATGGCAGATACCCAACGTTTAGTACATTCTGAAAATAGCCAGCTCAGTTAGAATTTAGACGAGGCAACTGCAGGCCTGTTCCTGTTGGAGACCCTGAAGTCTGTGGTAACCAGTCCCTAACTTAACAACTATGCAATGTGCTTTTTTTTTTTTTAAATGTGTATCTGTTTCTAGTTATGTGCACATGTGAGTACAGGTGCCTCAGAGTCCTGAGGAGGGTATCAGGGCCCCCTGGGGAAGAAGTTATAGGCAGGTTGTTGTGAACTGTCTGGTGTAGGTGTTGGGAACCAAACTCAGGTCTTTTCAAGAGCGTCGTGTGATCTGAATGTCTGAGAGGTGACGTTTTTTTGACTTCGTAAGGATGGGAAGGCAGAAGTATTCAGACACTTCAAGTTTTGAGTTTGGATTTCTTTTCCTGGGCTTACTCGTCACTGTTGCAGCAAGGAGGAGAGATGGCGGCGCCATGCATTCTAACAGAGCCCTACTCCCGGCGGCTGCAGAGCTGTCTTCTCAAGGATTGGGACTTTGGTTCTATCCAGGCATCTCCCCTCCCCCCCACCCCCCCACCCCCACTCCCGCCGCCATCTTCCATGTTGCTTCTGAAGCTGTCTCTGTAACTGGTTTAGTCACAGCCTACCCTTCTCTGTGCTGTTTCCGCAGATTTCCCTTCAATACATATTGGGTTTCCCGTCTCCAGTTACTCTCAAAGAAAAAATGACACAAAGAGACATCTTTCCGGCCTGCAAAAAGTCCAGTGGGCCCTGCGGCCAGATGACCCGCAGCGGGAGCTGGCTGGTCCAGGGACCAGGGCCAGCAGCCAGGGAGGCGGTGCTGCTTTTACCAAAAGGACTCGTAAGTTCCCCTCATGTGCCTGGTTTGGAGAGCCGACCTGTTGGTGGGTACAGTACGGCCAGGTAGGGGTTTCTCAGGAGAATACAGGTGACATGCCGCGGGCTCAGCATTGACTTTCAGGGCTTCCCCACTCCTTCCGTCTCACTAACACAGCTAACCTGAAAGTCTGTCGGTCTCTCTGTGGCGGTATCGAGAGCTGTGGTCTGGCCTGAAGTTAAGTCTCAAAGCTCTTACTTAGCGCTTACAAAAGCTTTGGAGCTTTGGGTTTGACGCTCAGCGCCACAGGAACCAGGGGTGGCGGCCTTGTACTTGTAACTCCTGCCCTGGGAGGGGCTTTCGTCAGCTGAGATCTGCGGAGGCCTTTTCACTGAAGCCCCACCACCACACACTTGCTTTTGTTACCTGTGCTGTTGGTGGCACATCAAAAACAAAACAAAACAAAACACAAAAAACAAAAACAAAAAGCCCCTCCAACCCCCCCCTCCCCCAAAACAACAACTCATCAGACAAGGAGCGTTCCCTCCATTTTGGAGGGAGGTTTTATGGTTTGCAAATGGAAGAAGCATCTTTTATACTTATTTTCCGGGTAGAGGTTGGTGTTGTGGTGAAAGTGTGGGGTTCAGAGGACAGCTTGTGGGACTCACTTCTCTCCTTCCATCTGTGGGAACAGGGAGCCAGGGATCAAACCCAGGTCATCAGAATGCACACTGAGCTGTCCCTTGTCCCTCGGGTCCCTGGTTTGCAAGTTTTCCTCTGGAGTCTTTAATGGATTTTGAGTTTGTTCTTGTGGATGGCATAAAGTGGGTTTCTGGCTTCGCTCTTTTGCATATGAGTATCCATTGATTACCAATACTAATTAATACAGTAGCTGTCCTTTTCCTGATGTATATTCTTGCTGCCCTTGTTAAATACCAGCTGACCCGGGCTGGAGAGATGCTCAGAGGTTAAGAGTGCCGTCTGCTCTTCCAGAGGTTCTGAGTTCAATTCTCAGCAAACCACATGGTGGCTCACAAACATCTATAATGAGATCTGGTGCCTTCTTCTGGCCTGCAGGCATACACACAGGCAAACACTGTATATGTAATAAATAAATCTTAAAAAAAAAAATACCAGCTGACCCCGTACACATGGGTTCACTGTGAGGTCGTTCTGTCTCCTTTGCTCCGTTGCTCTGTGTACGCTTTTGTTGTTGCTGTTTGCCAGCGCCTGTGCTGCCATTTGAATTTGATATAGCTCCGTGATGCAGTTTGGAGGAGGAGGAGGAGGATCATATTCGTTAATCTTCCATCACCCTGAGAGGGAGGGAATACATTATTCCATATTTGTGTCAGGAAGCCAAAGTTCAAAGGCACACAGCGCAACCCCGTAACCCCACCTGTAATCAGCAAAGCTGGGAAATCAGCAGCTGATGGCAAAGCCAGTGAACGATATTCGTGGTCAGTGGTCAGTGACCACGCTGGATATGGGGTGAAAACTAGAGCCTTTCAAGTAACCAACCTGGCTTATGGTGAAAGAGTGAGGCTGGTAGGGAATAAATGAAAATAGGAGCATATTCTACCCCACCTCCCACCCCCCGCTGCTGCCCTCCTACTCCGGCTCTTTCTTTCTTTACCAACGCCTTTTCAGAGTGACTATAATTTAGGACCTCACTTGTTATTGGTTGTTAAGATGCATTCAAACCTAGGATGTGTGATGCCTAGAGCCCACAAGCTACAATAAGCATGGAAAAAAAGACATGGGTTTCTTTTGCTCTGGAAAAGAAGTGTTTTTCTTGTCTGAGAATCTCTCGAGATGCCGTAGAAGCAAGAGCCTTGAGAGAAGCGTTAGCCCCATGAATCCAACTCCACTCCACTCAGCTGCTAATGAGAACTTGACTCAAGGCTAGACCAGTTGGATCAGGCTCACCCCAGCTCTCTCAGCATTCAGTTCCCTCATCTGTAGGTGGAGGGCTGAGGTAGATGGCCAGCTGCCCCCTGGTCTTCTCAGGATGGAGGTACTTCCAGGGATGAGGAAGGCAGGTCTTCCAGGGCAAAAATCCTGTCTGTTCCAGGTGAACTTGGTGGCTGTCTACATCAGACTGTCAGGAGTTACCAAATGAGATAAAACAGATAAAATATTCAACTTAGTCCACCATGCCTCGTCGGCCCTCCCACAGCGAGCACACTTACACACTTAAATCCACTTTATGAGCACAGAGCCTTTCCCCTCTACGAGCAGACATTTTTTCTGAGCCTCGCCATTGCTGAGACGCTTATGAACTCCTTTTGATGGGAGGGGCAAGAAAAAAGACATTATAGCTGTTTTCTACTTGCTGGGTATTGAACTGTTATAAGGCTGTTTAAAAAAAAAGTCAAAACTGGGGCTGATGAGATGGCTCAGCAGATAAGGGCACTGGCTGCTCTTCCAGAGGACCTGGGTTTGATTCCCAGGGCTCATAGGGCCTCTCACACCTGTCTGTAACTCCAGTCCCAGGGCATTCAATCCCATCGTCTGCCTGTGCAGGTACCAGGCATGCACTGGGTATACAGACACACAGATAGACAAAACACTCATATACGTACAAGAAAACAACAATTAAAAAGAGGAGAATTCAGAACCACTTCAGGTTAAGTGGCAAAGAAAAGGAAACGCTACTTCCTAATAGATACTAGAGCCTCACAGAGTTCCAAAACTTCAGGATCAAGAAGCCTTACATGCTGCCCTCTGCCTTCCTTTCCCTAGCGCCCTCTCTGTCTCGCCTCTCTCCTGCATCCCTCCCCACTCTCTGTCTCTGTCTCTTTTCCTCCATCCTTCCCGCTCTCTCTCTGTCTTTGTCTCTCTGTGTCCCTCTCTTTCCCTCTCCCACCTCTCCCCATCTGGCAGCTCTCCAAATCCCAGGATGGGCCTAACTTGCAATGTAGCCCAGGCTAGCCTTGAATTCCTGCTCCTCCTGCTCCACCTCCCCAATGCTGGCATCTACAGACAGGCACCACCAGTGGCACCAGGGATCAAACCCAGGGCTTTGTGCATGCGAGGCTACACCCCCAGCCCTCTTGCCCCATTTCTGATGAGAAAGAGCAAAGGCAGAAGGCTCATTTCTCTCTACAATATCTCCTCCACACAGGGGTTTCTGAAGCACGTTGCTTCAAATATACGCACAAAGATAGTTGGATTCTGCCTTAGTCAGGGTCACTATTGCTGTGGCGAGACACCACGGACAAAAGCAACCTGGGGAGGAAAGAGTTTGTTCCATCTTGTATGTCCAGCTAACAGTCCATCCCTGAGGGGGAGTCAGGATCTCAAGGAAGTCAAACAGGACAGGAACCTGGAGGCAGGAGCTGATGCAGAGGCCATGGAGGGTGCTGCCTACTGGCTTGCTCCCCATGACCTGCTCAGCCTGCTTTCTTATAGAACCCAGGACCGCCAAGCCAGGGATGGCACCACCCACAATGGGCTGGGCTATGTCCTTCAATCATTTAAAAAAAAAAGCCTTATAGGCTTTCCCACAACGTGCATGGTTTTCTTGCCTTTTTTTTTTTTTTTAAGATTTATTTAACTGCATGTGCATTGATGGTTTGCCTGCATATGTGTCTATGTGAAGGTGCCAGGTCGTCTGGACCTGGAGCTGCAGTCAGCTGTGAGCTGCCACAGAGGCATCTGGGAACTGAACCCTGGTCCTTTGGACAAGCAGCCAGTGCTCCCAGCTACCGAGCCATCTCTGCAGCCCAATGGAGGCGTTTTCTTATTCGAGGTTCCCCTCCTCTCAAATGACTTTAGCTTGTGTCAGGTTGACACAAAACCAGCCATCACAGTTTTTTCTTTTAAAAGATGTGTTTTGTTGTTTTTAATTATGTGGTTCTGCATGTGAACACTCAGGCTCTGTGAAACTGGCTTATATGCACAGTTGTGAACTTCCTGCCATAGTCCAGTATTGGTAACTGTGCGTAGGTTGCAACCTCAGGTCCTCTGCAAGGGCAGTGAGTGCTCTTAACCACTGAGCCATCTCTCCAGACCTTAAAACTGGGTTTCTTTTGGAGCCTGAATCTTCAAAATGGGATTGCTTTCTCACCTTTAGGTTAGGAGGGAGAGATGGAGGAAGAGAGAGAAGGGGCTGTTCTTCCAGAACCAACTATAATTCTGCCTCATGTGATTCGACACCCCCACAATGGCCTCTGTGGGCACTGCATGACAACATGCCCTGACATACGTGAAAGCAAAATACCATACACATACAAAATGAAATAATTTAATCTATTCTCTACCTGTTATCAGTGGGTATGAGTCCAGAGGGGACCTGTGGAAAGATTCGGTTTCTTGTGCCCCTGGACAAAAAAAAAGTAGATAAGGTCAAGTGGAGGGTAATAGTGCCAGAGGTAGTTTTTTTTTTTTTTTTTTTTTGTTTTTTTGTTTTTCGAGACAGGGTTTCTCTGTGTAGCCTTGACTGTCCTGGACTCGCTTTGTAGACCAGGCTGGCCTCGAACTCACAGCGATCCGCCTGCAGAGGTAGTTTATTAAGGCAAGTTTATTAAGGAAGCCTAGAGGCTCAGTGAGAGTGTGCCTGCAGAGTGGTGACCCTTTATGGGTCATTTGCATAGTGCCCGCCCTTGTAGCTCATTTACATACTCTGGCTTTTCCTTGCCTGCTCTGCTGTTACCGGTGGGTCTGAGAGGTTTTCTGCCTTCCTTTCTGCTAGCTGACCTATTGCATGACAATCTCACAGCCTCTGGGTGACGTTTTTTTCAGATATCAGCCTCTTGCCTGAGGTTTCTGGAAGTTTCTCCAAAGCCACCTTCCCTTCAGTTTCTGCATTTCTAACCCACTTCACTGCCTTCAGGGTCTCCTCGTGTCCTTATTGCTGTTTCTTGCTCCCTCTTAGCTCAGCTGCAGCTATCCGCTTTAAAATCATAATGAACTCACTACGTTCTGTTGAAATTCTCTAAAGCAAACGCTGAGGTCAGCCTGTGGCTTCTGCACAGCCTGGATTATGATTGGCAGCTGTGACACAGTGAGTTGCCTTTTACCTTTTGGGTCTCCAGAACGGGTGACACTGATGAAGGCGGTGGTTTCCTTCTCTGTGGAGTTACCCTTCACCACAGAGTTTCTCACATGGGCTTGCTCAGGGTCTCTCTGACCACACCTGCCCCGAGGAGCAGAGTGGCTTAGGCGACTCAGAAGAAAAGGGCTAAGGGACTTATTTGATGTTTTTCAATAAGCCTGGACTGACGTTGTCCTGCCCCAAACGCTGCCCACAGCACTGTTGGGAAGGCCACATGCCTGTCTGGTTCTCCTCTCTTCAGAACACAGCCAAGGCGGTTGTCCTTGACCTGTTTTTCTTCCTTCAGCCAGTTCCACCTCTGTTTGGCTACAATCTTTGTTTTGTTTGTTTTTAGCACTCTTGAGAGAGAGAGAGAGAGAGAGAGAGAGAGAGAGAGAGAGAACTTTTTCCATCATGTATGTCCCAGGAATTGAGGTCAAGTTTTCAGACTTAACAGCAAGCACCCATACCCACAGAGCTGGCTCACAGCCCATTGGCTCCCGTCTTTTACTGATTCCCAGAGCCCTCTTGTTCAAACTATTTCCATTATTTATAATTTTTTTTTGAGACAGGGTTTCTCTGTGTAGCCTTGGCTGTCCTAGACTCACTTTGTAGACCAGGCTGGCCTCGAACTCCCAGGGATCTGCCTGCCTCTGTCTCCCGAGTGCTGGGATTAAAGGCGTGCACCACCAACCGCCCGGCCTATTTATAAGTTCTTAGTCTTGCAGTTTGAAAAGATATTTTTAGCGTTTATTTTGAACTGTGTGTTTATGTGTGAATGAAAAGGGCATGTATGCATGCGTGCTGCAGGAGCTCGTGGAGGGCAGGCGAGGGTGTCGGATTCCCTGACCAGGAGTTACAGGTGGTTGTGCGCCACGTGACATGGATGCCGGAAACAAACTCGATTTCTCTGGAAGAACAGCGCATGCGCTTAGCTGCTGAGCCGTCTCTCCAGCACAGTCTCAGGGTTTTAAAGAAGGCTGTCCACACCCTAGAATTTCATATATGGGGGGCTACTGGTAATACTCGAAACCTACTTGAGTGGAATTAGGCAGAGACACACAGAGAGATTGTTTTTACTGTAACTGTGTTACCAGTCAGTTCACTGCAACACGCAGAGTCACCAATGGAGAAATGAGAAACAGAGAGATAGAAAAAAAAAATGTTTCATTAGCAGCCCCACCACCACCACCACCACCAGGCTACAAGCGCTCTTAACTACTGAGCGATATGTCCCCTGTGCCCGGATAGGGAAATGCCTCAGTCTCTGACGTTTCAAGAAACAACCTCTTCAGGAACAGGGCTTTGTGCTCTTGGTACACTCACGCAGGCCAGCAGCTCCAAAGAGGACAGCAACGGCCATAGTTTCTACGTCAGTTAAGGTGACCTGTGGTAGGTTTTTGCTGTGGTCAGCCTTTCTGACAAGCACCCTCCCACGGTGACCTCCTATACCCCGGGACTAGAGTGTGCTCTGGAAGAGAAGGTCTGCTCATGCCTCACCTACTTCAGGGTGCAGTTCATCTACAAGAGATCAGCTTCAGTGGGCAGCTAAGTCTCAAGAGAGAGAGAGAGAGCCAGAGGGAGGAAGGAGAGACTTCTAAGAATCTGGTCTCTGCCAGGGAAGTATGTGAGGGCCCTTACTGTGAGAGCAGGGGAGCGTCTCTCTCAAGGCAGCAGGAACAGCCAGGCTTGAGTTGGAGGATGCAGCGACCTTGATCCCTTCCCTGAGGCTGCATGGCCTCTCCCAGCAGTGTCATGGCAGATCTATCCATTCCTCTTTTCTGTCTGCTCCTTCTCACCTTCCATCTCTGTGTTGGCATTCCCAGGAGCCACTGGGGAAGGCCAGTTAACTAAGATGCACTCCAAACCTTCCAGACATGGGTCAGATGTCCAATTAACTATGCCTGACCTAACAGGTTCTGGCCAGTGACATGTCATGTCTTACTGAAAGACTGTTTTCAGGGGTGCGAAACGTAGGCTGGGCAGATGTCATCTGGCATGGGGGGGGGGGAACTCCTGTGAGCACAAATGGAAGGGTCTCTTTTCCTGCCTTAGAGAACACA
Organism: Acomys minous; assembly: GCF_964271855.1. NCBI lineage: Eukaryota > Metazoa > Chordata > Mammalia > Rodentia > Muridae > Acomys > Acomys minous. Next base: position 60,541,284 of record NC_140500.1, on the reverse strand, counting down.
TTGGAGTTTATGTACAGTGTCAGAAAAAGGAAATCTGCCAGCCGTGAAACCAGGGTGTGGGGCTTCCAAGTCCTCTCTCAAAGACTCACTTCATACACTTGGCAAGGATGACGCTGGCACCCTCGGGCTCTGTCTCCCGGGGGCCCCTGGGGGCCCCCCATATTGTGCCACTCACAGCAGCACTCACACCCCCTACAGTTCCAGCCCCAGCGCCTGTTTCCTAGATCTTAGGCACTTAGCTCCTTTCTTGTGGCAGCTAATCCCCCACTGATGTGCTCATAAGTGTTAGTCAAACTCACTCACCCAGAAAATATTTACTGAGTGCCCATGCTGTGTAAGCCCAGGTCAGCGGACAGCAATGCGATTGAAGTGGCGGGGTGTGTGTGTGTGTGTGTGTGTGTGTGTGTGTGTGTGTGTTTGTGTGTGTGTGTGTGAGACCCCAACAATACAAAGCTAAGGGGGAGGGGAATCACAGAAAGGCCCTCCCTCAGAGCCCAGCACTAACTTTCTGGAGGCCCTAACTGCTCCCCAAAGCTTTCTTAGGGTGGTGCCCATGTCCCTTGCTGGGGTTTGTGGTCAGCAGGTCATCTGCTCTCTGTCCAAGCAACGAGCAGGCAGGCCTCGCTGAGAAACAGCCACTGCCGTAAACTCAGCCCTGCCACACACATTTCCCTTCCAAGTCCAATCTTCTTCCTTCCTCTTCCTTTCCTTTTCCTCCTTAGCTTACATTATTTCTCCCTTCTTCTTCCTCTTCCTCTTCCCCCCTCCCTCTCTTTCTCTTTCTTTCTTTTAAAGATGGGCTCTCCTGTAGCCCAGGCTAGCCTAGAACTATATAGTTGAGGTTGGCCTTGAACTTCTGATTCTCCAAGCTTGTCTGAGTCTGTTTCAACAGTTGGGCCCACAGTATGTGCCTCTTGGGGTTATAGATCAGAGGGGCCATTACTTGTGGCATTTCTCTTGATGAGGGCTAGTTTGTGACATACCATGAGTATATGGGGTCACGGGACCTTAGAGAAGCAGTGGCCCAACACGTGATGAGCTAAACCTTGAGTGGCAGGAGGGAGGGGTAATGATAGGGTGAGGGAGTACACAGAAGTGGCAGGGTGGGTTGGGACAGTGATAGGATTGGGTCCCTGGGGTGTTTGGGGACAGGTGGGTGACCGGCCATAGGAAGCTGGTCACAGCCACAAGCATCAATGGTAGCAGCATCATTTGAGAGACTGGTGTGTGCTGGCCACACTACTTGGATTGCCCAGTCATTCCCCACCAGAATTCAGAAAAGGCGATGCCATCATTCTCACTTAATTAGTAGGGAAACTGAGTCTCGGGGCGGTTAATGCTTCGCCAAATATGCTACTGCTATTCATTTGCAGCCTCGGGAGATGAGTCTGGTCCCGCCCTTTTCTACAATGTTAACCGTCTCTCTAGGGTCTTTTGAAACCTTTCTTTCGGTGTTGAGGTAGCCCCGAGCCTCTGGCTTACTGTGCCCTGCGGAGGCTACTTCGAAGGACTGGGTGTGTGTGTGTGTGTGTGTGTGTGTGTGTGTGTGTGTGTGTGTGTGTGTGTGTGTGTGTGTGTACAACCACTCCCAGAGTAGAGTGTAATCTGTGAGGCCAGGTCCCTCAGTGGGGGGAACTACCGCTCCCTGCTGCTGAAAAAGAACCTCCTGGGGTGCCCGCTGCTGGGGCCTCTGCAATTGTGACTGCTTGGAGCTCTGCAGGGACCTGGCTTTCCATGGCGGCCGCTGGCTCTCGGTTTTTAGCTGTGAACTGAGGGTTTGCACTCCGCCACCACGAAGGCCCCTCCCATCTCTAAGACTTAAGGACCTGGGTTCCTAGCGCTGCCCAGGAGCCTCCGTGACCGCAGCTCAACCTTGCGCCTTGCACTAGGGAAGCACTTGCTGAGCCAAACCCCAGATTAGAAGTTTCTCAAGAGCGCAAAGTAACTCCCCTGCGGGGGATTCAGCCACGCCCCGCGAAGTGACCACCAGTTCCTGAGGTCTCAGAAAACATCCACCGAGTGACAATGTTTGCCACTTTGCCTTAGAAGTGGGTGCAAACAGCAAGACCAGGAGTGGGTTTAAAGTTAGGAAGGAAGCTGATCCAGTTCCGTGTTACACCATAGAGCCCACAACAAACCCCGGCGGGTAACACCACCACGGACCTCCGCTCCCAACTCCCAGCAGCGGCCGAGGCTGTGGTGGCTGAGAGAATAGAACCCGCTGGGCTGCTGCAGCCTGCTCACCTGCCACCAAAATCTTAAGATTTTAAGGAGCCCCTGGGGGGCTGTGCACAAATCCTACCTCTCGGCCCCAGCCTTTATAAAGGAGCCTGAGGAGAGGCGGCGGCTCCGCTTTTCTGAAGGTGCCAGGTCTGTGGGGAAGGGCTCATGGGGTGCCGGGGGGGGGGGGTTGCGGGGAGGGGTAAGTGGGGACACGAGGGCGGGCGGCTCTGTGTGTTCTCTCACAGTACTCAGCTGCTACCACCCTGCCGCTGTGAGGCACACAGGCTCCTGTCTGAGTTCATTGCTAAAGCCTTCTCTCTCCATCACACCTCAGGTCCCCCCCCCCCCGCCCCACCGCCCCGCCTTTTTCTCCCAGGATTTCCACGCAACCTCACACCCAATCTCTTGGCGTATATTTCTCTCTCTCTCTCTCTAGCCCCAGCCTCCCTCCTTCCCTCTCGTCCTTCTCCTGCCCTCCTCCTCCACGCCTCCCTCGTTGCTTTACTGGGAACAAAAGTGTTTATTTTGTGGGGGAAGAGGAGGCTGCAGCCTGGGTAGCAGCCACAGAAACAGGCTGGGGCCAGAGGCAGCACCAACCGCCGCGGCCGCCGCCGGAGACTCCAGCGCTCAGCTGTTCCAGGGAGCAGGTACTGCCCAGACAGGCTGGCTCTGGCACTGACCTCTCTCTGCCCTGGCTGTCTGTGCTTTCTAATCAGCTCTCTCTTGAGGATATGTCCATTTATTTACCTTATTCCTGGCCTTGAAGCGTGTGGAAGATTCCAGATTTACAAAATGTGGGGACAGAGGCCCAACGGGGGGGGGGTGAGGGGGCGGCACTGACCTTGTTTTCTGCGTGTGGTCTGATGCTGCTGAGCGTGGGCCCAGCCGAGTGAAGGATGCACCGGGATAGGCCCAGATTGTTGGAGACGGTTTGAACCACACCATCAACCACCAAGCTTTAGGTAATAAAGAGACACCCAAGGCGTTTCAACTGGAAATCCCCAAAAGCAAATCTACCCTTGAGTTGTAGGCCCGCAGCGAGTGTAGTCTAGTTGTGGAGCACTTGCTAAGAACACCCAGTAGGTCTCTGGTTCCCAGCCAGGCAACCCCAAAATAGAGAGGAAGTTACTGTACTGATCCCAGGGGCAACTAGCTTGTCTCTTCAGAATCAAGTAGCTACAGTCTTCTCCCAGCTTGAAGGGGGAAAGTGAGGTTTCTTAATGATCAGGTTTTTTTGGTTTTGGTTTTTCAGGTTGTTTTGTTTTGTTTTGTTTTGTTTTTGAGACAGGATCTCTCTTTGAAGCCCTGGCTGTCCTGAAACTCACTATGTAGACCAAGCTGGCTTCAAACTCAAAGAGCTCTGCCTGCCTCTGCCTCTCAGGATTAAAGACATATGCCACTATGGCTACAGGAATAATCTTTTTTTTTTTAATGGAATGTCCTTAAACTCAATAAGCCAGTTAAAGAAGTTTAAAACAGCAGAAAAATGTCAAAATCAAATGCATTTAAATCAGTGACATCCATTGTGGATCTTCATAAGTTGCTAGCACTTTCTGCTAGGAAACCTGCTTCTAACTTGTGTGGACTGTGTGCTGTCCTAAGAGCACTGAGGTTCTGGAAGTCCACTGCGCGAGTGTGCTAGGAAATGTTTAAAGAGCAAATTTGGGTACTGCCTGGCTGTGGAAGGGTGCCCCGAGACAATGAGGCGGCGGGGGGGGGGGAGAGGGGGCAGCAGGGGGCTGTTGAGGAGACACGCTAAGGAAGGTGAGCGGAGGGAGGGTTCCTTTGGCCCGAGGCTGGTTGGCAGCAGGGTACAGACTAGCCAAAGGGAAGCTAAAGGACTTCACAGCCTGTTATTTTCTCACAGAACTGGCGTAGGAACTGAGGCAGCTTACAGAGAGGGCTGAAGGCCAGGGCCCACACCGAGGGCCACAAGGAAGGCTGCAAATAGGCACAGTGAGAGGCTTTCTTCCATGGGCTCTGAGCCTGGACGCTGGGGTTGGTGGTGAGGAGGGTTGCTAAGGACCTTCTGTGGCCTGAGCGTTGTGCCAGGTCAACACTTGTAATTGGTTACATGGGCAATCGATTGCATCGGTAATCAACTACGTGGGTACTTGGCAACTGTGCAACTCATGTCTGTTGGACGAGAGCACACGGTGCCCTGCCTTCTGGGACTCCAGGATACATCAGAGATGAAGATGATCGTGGTCAATGGGTCCTCCGCCTGGGTGCTGCTTGAATGTTTGGCTCTGCCTGGAAGTTACAGCAGAGTGGTTAGCATGTGTGAACAGAGTTCTTGAAAGTACTGACAAGGGAGGACCCCCTGATAAATAATTGAAGGCAGAAATGGGGAGAGTAAGGAGAAATAAGAAAACTTTGTGAAGTCTGCAGCCAGTTGCTAGGAGGCTGCATCAGGGAGAAATATCCTCAAAAACACAAAGGAGATGGGAGGTGGCAGAGGAACCCAGGATGCCCTGAGCCAAGGCACTGGCCATCTTTTGATGTCTTGTCATCCCTCTCGATGGCTCACTGTGTTGCAGCCAAACTGGCCCCACCACTCCCACCACAGAGCATTGACAGCACTCGAACACACTTCCTCCCGGTGTGTCCAAGTCACAACTCAAAGGCCATTTTCAGCAGGGCCTTTTGCAACCAGCATACTTTTTTTTTTTTTAACAGCCTTGTGTGTTCTGTCTTCTTCAGAGCACTTGTCACTATTCCAAATGATCACTTATGAGTGTGTCTTTACTTGCTTCTTACCCGTCTCTGCCATAGAAAGACCATGGTGAGCGTGCAGACTTCCTTCGCAGCTTTGTTTTCCAGTACCAAGAATGATGCTTGCCACAGAGTAGGCAGCTGTAGAAAACGGGAAGAGGGAGGGAGGGCAAGGGAGGGGAGGAGGGGGAGGAGGAGGAGGAGGAGGAGGAAGGCGCCTGAGGAGTGTTCAGGAGATGACTTCTAGTGGGCCACTGGTGAGGAGTCAAGACACCCAAGAATCACCTTGCCAGCGAGGAAGGAGGCCACGGGACACGCTAGACCATCTTTCCTCCTGATACGTCGCCTTTGAGAGATGGCTGGCTTAGGACCCAGTAGAGCAAGAGACAGTTCTAGGCTTTTTGTGCAGAGTGAGGTTGGGTCAGGGTGTTCCTCATTTCCCTTTGCTGTTCCCGGATCCTCCTACTTCCGGTGTCTTGGGCCATTTCCCAACCTTTGCTGTCACATACCAGACCTTGAAATCTAAACACAGATCAAATTCTTTCTTACCTCAAAGGCTAACACCTGCACCCAGTCCAAAGGGACAAGAGCTCAGCCTGACCCAGGAAAGGGCCGGAGCCTTAGCGAGTCAAGAAATACTCCTTCCTTGCCCTCCCCACCCCACCCCACCCCCCATGCCAGTGGTTCTGTTCCTGTTGGCCTTGTGGCCCTCCTGCCCTCTGCAGGGCACCGGGCAGATGCAACCCCTTCATGTTTCAGGGTCTCCGGCTGCTGAGCAGCTGCAGGACATCCTGGGGGAGGAAGATGAGGCTCCCAACCCCACCCTCTTCACAGAGATGGACACTCTACAGCATGATGGTGACCAGATGGAGTGGAAGGAGTCAGCCAGGTGAGAGAGAGCCGCGTGGAGGGGCCGTGTCTGGGCTCAGGCTGGGCAGAATCTCCTGGTGGGGAAGTGGCTCGTCACACCTTAAGTTCTGCCAGGGAGCATCTCTGTTCACCAACATCTTTCCATCTTCTTTGTGTGTGTGTGTGTGTGTGTGTGTGTGTGTGTGTGTGTGTGTCTAGAACTGTAAACACTAAAGGAGCAAATGTAAATGATTGTTGTTTTCGTCAAATAAATGCAACTGCAAAGGCTGAGGGACTAGCTCTGTTGGCAAAAAGTGCTTGTTTGGGGGAATGCGGACCTGAATTCTGTCCCTAGAATCCATGTAAATAAGCTGACAGCAGTGCTGTGCTGCTTAGAACCTCAGTGGCAGCCAGAGAGTAGAGATCAGCAGAGCCTGTGGTCAGCCAGCCTAGCCTAAGTAAGTTCCAGACCAGTGAGAGGGTCTCTCTGAAAAATGGTGGGCAGAACCCAAGGAACAAGCTTGTCCTTTCTTGAAACATATACCCGAACACACATGTGCACTCTCACACACATGAATAGGCGTGCACACACACACACACACACACACACACCACACAATGTTCACGAACCCCCCCACAGCCCTGCCACATACACCGCACACACACATATGCACACACACCACACATGCACATAAACACCACACTCACACACACACATATATATACACACACATACCACATGTACACACACACCACATGTACACACACACCACATGTACACACACACACCACACATACATACATATACATACCTCACACCACATACATCACACACATATACCACACACCCCATACACACACACACACACACACACACACACACACACACACACCCCACAAGCATATGCATGCCAAAAAAAGAGAGCATGGAGAGAGAGCTCCATGCACAGGGGAGGGAGTTAAGCTATCTAGAAGGTTAGTGGGGGGCTGCACGGTGACGTCAGGAGCCGAAGTTGGGTCTGAGTAACATGGATGTTGTCATATCCCCAGTGGCTAGGACAGAGGGACCTCTGAACAGTCCCACATGCTCCCAAAAACCCAAGAAGAGGCGGGGGGTGGGGTGGGGTGGGGTGGGGTGGGGTGGGGTGGGGGGTGGGGGAGACAGGGACAGCAGGAGAGGCCCTGGGAGGGCTGCTGAGAGCTGAAGACTCTGCTGTTTGTTTCTCAGCTTTTCCATCATTTAATCACAACCCTCCTTCCTGGAGAACTAATAATTTTGTTTTGTTTCATTTTGTTTTTTGAGACAGGGTTTTCTTTGTGTAGCCCTGGCTGTCCTGGAACTCACTCCGTAGACCAGGCTGGTCTCAAACTCAGAGACCCACCTGCCTCTGCCTCCTGAGCGCTGGGACTAAAAGCGTGTGCCACCACCTCCTGACGAGTAGTAATTGTTTTAACCTCTGTCCAGGTGCGGGAGTGTGTTTGTGAGTGTGTTGTCTTGCGGTACTCATACACGTGTGTATGTGTATGGAGTACCAAGGTTGATATTAGGTGTCTTTTCTCGATTTCTCTTTACTTTATAGTTCATGACAGGGTCTCTCTCTGGTACCAGAGCTTACCCATTCAGCTGGTCTGGCGAGGGTGGCTACCCAGCTTGCTCTGCCTCCCTGCGCTGAGTCTACAAATGAGATGTCACACTCACCTGGCTTTTACATGGTGGTGGTGGTGATCCAAACTGAGTCCTCACACTGAACAGCAAATACTTTACCTGTCGAGTCATTTTGCTATGCAGGAAAAAAAATTTTGATTTTAGTACATTAAAATCTAGGCTATGGCTGTGGCTCAGTTGGTAAAGCGTGTGCCTAGCACACAAGGTCCTGGGTTTGATCTCTACCAACAAAAGAGAGCATGGAGAGAGAGCTCCATGCACAGGGGAGGGAGTTAAGTGGAAGCACATGGCTGTAACCCCAGCACTGAGGAGGTTTTTCTTTTCTTTTCTTTTTTTCTTTTTCTTTTTCTTTTTCTTTTTCTTTTTTTTTTTTTTTTTTGAGACAGGGTTTCTCTGTGTTAGCCTCAGCTGTCCTGGACTTGCTTTGTAGACCAGGTTGGCCTCAACTCACAGCGATCCACCTGCCTCTGCCTCCCAAGTGCTGGGATTAAAGGTGTGCGCCACCACAACCGGTGCTACGTAGCCTGTTTAAGGCCAGCCTAGAATATCTGAGACTCTGTCTCAAAACAAAAACAAAAACAAAAACAAATTACAATTAAATCAACTAAATTCCATAGAAAGAAATTAGATAGTAGAACAGTGGTTCTCAACCTTCCCAATGCTGCGACCCTTTAATACAGTTCCTCATGCTGTGGTGACCCCTCAACCACAAAATTATTTTCATTGCTACCTCATAACTGTAATTGTGCTACTGTTATGAATTGTAATGTAAGTATCTGATATGCAGGACATCTGATATTTGACCTCCCCCCACCTGCCATCAAAGGGTCATTCAGAGCACCAAGGGGTCTCAACCAACAGGTTGAGAACCGATGTAGTAAGCCACTCGATTTGTCACGTCGAGCTGAGCTTTGGAATATGCTAAAACATGTATAGTTAGTGTCAGTTATCCTGACTTCTCTCCCCTAAGACCCCCAGTTTGCCCCCTCGGAGGCGATAATGTCCCAGTTGAAAATGCATAAGTTAACTAATTCCCAGTGGTGCCCAGGACAGGGTCTGCGTGGTGCCGTTCTGACACTGGGAGTCTGAAGGCTCCCTCTGCGGGCTGGGCAGAGGGAAGAGCGCACCTCCACACCCCCTCTGTCTCTCTAACCCCTTCTCTGCAGCAAGGGCGTCTGGAAGAAGGGCCACCAAGAGGAAACAGGTCCTGCTGGCCTCAGGCAGGGGCCACTTTTCAGCCCCACAGCTCAGTCGGGCCCAGTCCTCCCATGCAAACCCAGGGGCCTCTTCTCATCCAAAGTTTCCTGAACCCCAAAATGCTGAGACTGCAGACTCACCCTCATTTAAGCCCCCCACAATGACATATGGGACAGATGTAAAAGGACAAGTAGCCTGCCAGGAAGGACCAGGAAGCCAAGGCTGGATTGCCGGGCCTCCAGGCCTCTCTGACCCTCCAGCTTACTATGTGCTTCTAAGGTTATTAGGCATATCCCTGCCCTGCCTCTGTTTTGATTTCCAAGGGAAGACAGGGCTGAAGGCAAATTTTTTTGGAGTTAGAGCCTGGGGCCTCTATCCAGGGCTCACAAGATGGAAAAGGACAGTTCAAATGGCCAGAGCTCAGCCTGGAGTGGTTTACAACTGGGAGGGGAAGTCGGGGTGGGTGGGTGGGGGAGGTTGGTGGCCATGCCTGTAATCCCAGCACTCAGGGAGGAAGAGGCAGGTGGATCTCTGTGAGTTCGAGGCCAGCCTGGTCTACAGAGTGAGTCCAGGACAGTCAAGGCTACACAGAGAAACCCTGTCTCAACAAACAAACAGACAGACAACAACAAAAACAAAAGCATAAAAACACAAAATAAACTTCTAAGGGGGAGGGGTCTCAAGCCAGTTTGGCCATAGTCTCTTCCATTCAAAGTAGGTGAATAGAGACAAAGAATGCTTATAAGGCTTTGTCAGAGGCCCAGAAAAGAGGGACTGCCTTCTCTCCCTGGGCAGACTGTGTACCCAAAACCTGTGCTGTGACTCCTTAACTGGTAGTCCATGCCCCAAACCCCAGCACTCCAGAGGCAGGCCATGTGGATCTCCATAAGTTCAAGGCCAGCCTGGTCAACACCATATCAAGCTCCAGCCAAGTTAGGGCTACACAGTGGTACCCTGTTGTAAAAAACAATAATTTCAAACAAACAAACAAACAAAGAAAAAACCAAAAGTGGAGGTGCTTAGTCAGGCCTGCTTGGAATTTGTCACCGCACCACAAGAATGGCAAGCATTTCTCTCAGCTAACAGACTGTGAGACCCACCCCAGAGAAGCCAGAAGTCTCAGAAGTTTCTAGAATCACAGTATCAGCAAATCCCAGCGGGCTCTGGGCCTCTGTAGAGTAACAGGAGGCAGCTGAAAGGGGTGAAGAGTGGCACCTAAGACCCCCCCCACGCTTTGGTATTAGGGGGGCTGATCATACATCAAAGAGAGTGGGGGAGGGGCCCCTTTCATAAAAGTATTTAATTTGTTACACCGAGTGCTGGCTTTATTGAGTTAGGAGCTTAAGAGAGTGAAAATCTCAAATCCGCAAGGAATTTTCCCTGGCGGTGCTTTGTCAGGGTCATTAGTCTGGGGGACATTTCGGGCCCTTGAAGGAGTCACTGCTGCGAAGGCTGAAGTGGCTTTTTGAGCTCTGCTGAGCCTTGCCCCGTGCATATTATCGGGACTTGCACGGGCAGCAGCCCCTTCTGATGTGATCAATGGTGGGAGGCCAGGCCGTTAATAAGATAGACTGCTATTAATTCTCTCTCTTTGGCATTCCCACACAGACAGTCTGACCTTGCCTGAGGGAGGGCTGAGATAGGGGTGACTCCCCCATATGATGAGCAAATAATTTACCCCTCTGCCCCCCCTCCAAAAACACAACCCAACCTTTCTCAAACCAACACCTGCCTGGCCACAAGTGAAGGGACAGGAAGGAAAATGGTCCGGGTTGGAGCCCGCCCAAGAGTGAAGGGCCCTTCAGGGTTACTCAGAAATAACTAGAGCTTAACGCTCAAGAGCCTTGAGAACAAGTTCCAAATCTAAGCTCTTCTGGCTGCCACTCAGCGGCCCGAGGGCGAGAACTTGCCAGAAGGTTCTTAGGAGATGCATAGGCCCTGAGAACATTCCTGCCGTGACCAGAAAAAGGCCAAAAGGCGCATGAGAAGTGGGTCAGCTTGGTTGATTTGGTACACTTTCTTTCTTTTTAGACAGCGTCTCATGTAGCCAGGCTGGCCCTCAGACTCGTTAAGTAGCCAAGGACGGTTTTGGTTTTGGACTCTTGCTCCTCCCCCAGCCTGTTGTATGTGGTACAGGGGGCGGGGCGGGGGTTTGAACCCAGAGTTTCATGCATGCCAGGTGAATGCTCCATCACCTGAGCTGCACCCCTAGTCCTCCACATCGGGACGCTTTCAACCGTTCCAAATTGTTCTCCATATGTCAACAGTACAGCGGAAGCTTGAGCACTCCCATTTCAGCCTTGAACTTGCCTTCATTACGATCTTGCATAATTCTCTCTTGGTATAATTTCTCTTCTTAGTGTGGGGCCGCAAGCTTCTGTAGCCCTCTCTGGGGTCAGCCTTGTAGGGCCAGAGCTATCCCCCCTGTTTACAAATCAGAGTAGGAAGCTAAGACCTCTCACCGTGGAGGCCAACAAACCTGTGTGATGAGGCACGGAAGTCAAATAAGGGGATCCTTGGTGAGGAGGGGGTGTGTGAGTGTAGGACACGGAGGCACGAAGGCTCAAGGGAGGCTTCCGGGAGCACGGGTGCACACATCAAGATGGGAGGGTGGATCGGAGTTAGCACAGCAAGGGTAGGCAACGGGGGAGAGGCCCCCTAGAGCATGGGCTGGGGAGACAGCCGGATGGAGCACTTGCTTAGCATGCACCCAATAGATGAGCTGGGGTGGTTTCGGGGTGGTACAGCTGTAGACCAAGATGGACAGTAGAGGCCTGGGCCTATGTTCCTTGTGGATGGACAGTAGGTTGAGACTGTCAGCACCTGCCATGGTCCACGGGGAGGGTGGCTGTCCTCTAAGGGCCTCAGTTCCCCATCTGTGGAGGATGGAGTCATACATGTCACACGTGAAGCAGAGCGCCTGGCGCCTGGAACGTATTTGGTAAGCTTCAGCCGTTGTCTTCGTTAGTGAGCACTGCAATGGTGGCCAGAGGAAAGAGTTACCTGTGCACCCCAGGGTTCTTGGGAGACCTCCTCACAGAGAAGGGACCTCGGCCTGGCCCTGACATAACAGTGAAGGTCGGGGGAGAGGGTATGAACGTCGAGATCAGGAAGGAGACAGTGCAGACTAGAGTCTGAGGGAGCCAGGTAAGCTGGCGATTGACAGTCCCCTGGGATGACACCATAAACCTCCTGGATGTACAGACAAGGGGACTCAGCCCCCAGAGCCTTTCCCTGAGAGACTCAGTTCAGAATTGGCCAGTTGGTCTGGAGAGATGGCTCAGAGCTTGAGGGCACTGACCACTCCTCCAGAGGTTGTGAGTTCGACTCCCAGCAACCACATGGTGGCTCACAACCATCTATAGTGTGATCTGATGCCCTCTTCTGGCCTGCAGGTATACATGCAGGTAGAGCACTGTATACATAATAATAAATAAAATAAAATAAAACTCACAGAATTGGCCAATTGCTTTGTCTGGTGGCTCTGCTGTGCTTGTATATAGCAAAGTAGACTTCTCCCCTGATCCGGGCCTGGGAGCAGCACACTCCCATGGCTCCCTCTTCCATCCCGCCTGTTACTGTCATTTCCTAGGAGGGGATGGCGCTCCAAAAATTCTCAAATGGCAGTTATCACCAAAGCCTTGCCAAGGTTCGTAGGCCAGCATAAAGGAAGACTTTGAGTTACAGAGAGTCAGGTAATCCTGGCAAGAAGTCAGTGGGTCCACTCCAGACTGGTCTAAGGAAGAGGACCTCATCGGTCTGGTCTGGGTCTCAGATATAACTCATCTTCAGAGATGGAGGCTTTGGCTCTGTGTCCAGAGTCTATTAAACACTAGAATCGCTTAGGCAAAGTGTCTCATGTTGATGCTGTACCCAGCAGCGTCCTGAGGATAACCTGGCTTTCCAGTGTGTCTACCAAGGAGAGAACAAAAGAGCTGGAAGGTGAGAGCCTTGTACAAGTCTTACTGTAAGATCTGTAAGCTCGCTGCTAGCTTGATACAGCTCTCGTGAAGCTGGCCATCACAGGTCATCAGCTCTCTCGCTCATCATCCCCAGGAGCCTAAAAAGATGAAGTTCTGAGTCTCAATGAAAGTGAGTACCCCAACAGGCCCGTGAAGCCTTCTGAACTCTCTCTCCTTAGCACTCCAAGCATGGCTCTTTAATTAATTAATTAATTTATTTATTTATTTATTATGTATACAGTACTCTGGCTGCCTGTACACCTGCAGGCTAGAAGAGGGTATCAGATCACATTATAGATTGTTGTGAGCCACCATGTGGGTGTTGGGAATTGAACTCAGGACTTCTGGAGGAGCAGTTGGTGCCCTTTACCTCTGAGCCATCTCTCCAGCCCCTCAAGCACGGCTCTTATACACCACAGTCGTTCAGACTCACTGCCAAGTGCGCTTGATAAACCATGGGTGTGTGTTTACATCGGTTGTAGAAATCACATGCTCTTTTTCCCTCCTACCTTCATGCATGTACTTTAAAAAAACATTACATTGTATTTATTTGTTGCACGTGTGTGTGTGTGTGTGTGTGTGTGTGTGTGTGTTACAGAGTGCATGCACAGGTCAAAGCACACACTGTGGGAGTCAGTTCTCTCCCTTCTTCCATTATGTGGGGCCCTGAGGACTGAACGCAGAAGCAGGCACTTTAACCTCCCGAGCCATCTCATCAAGGCTGTGTGACCTTCTACCAAGAGAGTTTGTCGTGTAAACCGTGAAAGTAAGACGGAATTTGCTTACCCGGTTTGTTCTGTAAATTTTCCAAAAATTGGATTTACTCATTGTATTTTATGAGTGTTTTGCCTCTTTGTATGTATCTGCACCACATGTATGTTTGATGCCCCCCAGAGGTCAGAAGAGGGCATGGGATTCCCTGGTGATAGAGTTCCGGAAGGTTGTGAGCCACCATGTGGGTGCTGGGAGTCAAAGCCGGGTCCTCTGTGTGTGCATAAGTGCTCTTAGCTACTGAGCCGTCTCTCCAGCCCCAGGGGTTCCATCCTTACTAAAATTTTGTTTTTATATCCACACACCACTCTTGAAAAGGACAGAACCCAGACAGTACTTGCTGAACCCTCAGATATCTCTAGAAATTGGCTTATATCTGAATTAACACTCACTTTCAGTCATGCTAGGGCCTGCAGAGTCCTGACATAACAGACTTGAAAGGTTAAATTGCTTTGCCAGATGACGGGATCAGCATGAATTCATATTACTTTTAAGGAAATGAATCTAGGCCAGACCTGGTGGCACACACCTTTAATCCCAGCACTAAGGAGGCAGAGGCAGGCAGATCTTTGTGAGTTCGTGGTCAGCCTGGTCTACAAAGTGAGTCTAGGATAGCCAAAGCTACACAGAGAAACCCTCCCTCAAAAACCAAAACCAAAACAAACAAACAAACAAAAGAAATGTATCTATGGGCTGGAAAGATGGCACGGCAGCTAAGAGCATTAGCTGTTCTTCCAGAAGACCCCAGGCTCAGTTCCCAGCACCCACAATGGAGGATCACAACTGTCTCTAACTCCAGACCCAGGACATCTGACACCCTCTTCTGGCCTCTGAAGACACCGCACTCATGTGCTGCACTTTAACTCTGTACATGAAGGCAAAACACTCCAACACAGAAATGGAAATAAATAATAAAATTGCCTATATGTGGCAGGACATAGCCGTAATCCCAGCCATTAGAAAGCTGCAACAGGAGGGTCACAAGTTTAAGGCCACCCTGGGCTACAGTTCACCTTCAAGACAAGCCTGGACTACATAGGGAGCTGTCTTATTAGGGTTCCTATTGCTCTGATGGAATACCATGACTAAAAGCAAGTTGGGGAAGAGAAGGGCTTGTTTGGTTTATGCTTCCGGATCCCAGTGCATCACTGAAGAAAGTCAGGATAGGAGCTCAAACAGGCCATGAGCATGGAGGCAGGAGCTGACACAGAGGTCATGGAGGCATGCTGCTCACTGGCCTGCTCCCCGTGGCTTGCTCAACCCAGAACCACCAGCCCAGGGATGACACTACCTCCAACGGGCTGAGCCTTTCTCCATCAATTACTAATTAAGAAGATGCCCTCTAGGCTTGCCTACAGCCAGCTCTTACGGAGCCATTTTCTCAGCTGAGACCCCCTGCTCTCTGATGGCTAGAACGTGTGTCAAGTTGACATAAAGCCAGCCCACATAGGGACGCTATATTAGAAACAAAACAAAGCAAAAAAAAAAAAATTCCACCGAGGCTACAGCTCAGTGGGTAGAGGGTTTGCTTAGAGTGCAGGAAGCTGATTCCCACGGAGCTGGAGCTGCCGCTGGTCGTGAGCCACCTCGAGGGTGCTGGGGGTCGAACCCTAGTCCCCTGCAAGAGCAGCCAGTGCTCTTCACAGCCCAGCTGTCTCAGCAGCCCTTTTGTATCTCCCCTTTAAATAACGCTGCGGCGGATTGATTGACAGCTGATTGCCAGTGCTCCGAAACTCCCATTTCCTCACTCTGGGACTCAGCTTGGACTTGATAGCTCAGCTGACCTCACACCCAGCTATGTAGCTGCAAATGATTTTGGACTTTTTTTTTTTTAAGTGTATTATGTGTATGCTTGCACACTCCCCGGATGTGGGGCAGAGGTTGAGTTTGTGGGGTTGGTTTCCTCCTCCCGCCTTTCCATAGGTTCCAGGCATCAAACCAAGATCACAAGACTTGGGAAACACCCTCACCCACTGAGCCATCCGGGTCAGCCAACCTTGAATTTATTTCTGATCTTGTTGCTTCTGCTTTCTACTTCCCAAATGCCGGCACCATCATGTTAGTTTGTTGTTGTTTGATGTAGGGTCCCATTGTGTACCCCTGGCTGGACTGGAAGTCACTGTGTAGACCAGGGTAGCTTCCAATCCATAGAGATCCACTTCCTCTGCTTCCCGAGTGCTGGGTTTAAAGGTGTGCACCACCACACCCGGCTGTGCTGCCTTGTTTTTTATGAGATGCTTGGGGATCAAACACAGGCTTCCTGCATTGAGGCAAGCACCCCACTGCTGAGTGACAGCCCCAGCCCCATCTCGGCTGTGAGCCCTTTGTTTACCTCCCTTGTGGGATAGTTTCTTCCCATGTTTGGGGGTTCATGTCGGAAGCCTGTTCCCAGCGGCTAGCCCTGGGACCCTTGCTATTGTTATGTCTGTATCAGTAGCCAGTAGCCAATGGTGGGAGTTACCAGTCACAGGAAAGGCCTCATATTTAGCCTCCCTCTTTGTGACAGAGAGCTGCTTTCTGGAGCATGTGACTCTTTGAGGTTGTACCCCGAGAAGGGGGCACCTGGCTCCTGTCTCTGGCACGCACGGAAGTGGAGGCCACGGTGTTGACTAGCACTGGGTGAAATACCTAAAAGTCTTTTTCCAACTCAGAGATTTTTCATTCCACTTGACCTGCTTCTTTGACTCTAATTCATTGCTCGGAAGCCAAACTGTGGTGTGAAGGTTGCCTTGCCATGAGCTGTCGGGATCACATGAACCTTTCCATCAGGCATCTACAAGCTGGTAAGCCTGGCTTTACCCAGAGACTTTGGAAACAGCTTGTGCCTCTGTTCGATTTAGAAAATAGTTAAGCATTTGGGTTATAGAAAGTTCAGTCTGGGGCCTGAAGAGATGGCTCAGAGGTTCAGAGCACCGGCTGCTCTTCCTGAGGTCCTGAGTTCAATTCCCAGCAACCACATAGTAGCCCACAACCATCTATAATGTGATCTGATGCCCTCTTCTGGCCTGCAGGTGTACATGCAGAACACTATATAAATAATAAATAAATAAATAAATAAATAAATAAATAAATAAATAAATAAAAATAACACTATATAAATAATAAATAAATAAATAACTCTTTTTTTAAAAAAAAGAAAGAAAATTTAAATTTCATGAAAGCAATGTGTACTAGGATTCACCTCCACGTATTTGTCGCCAGGTTTCAGTCCTGCCACACAGCCACCTGTCAGTGTTACCAGTGAACCCATGGCCATTCTCAAGGTGCCACACGCCCTGCCCCCAACATCTACGTTAGCACACGTTCCAACCACCACATCACTCCACATGTAAATGGATGAGTATTGGTCTCTAAAAATATAAGGACACCATCTTTTTTTTTTAAGATTTATCTATGTTATTATTTTATTTGCGTTGTGTACCAGCTGTATGCTTGGCACCTGTTGAGTTCAGAAGAGGGCATAGGCTCCCCTGGAACTGGAGTTCTGGATGGTTGTGAGCTGCCACGTAGGTACTGGGAATCAAACCCAAGTTCTGTGCAACACGTGCTCTTACCTGTTGAGGCAACTCTCCGGCCCGAGGCCTCCTTCTTTTTAACATACCTGCAATAGCACTGCCATATCCGGCTGGCCTGAAAGCTCAGCATGGGGGAGGGGTGGCCAAGGCAGCCTGGGCTACATACAGAGCAAGATCCAGTCTCTAAAATAAAATGACTCACAAGGAAGCCACTGCCGTATCAGAAAAGGAACGGTAAGAATCCGTTAATATCATCAAATTATGTATGCAGTGCCCACGTTTCTTAGGTCAGCTCGTCTACTGTTTCAAAGCCACAATTGGTTGGGTTGGGTGTGGTGGCTCATGCGTTTAGTCCCGACACTTGGGAGGGAGGCAGAGGCAGGCAGATCTCTGTGAGTTCAAAGCCAACGTGGCTCACACAAGTGAGTTTAGGCCAGCTGAGACTTCCTGCATTGAGAGATACATGGCTGAAATAATTTTCAGTAGACAGTTTCCACTGTGTGTTTATCCTGGCAGTTGTAATTGAAGAGGCTGCAATGATTGTCCCACCTGGCTCTCCATACTCCTGTGCTCTTTGTCACATCCTGTGCTGGTGTTTATCGCGTCTCTCTGCCCGCCTTGATCTTCCTCTAAACTCAGAGGAGGGAGTGGCTGATTTGCCTCCGCCTGATTTTCTGTTTCATAATTTGTGGTGCACTCTTCCACCAGAGGGTATTTTTGCTCCATTGACCTCTGTGTGGGTCGTGTGTGTGTGTGTGTGTGTGTGTGTGTGTGTGTGTGTGCGCGCGCGCGCACATATCCATGTGAGTGAATGCAGGACCCCACATGTCTGAAGACATGTCTGTTATTTTCCTGTGCCTCCGCCAATCTAACTGGTCCACAAGCTCCTGTGGATTTTCCAGCCTTCTCACCCCCTATCTTCCCATGGAATCGTGGTGATCACAGTCCCAGTGGCACCTGGCTTTTTACATGACGTGGAGGGATCTGAACTCAGCTCTTCCTGGTTGTATGACAAGTGCTTTTACCCGCTGTCCAACACTCACCTCCATCTTTGCGCCTCTGTGGTCAATATTGCTAGTCTGTACTGCAGGTGTACATGCAGGCAGAACACTGGTGTACATAATAAATACATAAATCTTTTTTAAAAAATTGAAGTAGATGGTTCAGAACAATCCTCTGGAAGTTCCTGTTGGTGCAGGTGGAAGCGGCCCAGTGGTTTGGAGGTGATATGTCACTAGGATGGAGTGAAGTCTGCACCTTGGATGCTTTGCCTCCCTGGGGACTCTCCCAGCTCCCAGGGGAGCTGCCTCTGCATGCAAGGCCTAACAGGGCGATGCCTCTCTGCTTGCCGTCCAAGGCCTTCCTACTCCATCACCTCCAATCCCAGTGATTCTAGATTTCCTGCGAGGGAAAAATTCCTTCATGTGGCTGGTTTCAGTTCCTTCCTTCTCCAGGTGCCATTTGCCCTTTAACCAGAACTTGAGTTCAGAGTTAAGCTCTAGAGAAGAAAGCACAGAACCCGTAGGCCCCGTGTGGTGGAACCTGGGGGGAAAGAGCTCCAGGGCATGCGTGAGTATGGGTGAGCAGGTGGGGGGCCAGCAGTCAACCTCAGGTACACTTCCCAGGAGTTCTACACCTTGGTTTCTTTGAGACAGTTTCTCACTGACCAGGGGCTGGACAATTCAGCTAGTCTGGTCAGTGAGTCCCAGGCATCCCCCTGTCTCACCAGTGCTGGGGTTACAAGCGCACACCTCCGCACCTGGCTATTCATGGGGCCTGGGGATTGAATTCAGGTCCTTCGCTTACAAGGCAGGCGCTTTATTGGATAGCCAAAGGCTGCACAGAGAGACCCTGTCTCAAAAAAAAATTTTTTATTGCTATAAGGTAATCTAATGAGACAACAGTCTCATTTAAGTAGCAAATGATGTTCAGTGTATGGAGCTGTTCAACCATCATATCCTAATGTTAAAATAGGCTGTCGCCCCAGAAAGATTCCTCACAGCCATCTGTGGTTATTCTGTTCTTACCACAACAGCATCAATCAGTATGCGGACAGACAGACAGACAGCATCCCTAAGACACACTCTGCTTGTGAACTCAGGGCCAATGTCTCCAACAGTATATAATCACTGGCCCGTGTCAACTTGTGGGACAAAACTTGTCCTGGGGAGACACACACACACACACACACACACACACACACACACACACACCTACTTACTCCAGATGGTAACCAGAGTACAGCTATCACCAAAGCACAACTTGGTGAACCATGGCTTTTATTGGGGTTATTTATAGGAGTATTACAGTAGTACTTCCTGGAACAGAAATGACTCATGGGTGACAGCTCACAAAAGCTGACCTGAAGACAGCTCAACAGGCCGGAGAGTGTCCCTTCCAAGTCACTCAGTTGGCTTAAACCTCTTCCAGGAAGCTCAGCTGGTTCCTGTTTCTTCCAGGGAGCTTTGCTCATCAGAGAGACTTCTTTGCAGCTCGACCCTGACTCATCTGAGAGATGAGTGAGTGCTTCCTCTGCCAGGGAGGGACCCAGGGACTCTGGTCGGTTTCAGGGACTTCCTGAAGCGGTTTTGAGTTGTTTGCCTTCCTGTGTAAGGAGCTTCCCGCCATTTCCGAGACAGGGTCTCTCTGTGTTAGCCCTGGCTGTCCTGGACTCCCTTTGTAGACCAGGCTGGCCTCGAACTCACAGCGACCCGCCTGCCTCTGCCTCCCGAGTGCTGGGATTAGAGGCGTGCGCCACCACGCCCGGCTCTGAGCCCCGTTCTTATCCGCTTCCAGGTGGATAAAATTTGAAGAAAAGGTAGAGGAAGGAGGAGAGCGCTGGAGCAAGCCGCACGTGTCCACGCTGTCCCTGCACAGCCTGTTCGAGCTCCGCACCTGCCTGCAGACAGGGACGGTGCTGCTGGATCTGGACAGCGCCTCCCTGCCGCAGATCATAGGTGAGGCCAGGGCATCTCTGCTGCGGTCCCCACAAGCCAGGGCAACTCCCCCAACCTCATGTCAACCCACAGGTCTGTACGACTGGCCAACTCACCACTCATCTGATGCTGCAGAGACGGGTTTTGGCTCTGGCGCTGTCTGGGCAGCATTTCAGGCGCTCCTAGCTTCCGTACCACGCTGACCTCCAACAGCTGGGAAGGGAACGTCCCTGAAATGTGGTTCAGCCAGACAGCAGATAGAGAGAGGGGCTCCTCACATGGGGAGAGACAACTATTGCCATGGCGACCTGTTTGTGTCCTCCCCCCCCCCCCGCCCCCGCCGCCGCAGGAAAGCTCCCATTTAATGGAGGGTTAAACAAGGAGGTGGCTTGCCTCTGTGTCCCTAAACATCCCTGTCTCTCAAGTAAATTTGATTTTGCTGTAACTATTTCTTTAAACAAAAAATTAATTCATTTGGGGAGTGAAAGACATTTAACACAGCACCTTTGTGCTTCTTGGCACCCCCCCCCCGTAGGTCCTATTTAAAATGCACTTTTACAACAGGGATATAAAAAGCGTGGACTCCTGTCCGCACGTGCACACACCTGGAGACGTATACACGACTTTATATATGAAGAGAGTTGGCAGTCCCAGTAGTCAGCGGCAAAGCCACAGGACCGTTCTCAAAGCCCTGGTCCCTTTGCTCACCTTCAGGCCCAGTAATAACAGGGAAGAAGCAAGGCCCCAGAGTCTTCGGCTCTTTCTGTCCCACATGAGCCTGCCTTGTCTGTTTCTCATCCAGATGATGTCATTGAGAAGCAGATAGGGGACGGCCTCCTGCGACCGGAGCTCCGGGAAAGGGTCAGCTACGTGCTTCTGAGGAAGCATCGTCACCAAACCAAGAAGCCCATCCACCGCTCCCTTGCAGACATCGGGAAGTCTGTCTCCCCCACGAGTGAGTAGAGCTGTGCGCTGGTGGGCATAGGCCATGTGGCCATCTGCGTGGCTGCAAGCGTCTGACTTAATGATCCTGAAGAAAGTCCGAGGTTGTGGGGGCTCCCCCGGCTTCCTTCTCTGGAAGGCCTAGGGGGGGACCCCCCAACTATACTCTCTGTTGTCCCTGACTCCAAAGCACAGCACTTCTTAGGAACAGGTGGCTCACAGCCTGCACGGCACACTGCCACAGTTTGAGACCTCATAATATGGTCTCTATGGGCTTGCCTATGAAAGTGTTTTCCCACTAAGCTCCACTCCCAGGAGAAGCTGGAAACTTCTGGAGAAAACAGAGCACACGAAGATGGTGGGAGCATGGAGGTCACCTCTAGTGTGCCAGGGCTTGAGTAGCATCTAGCGATAGTCTAACTAGCAAAGCCTGGGGCCATTTGAGGAGAGCGGACTATTTACTGTCTAGCCTTTGGCTCTCAGGATTTGAGACCTCTGAAGGCCCTAACCCTGGTAAACCTCGCAGATGAACCTAGGAGCTGGCAGGAGAGCAGAATCAGAGATGAAGGTGGGTAGTTGGCTGCAGCCGGTGGTCAGTTTAGCCAACTGTGCATTCTACCTCCCTTTCAACTGTGCAAATATTTGCCAAGGTCCTCTGAAAGAGGGGCCAGTGCTCCTAACCACTGAGCCACCTCTCCAGCCCCATGCCCGGGTAATCTTAGTCACAGCATTCCTTGAAAAGTTATTGTTGGAAGAGGAGATGTGTCTTGTAGTGGCTTCATTTACTTTGAAGTGAATACACAGTCAGTGTGCTAACCAGAGCGGCTGCAGCTGCGAGGAGGCTGGAGCCACATGCCTTCCTTTGCCTCACAGATCGCAACTCTGCCCGGAGCTCCTCAGCAGGCCCAACCCTGCACCGTTCCACCGAGGACCTGAGGATTCGACAAAGCACCAGTTACGGCCATCTGTGTGAGTGTTCTCTGCCAGCCAGGGACAGCAGCACGCTGTCTGTGACAGCTTGGGGAAGGTCCACATGTCCATAGCTGGAGAAGGAGAGCCTAGGATGTAGCTTGCTTAAGAGACCATCAGGAGAAACCAGACTTTCCCCTAACCCTAGTCATGCCCCAGGGCCTAGGTTCCTACTATAATACTCCTTGCCCAACCAAGTCCTGGCATCGTCAGCACCCATCTCGTGTCCTAGGTGCATTGATCTCAGCCGTGAGAGCTCTTGTTCTCACTAACTCAGTCACTTGCCCGTTTTCTGGTGAGAACCCTTTTTAGTTATGGCACTGAAGCCGGTCCTTGGGGACGGAGGTGCAGCTCTGTGGTAGAGAGCTAGCCTAGCATGTTGAAAGCACCATGTCTGATTCCAGCACCACAGAGACACAAGCGAAATGAAACTGGAATCACCTTGCTGGGTGCAGTGGCTGAGGCAGGCTTGCTACAAGTTCAAGGCCAGCCTGGGATACACAATGAGTTCCAGGCCGATCTGGATTACAGAGACTCTCAAAACAAACAAAAACAAAACAACAATAGCCAAACAACAACATAAAACATCTACCTAAGCCCTTTGCCCAAGGGCACCCAAGACACCTCCTCATCACCATGAAGAGCATGGTCAGGGGACTGTGAGGTCAAAGGTCACAGACAGCCTTTCTCAAACTCATCTGTGGTGAATAGTCAGGTGACCTGTGGGGACAACGCACATACTTATAATCTCAGTGCTTTGGGGTTGGAAGCAGGAGGATTGAGAGTTTGATGCCAGGGGTAAGGAGGAGAGAGGGAGGGAAAGAGGACGGAGGGAGGGAAAGAGGGAGGGACAGCAAGCGCCTACCATTGTCTCTTCACAGCAGATGCCTGCCTGCCTGGTTCAGCATCTCTCCTTCCCTAATGTCTGATTGCCCTTATTTCATATGTGGCCACCAGGGGGCAGTGGTCACAGTAGGCAGAAAGTTGCTCCGGGTAGAGCTCTCTGTTCAGCTAGTTCTGCGTAGGGGACCCTCTTGTTCAGCAATGCTCCGCGATAGCCCCAGACAGGAGTCATGAGAGGAAGTGACTGTCGCTTTGTGTGAACTGGATCATGTGCACAGCTCAGGTACACAGCCTCCCCGAGGTGGCCCAGGGCACAGATGGCAATAGGGACGCCTCAGAGAGGAGGAGACATGCAGAGAAACAACCAACCAAAACCCTCCGTCTCGCCAGAGCATCTCCTTACAGAGTAAGCCCAAAGATCAGTGTGAAATAAACCCAGGACTGAGTCCAGGATTGGGGGGGCAAGGAGAAGCAGGAACTCTAAACCCGGGGCGCAGACGGCAGCTGATGGAAGTTGCTGTCGAGGAAAGAACATCCACTCAGCTCACCAGGAGCCCAGGGTCAGACAAAAGGTCTGGTGTGTTCAGTCAAAAAAACCCTAAAGACATCACTCTGAAGGTGAGGGGACCCTGAAGAGCTGAAAGTAGGCGTGTGCCGTAGTCAAATTTTGTCTGAGAAAGAAATAAAGAGGCTGTGCGTGCATCCCGGAGTAGAGGGGAAAGATGGAGAGACGACGTCAACAATTGGAGGGAAGTGCGAGGGAGGGGTGTGGGAGGAGCCAAGGACTGCCTCCCAGGACAGTAAGTGGCCAATGGGTGAGATGGAGGGGGTGCTGAGTGGAGGGGGGTGGGGTGGGGTTGATTTGGAGGCAGATAATGACCTGGGGGTAGCAGATGTGGTGGCACCAAGGTTCTGAAGCTCGGCAGAGAGATGGAACTTGAGATGCGTTGTGTGTGGTTTTCCCCTTCTTGCATGGGCATGCGCGTGCATGCGCGCACACACACACACTCAAACACGCACGCACGCACACACAAAGCAATAGCAATGGGGGCGGCTGTAATTGACAGGGATAAAATGAGAGATGCTTTGGAGGGCACGATGGCAAACCCAAAACCCCATGGAGAGTCAAGCAGAAGAGGATTCTGGGAAGTGAATGGAGGAGAACAGTGTTCTAAAAAGTAAGGCGGTGCTACAGGCCCAAAGCCAAGGATTCATAGGGCTGAGCATACCCACTGGACTGCACTGCCAATGGGAACTAAAAATGGCTTCCAGAGGAAGGAGCGATTGGCAATTCAGTTCCTGTACTGTCCCTGTCTCCCCATGGACTCAGCCAACTTGCACATCAGGCTGGCTCTGAAGACTTTTCACGGGACCAGGAGGCGAGGCAGTGAAACTGGTCTTTCTTCACCACGTTGCAGGCACCTCGTCTATAAATACACCTCTGTGTCCCTCCCCCTCTGAGGCTGGCGCAGAGCTGTGCCCAGAATAAGAGGGGCTGAAGGCAAGAGGCAAGCACGCCATGGATTGAGAAACGAGTAGGGAGACGTAGGACTGGGCACCTAGCTTCCTATTCAAGCGAACCCGCCCTGGGAGGGAAGGCGTGTGGGGGATGCCAGCTGAAGGTGGCTGCAGCACCGAGGGGGAGAGGGGCTCGCTGTGGTTATGCACTTAGAGGCTGTAAGAGGATGAGGGGGGGGGCGAGAGCACAGAGAGCTGGTGAGAGCCTGGCTGCCCCTGACAGGCTTGCTTTCCTTGCTCTCCTAGGTCACGCCCAGAGTAGAAGCATGAATGACATCTCACATACCCCAAACACAGACCAGGTAGGAGAGCTCTGCCCTAGACTGCAGAGGTAGGGAAGGGGGTGGGGTGGGGGGTGGGGGAGAGCCTTTGGTTTCAAAAGCAGAGAGCCCTTGAAGACCTCTCTCCCGCAAGGGGCCACAAGCTCCCCCAGGACTAAGTAAAACCTATAAGTAGCCTTCCCAAGGACATTCTCAGCATCAGATGACTCTGGAGAGGTGGAGTCCTGAAGACAGAGGACCTGTGTGGTATATTAGACCCCGGCCACTCCATCTGGCAGCCAGTGGGGCTGGAGTAGGACCCCTTCACAGCCTCAGTTATAAGGCCTAAGAATTATAAGTTCCCCAGGAGGACCCCTTGGGGGAGCCAGGAAGCACGAAATCCTCCTGCATCCTTGGAGACTGGTCCAGAGATGCCTATGAGTAAAGGAGCAGGGCAAAGGGCAAACAGACCATCGTAACGCACTTCTCTCCACCACCAAAGGGTGAGGCCTGGACAGAGAGGTCTAGACAGCTTATCACTAAGTGCTAAGAGTTCTGTCTGTCCCAACAAGGTGGCTGTAGGAGAGAGCCAGCTTCAGCAAGCCCAGGGCTCTTCTCTGACTGCTCGGCTCACACGACAGAGAAGTGTTTTAGGGTCGGCTTAGTGACGATCCTACCATCTACGAAGCTGTAATTGGTCTCAGGTTAACATTGAGTCTCCTCACTTACAGAACTGGAGAGAATGTTTGGTTGTTTATTTTGGTCTCTTAATAATTTCTGTGGAAAGTGTGTGTGTGTGTGTGTGTGTGTGTGTGTGTGTGTGTGTGCGCGCGCGCAGCTGTGAGCGGCTTGACTGGGTGCTGGGACCGGAATGCCAGGCCTCCGTAGGTATAACAAGGGATCTTGACCACTGACTCATCTCTCCAGCCCCCAGGGAGATTGGATTTTTTATTTATTTTTAGTTTTTCGAGACAGGGTTTCTCTGAGTCATCCTGGCTGTCCTGGTACTGGCTCTGTAGACCAGGCTAGCCTCATACTCAGAGATCTTCCTGACGCTGCCTCTCAAGTGCAGGCATTAAAGGTGTGCGCCACCATGCCCGGCCACTCCTGGGGAGAGTTTAAAGTTAGACCTCCAGTGTTCTCTGAAGAATGAACAGGAGCACGCCAAGTGTTCTTGGGTGTGTCATTTTCCTCCTGGAGCAGCGGAAAAACAAATTCATGAAGAAGATCCCCAAGGACTCAGAAGCCTCCAACGTGCTTGTGGGCGAGGTGGACTTCCTGGACCAGCCCTTCATTGCGTTTGTTCGTCTTATCCAGTCTGCCATGCTGGGAGGGGTCACAGAGGTGCCTGTCCCCACCAGGTGAGTCACCGAAAAGTGCCACTACACCTGTCTTCAGGGAGCCACTCCCCACGCAGTCAGAAAGCAAAGATGTTTTTAAAAAACAATATAAAGCCCAGCATGGTGGTACACAGCTTTATTCCCAGAACTCAGCAGGCAAATCTCTGGGGGTTTGAGGCCAGTCTGTTCTACATAGAGAGTTCTAGACCAGCCAGGGTGTGTCAGTAAGACCCTCACAAAAGACAGAGGTGTTCAGGGAAGGCAGTAGCCAAGAAGGAAGTTGTTGAGTGGTTCGAAAAGCAATGCCAACACAGGGGTGCTGCCAGGAATGCCTACTAGGGGCAGAAACAGAAATGTTTTTTCAACAAATAAAATAGAGAAAGATTCTAAGGGTGGTGAGATGGTTTAGTGAGTAAAGGCACTTGTCACTCAGCCAGACAACGTGGGTTCAACCCTTGGAACCCACATGGTGAAAGGAGAGAGCCGACATCTGTGAACTGTCTTCTAAACCAGCACGTGTGTGCAGTGGTGTATGCGGTGTGGCATGTGTGCACATTCGTATACACATACACATGACAAATAGCCAACTACATACATGCAAAAAGGATGGCACTTGTCTGTAATCCCAGCACTTGGAAGGGAGAGGCAGAGGATCAGGAGTTCAAAAATCATCCTTGACTTGAGCTTGGGTTTACACACACACACACACACACACACACACACACACACACACAGCAACAGGATGTGGAAAGATGACTCAGTGGTTAATGGTACTTCCTGCTCTTGCTGAGGACCTGAGTTCCGTTCCAGCACCCATAACTAGGTGGCTCATAATCACCTGTAATTTCAGTTCAGGGGATCCAGTGCCCTCTTCTGGCCTTCTCAGACACTGCACACACACACACACACACACACACACACACACACACACACACACCTCCATACAGACATACACATAGTTTAAAATAATAATGATAATGATGGCTTTTTAAAAGATTCAAAGAAGGGAAGTTAAAAAGCTAATAATATATACATAGAGGCCAAAGAAGTCTTCTCTTCACCTGTTTCCATTTTTCCCTCTTTGTTTCTTCTTCCTCCTCTATCTTCTTTGCAGATTTCTGTTCATTCTTCTAGGACCTTCTGGGAGAGCAAAGTCCTATAATGAAATTGGCCGAGCCATTGCAACCCTCATGGTGGATGATGTAAGTGAAAACAGGAAGCATAAACTCTTTTATGAGTGCTAATAGCTGTTGTACTGGCACAGCCTTCCCCGCTCCCTGTCATCACCAGTTATCTACCAGGCACACTGGAGCCCCTGCTGTGGACCACAGACCTAAGGGTTAGAGATCCCGGGAGTAGAGCCAGACCCTCTCAGTTAGAGCACTATCCAGCGAGAGGGACAGATCTACAATAATGAAATCATGCAAAATAAAATTAGCCATGTGCTATCTGCCCGGGAAGCCGAGGCCAGCTCTGCTGATTAAAAGGCTAAGGGCGAGCAGGAGGCAGGTAGCATGACCTTGGGATGCTAGCCTTCTGGACAGAGGGAAGTAATGGAGGCTCAGAGAAGCTGAATGGAATTGGAGCAATGTAAGCTCGGTGTGAGAACTCCGCAAAGGCAACACCAGTGGCTTGAGCCAGGGACCATACATTCCCTGGGAGAAGAGCCTAAAGGCCCTCTTCTGTCCTCAGAGTGATGGGGAGTTGGGGGGGTCTTTAAACACAGACGTAACCTGACCCTCCTCCCTCCCGTGCCTAGGGAGAGCGTCTGGGCTGTAGGGAGTGGATTTGAAAGTCAGAACTTCTCAGACTGGGTTCTGTGGAGGTTTTCGCATGTGCTTGCTCTGTGGCAAACAGAAATGAAGAAAGCCAACGAGCTCAACACAAGTCCGGCAGAGGTGTCACCAGGGGTCGGCATCTAGGCTGAGCGTGTCCAGATTCTTTGGCTCTTACTCAGGGACTTGATACAAAGCCACACAAAGATTTGCAGACACAGTAGGGGGCTTGGCTCAAGGTCAGGGACACTGTCAGGAGTGACAGCAGGCCACGTGAGTGAGGGTACTCAGGGACCCAGATCACTGTTTGGGGTTTCTTTTTATGGGGTTCAAGAGAAGGAGAAGTATAGTTTGAGTAGTTCTGTATTTTAAGTGACCGATTAAATCATATAACCATTTCTCTCCTTGTGCGTGGCCCTTCTCATACACATCTGACTTTGATCGTAAGCACACCCAATTTTGCATGGTTATAAGATGCTAACTAGGGCTGGGGAGATGGCTCAGTGGTTAAGAGCACTGCCTGCTCTTCCAGAGGTCCTGAGTTCAATTCCCAGCAACCACATGGTGGCTCACAGCCATCTATAATGTGATCTGATGTCCTCCTCTGCCTGCAGGTGTATATGCAGGCAGAGCACTGTATACATAATAATAATAAATAAACAAAATAAGATGCTATCTAGAGGAATCCCCCTAAGTGTTCACTTAGAGGGCACGGTGTGACTTACCACACAAAACTAGTTCAGGCCAGATGGACCTCCCTACTTCTTACGCAGACACAAGGAGAGTGCCAATGAATATAATCTATCTGTGTTTGATCGTTGTTAAGGGAAGGAGGCAGTTCCATTATTCAGAGTGCAGCGTGCTGTAAGACTGAGACCTCCAGAGAGATCACTAGTCTATTCCTAGAGTCCTCACTGAGAGATGGAGTCCATTATTGATGCCAACTCATAGCATTTTATTGAGCCGACGTGATGGGGTCTGCCAAGCTCTTTTGAGTTGGAGACCTGCCCCCTCCCCCCAAAAAGCAGAAGCATGAGCCTTTTATAGGTTTTAGACAAAGAAATGGATTTTACAGCATGTGATTGGTTAAAGCAGTCACAGGGGCGTTAGGAACTTTCTTAGTTGGGAGGGGTAAGTACATTCCTGGGAAAGTGGAAATTTTAAACACAAAGCTGCAACACAAACTCGCTGTCCTTGGTTCAAGCTGGACTCTCCAAGCAGAGGAGATTTACAGACTTTGGCCTTAATGGGTGCCCTTAAGGGAGGACTGGGTAGGCCAGCTTTTACATTTCCCCAGACTTTGGCCTTAATGGAGGTCCTTAAGGAGAGGGGGCTGGTTCCTTCGGTGTGTGTACAGCTCAGTGCAGGTGGAGGCCCTAAGTTGCTAATAAGTTGGTAAGTACATGGGCAAAAGGGGGTATGTGTGCATAGTATATTCAGACAAAGGTCTTAGGCTCCAAACGCGCTATTAGAAGAAGAGATGGGTGTAGCCAGATGCAGTGGCGCATGCCTGTAATCCCAGCATTTGAGGAGGCAGAGGCAGGCGGATCTCTGTGAGTTCAAGGCCAGCCTGGTCTACAACGTGAGTCCAGGACAGTCAAAGCTACACAGAGAAACTCTGTCTTGAAAAACCAAAAACATTTTTTAAAAAATCAAAATAAATAAATAGAAGAAGAGGATGAAGAAGAGTGTGCATAGCCCAAATCAAGAGGAATCCTGGGTTGGTAAGCTATTCCCTATGCTTGTTTGTCTCTAAAATATCACAGAGACTGGGGTTTCAGATGACTGCCTGCTCTCAGAACTGTCTCCTTCCCATTGTTCCCTATTTCCCCTACTGTCCTTTGTCCTTATCCACCCACTGAAACCAAGTTGGCATCCTGAGAAATAGCTAAACTGGTTCCTTTAAAAATAGCCGTGGGTGTGCTCGCTCCTAGGAAGGAAGACCCGAACCCTCTTCTTTTTTTCCTTCCTCCTCCCTCACCAGCTCTTCAGCGATGTGGCTTATAAAGCCCGGAACCGAGAGGATCTGATCGCAGGAATTGATGAATTTCTAGATGAGGTCATTGTCCTCCCCCCTGGAGAATGGGACCCAAACATCAGAATTGAGCCGCCCAAGAAAGTGCCCTCAGCTGACAAGAGGTGCGTGTTAGGGGTAAGAGTGACAGAGGGGACGCCACAGGTGTCTTATTCTCCTTGTAAGAAATCAGAAGCTAGGGCTGGAGAGACGGCTCAGAGGCTCAGAGCACTGCCTGCGGCTCATCCACAGGTCCTGAGTTCAATTCCCAGCAACCACGTGGTGGCTCATAACCATCTATAATGAGATCTGGCGCCCTCTTCTAGCCCGCAGGTGTACATGCATGCAGAACATTGTACACATAATAATAAAACAAACAAACAAACAAACAAACAAAAAACACCCAAGAAACCAGAAGCTAACACAGCCTCCTATGAACAGCTCTAAAGTGGTATTCCTGAATCATTTTCAGTCTTTGTGTGGTATGTGTCTGTGTGTGTCGGTTTGAACGTGTGTGGGTGCATATGTGGAGGCCTGAGGGTGACATCAGAGAATTTTCCTTCATTGCTCTCCACATTATTTATTGAGGCAGAGTCTCTCAAGATTTGGCTAGTCTTGTTCTAGCTTGTTCTTCGGTTCCCCTGTGCTGGAGTTGACAAGTGGCTGCCTTGCCCACCTGACCTTCACACGGCTTCCGAGAATCCTTGGTCTTTTGTGTGTGTGGCAAATGCTTTAATAGCTGAGCTCTCTCCCCACGCCCACGCCCACCTTCATTTCCCCTGCTAGTTAAGATATTTAGGGTTTGGGGTTTTGTTTTATTTGTTTGTTTGTTTGCTTGCTTGTTCGGAGGGGCAAAGGGACAGTTGTGAGGGGCTGGGCCCTTCCCAGCGCTGAGAATCTTGCTTTGTCCCGTGCCCCTTTCTCTTTCAGGAAATCTGTCTTCTCTCTGGCAGAGCTGGGCCAGATGAATGGCTCTGTGGGCGGAGGCGGTACCTCGTCTGGAGGATGCGGCGGCGGCGGCGGCGGCGGAGGGGCTGGAGGCAGTGGGGCCGGCGGCGGAGTAGGCAGTGGCGACGAGGCAGAGATGCCAGCTATGCATGAAATCGGGGAAGAGCTGCTCTGGACCGGAAGGTGCCCGAGCCATGCTGTCTTGAACCCTCTCTCCTTCCGGTCCTGTTAGCTATCTTCCCGCTGCTGTCTGCAGCGCCCCCTGGGGACGGGGTCTGACCACTGCAGACTTTCTGCACTCCGGTGAATCTTCTCTTGGGTCTTGAGAACATCCAAGGGTGAGAGGAACAGAAGGACCCCGTCCATGAGGAAGGAACCCAAACTTTTCTCTAGACGTCCTTTGGTACCTGTGTCCTATAGCGGCTGAAACAATGTACCACAAACAATGTAGTATAAAACCACTGAAATCCACTTTCACACAGGTCAGAAGACCGAACTGCAAACGTCAGCAGGGAGCAGGGCCAAGGTGGATCCTACCTTATAATTCTCAGCACTGGGGAGACTGAGGCAGGAGGATTGCTGCAAGTTCCAGGCCAGCCTGGGTTATATAGTGTGAGGCCCTATTTCCACCTTGCCCCCCTGAATAAAGGTGCCAGGGGACAGCACTGCCTTTGAGCCTCTTAGAATCTCCTTCACCTCCGTGGGCCTCCTCATGCCAGCCAGCTTAACTTGGCAGTTGCGGCGTTCCACCTTGGTCACATGGCCTTGTCCCTGTGTGTATGTTTTTGGGTATTGCCCTGTTTCTGTGAGGGCTGGATCAGAGCCCACTTTAATGACTTCATTCTAACTTAATTACATCTGCAATCCCAGCGTCCTTTTTTTGTGGTCTCATGTAACCCAGGCTGACATCTAGCTTGCTACAGCTCAGGATGACCTTGAATTGATGATGCCCCTGCCCCTCCCTCTCCAGTGCTGACCTCATAGGCACCACTGTGCTTGGCTTATAAACCAGGGCTTGATGCATACTAGGCAAGCACTCTGCCAAATGAGCGTCATTCCCAACCCAAAGATTTTTAAAAATAAAATCATATACACAAACACGGAGGGTGGGGAGTCTGAGGGGGGCAGAGATTTAATGCACCTTTTTAAAAAGAAGCACACGCCAACGTATAATAGCATGCTTTAAAATCCTTTTTTTTTTTTTTTTAATTTTGTTGTTTTTGTTTTCAAAACAGGGCTTCTCTGTGTAGCCTTGGCTGTCCTGGACTCACTTTGTAGACCAGGCTGGCCTCAAACTCACAGAGATCCTCCTGCCTCTGCCTCCCTGATTTCTGGGATGACAGGCGTGCGCCACCACGCCCGGCTTTTGTTTTTAAACCTTAACGTTATTAAAAAGCTTCGCTTGTCTCTTCTTTTCTGAGAACAAGAGAAAGCTGTCCTGCTCTGAGTTCCCTGGCTCATCCAGGAATCGCACAGGTTGGCCTAGGTTTAGGAAAGTCCAGGCCTAAGTTTAGGAAAGTCCAGAGAAGTACAGGGCTCTATGCAAATGCGCCGTGGCTTAGTTTCTCATGGTGATGAGGTACTCTGAGAAAAGCTGCCTGAGGGAGGAGGGTTCGGAGTTTGGGTTAGAGCTCTCCACCCTGGGGGAGTCAGAGCTTGAGGGGACTGGTCACATTGCACCCACAGCCGAGCAACAGAGAACAGTAAGCACCTGTTCGGCCTCACCTCACCTTTTCCATCTTATTCAGTCCAAGATCCCCTCTCTGCCCAGGGAGCAGCCCCACCCTCAGTCAAGATGGGTCTTCCAAATCAACCGGCAACGGCAAGATAATCCCCAACAGGCACACACAGAGACCCATCTCCCCAAATGAGTCTGTGACGCTGACGGTTATCACTAACCATCACATGTCATATGCCTTGGGCTGGACAGGGACACAGGGAAGGCCCCCACAGTGGAATATTCCCACCAGAACTCCCTTCTCTCAGACGGTTTGTGTCCACCCTCTCCAGCATGGATGGTGCCGGCTGCAAACTTTCAGGCCTACAAGAATCCTGTCTGGTCCTCGGTGTTCTGATAGAAAGGTTGTCACTTCATCTACCCCTGGTCCTCACCCGAGACTCTGTAGGGACCTGGAGGCATCCCTGCCCTTCCTGGTATCTGTGGAGGAAAGATGTCTCCTGCCTGTCCCAAGCAGGTTCTTTGGGGGACTGCGTTTGGATGTCAAGAGGAAGCTGCCCTGGTTCCCAAGTGACTTCTATGATGGCTTCCACATCCAGTCCATCTCTGCCGTGCTGTTCATCTACCTCGGCTGTATCACCAACGCCATCACCTTTGGGGGGCTGCTGGGGGATGCCACAGACAATTATCAGGTGAGTGTGAGCCCCGCAGCGGGCATGTGGACAACGGCCAGTCAGATCTGCTGCCACCTGGTGGTAGTAAGGAATTTCAGTTTGTAATCCCAACACCAAGGTTGTGTCTACCACCCTGAGTTGGGCCATCACTTTCTGTAATGCCTTATGCTTCCAATAAAATAGAAATTTTATGAGTGATGCAAATAGGCCTGGATTTCTAGTGAAGTCTCCCATATTGCTGCTTGTTACATTCCCAGCTGATATTTAATGAACTAAATGCTAAGTTGGCGAATTGTGGCCTTTTCTCTACATTCTCATTTTATTTATTTTTTAATTATTGTATTGTAGGCATATGCATACTGCTAGCAGGTGTGTCTGTGTACCGTGTGCATGCAGTGTCCAGGGAGGCCAGAAAAAGGCATCAGGTCCCCCAGTACTGGAGTTACGGGCTGTTGTGAGCTGCCCTGTGGGTTTTGGGGACCAAACTCAGAGCTGAGCTATCTCTCTGACCAGCCCTCTATTATATTTTTAAAAATTAATTTTGATTTCTTAGCTTAGTGTTAATGCATTTATGGAATGATAGTTAAGTTGTTAACCTTCATGACATCACAGGCTTTCCTGGGGAAAGTGTCAGTTTAGTAGAGATACCTGCAACTCTCCCACCAAAGATCTTATCCAACAGAGGCCTCTGGGCAGAACCATCAGGCGTTCAGAGCAATGTCAGGCCTGGTGGCACTGGCCTATGATCTCAGCTGCTCAGGCGGCTGAGGGGTCAGAGGTTCAAAGCTTGCCTGGACAACTTAGCATGATGTGCTCTCTAATATACATATGTTTATACACACACACACACACACACACACACACACACACACACACACACACACACTTTTATCATGTGGGTGTGGAACTACATGCCTAAAATCCCAGCACTTAAAATACATAGGTAGAAACATTAGGAGTTTGGGCAAGCCCCTGCTACATATTGGGTTGGAGGATAACCTGGGATACATGTGACCTTATCTCAAAAAAGTGAAAGTATAAAAGTAAGGAGCATCTGGGTGGTGGTAGTGCACGTCTTCCATCCCAGCACTTTAGAGGCAGAGGCAGGAAGATCTCTGTCAATCTGAGGCCAGCCTGGTCTACATAGAGAGTTCCAGGACTGCCAGGGATACATGAGAGACCCCGTCTCAAAATAACAACAACAACAAATTAACAAGGGAGGCTGGGTCAGTGAGTAAACACATTTGCTGTGAAAAGCTGAAGATCTGGCTTAGATCTCCTGTCCCCACAGTGGAAGGAGAAATCAGACTCCTGCAAGATGTTCTCTGGATTCCACATTTGTACCGTGGCGCGCGCGCACACACACACACACACACACACACACACACACACACACACACACACCCCTGCACTCACACACAAATAGTAATAATACATAAAATGTTAAAATTGTAAATTTTTAAATGGTAGAAAAATAGCAAGGACCTAGCTCAGAGGTTCTCTAGCATGTGTATTCAACCTACAACAAATATAAGACAAAAGGAGGCTGGAGAGATGGCTCAGAGGTTAAGAGCACTGTCTGCTCTTCCAGAGGTCCTGAGTTCAAATCCCAGCAACCACATGGTGGCTCCCAACCATCTCTAATGGGATCTGGTGCCCTCTTCTGGCCTGCAGGTAGGTGTACATGCAGGCAGAACACTGTACATAATAAATAATAAATCTTTAAAATATATATATATATATATAAGACAAAACAAAAACAAAAACAAAACAAAACAAAACAAAAACCAAACCCAACAACCACTCAAAAGTACCAAGGAAAAGACACATTTCCAAAGCATGGGAATGAATGTCTGTTGCTGCCTGCGTCTGTCCCCCAAGTTTGGTCCATGCTCGCTGCCTCCTGGGCACACCTACACGGCTGCTGCTCCGAATCCCCCTGCCTCACACAGACAGCGGGACATCCAGCATCTTTTCTCCTCCCTGGCTGCTCACGGTTCCTTCCCAGCGTATCATGTGACATATAGCCCACTCTGCTGTCCCTCCACCTGTTACCCCCGTTTTGGTCTGCCACGGCTTTCCTATCCTGTCTCCAGCATTCTCTCTCTCAGTGCCCCGCCCTGCTCCAAATCTGTTTTCTGTCCATCCTCACCATCCTCAGGGCCTTGTGACACGCTCCCTTTTGCCCCTGCCTTGCGTGCACTGGTCTCTCCTGGGAGCCAGTTGCTCTTCACCACGCTTAACCCACGTCTCCTAGCCGATACTTGCTTATTATGGTTTGCATCTCAGCTTCCACTTATCTGTCGGGAGTGACCTCCTTGGCCCTCTCTCTTCTGCTGTGAAGTCCTCTGGCACTGGGAACCCATGCCAGCTTCCTGCATCTTGGAAGTGACCTTTCAACCAGGGGCGGTTGTGATGGCAGGGGACATTTGGCCATATCCACAGCTGGGTTTGGCTTTTATAACTGGGAAGAAGCAGTGACTTTTGGCATCTAGTAGGTACAGGCTAGAAAGGTTACTGAATATCCCACATTGCACAATGTACCTACAAACTCCCTAAAAAGCAGCTACTTACCTGTATGTTCCCCTAAACTGGAAATATTCTGTATTGTCCACTGGCTGCTCTCCAGTGCCTAAGCGCAGTGCTTGGTACACAGCATTCTACAGATTTATTTTCATGTTATTAAGATGGCTGTGTTATTAAGATGTTGCACTATTTGTGAGCCATGCCTGCAGAAGCCAGAAGGGGGCATCTCGGCTCCCTTGGAACTGAAGTTTGTTAGCTGCTGTGTGGATGCTGGGACCTGAACTTGGGTCCTCTGAAAGAGTGACAAGTGCTCTGAGCTGTGGAGCCGCCACGCCTCCAGCTCCTGCTGAGTGGGTTTTAAATGAGTGAATGAGTGACCTAAAGTCTAAAGGCAACCCATAGATGTTTGAATGAATGAATAATTACACAAATGAGTGACAACAGGGTGAGCACAGGGACAAGCATAGCCACTGTTTTCTAGGCCTAGGTGTGACAACAGAAGTCCCGGGGGACCTTTACACAAACGGAATTGGAGAGTGGTGTTGGCCATGGTAGGGTTGGGAGGCAGGATTGGGAAGACAGAGCCCAGACAATGATAAACAGTGACTTAGGTCCTTGGAGAGACGGTTTGTTGCAACCAGTGCAGAAAGGCCCCTGTCTGTCATGTGTTGTCATGTGTGTTATATTCCCGGGGAGGCACAACAAGCATCTACTCGCCCCAGATAGGGAGGCCACGACAGACCAAAAAACCAAGGGTAAACACCAAAGTTCAACGTGGTGAGCCATTGGGTTCACCTCTGGGGTTACTTACACGGATGAGGGGTACATACAAGAGCAGAAATGACTCAAAGACAGCTGCATTGCTAAAGCCCACCCGAGCATGGGTGACAGCTCACAAAGCTGGCAACCTGGAGCCCAGGGCATGGCCCGCAGGAAACACAGCAGGTTGGGGAGCATCCTTTCCAGGTGGTCAGTTGCTCTGGGCCTCCTCGGAGCAGCTCGGTTAGTCTGAGATTCTCTCTCAGCAGACCTTCCCGCTTACAGATGCTTGGTGGGGGCTAACTAGTGTATCTGGTCAGGTTCAGGGACTTCCTGAGTTGTTTACTCTCTGAGCTTAAGGAAGGAGGGTCCTTGCAGGATGGAAAGTTTTACCTCCCCTCACAGCAACGGGAGTTTTACCCCACTGTAAAAGTCCTGTGTCTGAGACAGAGTCTCTCTCTGTGTAGCCTTGGCTGTCCTGGACTTGCTTTGTAGACCAGGCTGGCCTTGAACTCACAGAGATCCACCTGCCTCTGCCTCCCGGAGTGCTGGGGTTACAGGTGTGCGCCGCTGTGCATAGCTAAAATCCCATGTCCTAGTAAGCTGTACAACAGTCCCTTCTGCCTCCCTGAGCCTCCTGCTCTCTCACGCAACAGGGAGTAATGGAGAGTTTCCTGGGCACTGCCATGGCTGGCGCCTTGTTCTGCCTCTTCTCGGGGCAACCTCTCATCATCCTCAGCAGCACGGGCCCCATCCTCATCTTTGAGAAGCTCCTCTTTGACTTCAGCAAGTAGGTACCAGTTGGTAGAGCCCCACGCCTACTCTTGAGATTGAGGCGCCCAGCCTAAGCAAGGGTGGAGGACAGGCTGACGTTTGGTGGGGGGTGGGGGTGGGTTTGAGGGGCAGGAGGATGGAGAGGACTTGTCAGGAGGCCCCATAGGCATCTTAAAACTGTGGTTCTCGGTTCTTTCTGACTCCTGTAAGCTGCCTGTCTTGGGGTCATGAGTACAGATTAGCACATAGGGACCAAGCCAGGCCATACCACTGCTCACTAGAAAGTCAACATGGCAGGAGCTCACAAGCCCACAGTGATCTCCCAGCATCGCAGGCCTAGCTGCCTTCTGGGTCTGGAATGGACCATGCCTAAGGCCTGCTCTGGCCCATTCATCTCAAGTTTCCAAATGAGCACCAAGGTGTTAGCAGCTTTGTGACACTCAGTGAGGTCCTTTCCTTGAATTCCCAAAGACCAGGCACCCCAGACTGGGGAGATGGCTCCATAAGGACCTGAGTTCAATGCCCAGAGCTCACCTACACATAAAATCCAGGTGGCACATGTGTGATCCCAGTGCTTGGGAGGTGGAGATGGGTGGGGCCCAGGGACTCCCCAGCCTACCTGGGGGTTTCCACACATGGGCACCAACATACATACAAACCCATAAATTCATTTGCAATCTTGGACATGCACACACAGGTGCACCCACACACAGATTAGACAACCCAAGCCAGGAATTGTCCCTGTCCTGTCCTTTGAGAGACATGTATGCTACAAAAGGGGGTATGAGCCACTGGGGGTGGGGCTTGGGAGCCAAGCCCAGGAGGGTCCTTCACTTCCTTCTGCCATGCAGGGCCAATGGCCTGGACTACATGGAGTTCCGCCTCTGGATTGGCCTTCACTCAGCCATCCAGTGCCTTATCCTGGTGGCCACAGACGCCAGCTTTATCATCAAGTATATCACCCGCTTTACTGAAGAAGGCTTCTCCACCCTCATCAGCTTCATCTTCATCTACGACGCCATCAAAAAGATGATTGGTGCCTTCAGATACTATCCCATTAACACCGACTTCAAGCCTGACGCCATCACCACCTACAAATGCGAGTGCGTCGCTCCTGACACAGGTGACCGGTAATCCCCGATGTGCGCTGGGCCCCCACCCGCCCTCCCACTCCTCCCAGCACAGTTTTCAGTGCAGGGGTTATGTAGCCTGGTGCTCACCGCTCCAAAGGAGCAAATGCTGGGTCTTTGTTTCTTTATTGAAATGGGGGTCTGTCTGTGTAACCCAGACTGGCTTTGAAATTGACAATGCTAATTGCAGGGTCTTGAACTTAATTTTTGGAAAAACTCCGAGAGGATGAGAGCTCTAACAAAAGCCACCACATGGTTGTGGTAGAAAGCACTCAGGGTTGTAATTAGGAGGCTGCAGAGATACTTCAGGAAGGAGCAAGGCATGATTTATCGCAGTGTGGGCTGCTGGGAGAGTCACGCCCCTCGGTAATACTGCCCAAGTTAGGTGTGATGGCATGGCCCTTCCTAGGGCTGTTGATACATGACCGTTTGCCTCAGACATAGCACTGCCAGTGCAGTTACAAATCTTACAGAACAAGACCACCCCAGAAGGACAAACAGCCCTACAATCAGGGTGGAGGCCTTGCCAATCATGCTGTTGGGAGAGTTGGTGAAGCTGCCATCGTTCAGCTTAGGAGCGAGTGGGTCGAGAGGACTGCCGCATCATGAGGGACCACATGTGCCCTCTGGGACCACAGGATGTGGAGTGAGAATTGAGGAGAATCTCCATGACGCCGGATGCTGAGTTGAGGGAGGAAGTTAAGAGTGGGGAGGGTATCTTGAAAGCTACCGTCCGCCTTCGTTGGGGGCCAATTGCTTGGGTTGCCTGGCATTCGTGTGCCAACAGTGTTTAAAGGACCCAGCACTGAGTGGGCTTTCTGACCGAAGAAGTCATCACCTGCAAAGTGAAGGCCTCCTCAGAGTCGGGTCTCCTGGCCTCCATCATCAGAGCCATAACCATGCCCACTAAACCTCAGCTTCCCTGGAATGGTCATTAGTGTTTGTCAGAGATTCCGGCAAGTTTTTCAAAGTAGGAAAATAAGTAGATATTAGATTGTTCAATCTCTTAGCTTGATGATGATGATGGTGATGATGATGGTGATGATGATGATGGTGATGATGATGGTGATGATGATGGTGATGATGATGATAAGAGTTGATCATGTCAGGATGTCAGGTGTGGTGACACACACTTCTAATCCCAGCACTTGAGAGGCAGAGGCAAGCGAATCTTTGTGAGTTCAAGGCCAGCCTAGTCTATATAGAAAGTTTCAAACCAGCCAAGGCTATATACTGAGACCACGCCTCAAAATGTGGATTTTTGTCAGCCAGTATTCTGCTTTGTGAGTGTGGGGTTCTACTTTAGCCTGTGTGGTTGCTAGGATGCTAGGGGCATAGTGTTGGCCACTCCTCCACTCACTGCGCTGGTTTTGTAGCGATGTCTAGGCTTAACGTCTTTTTTCCTGTCTTCGTTTTTTCTAGCATTAGCTTTGAGTTGTACTATTAAGCAGTGACAGGTGACATTTACCCTTTGTCCAGGTCCTTGCCTAGATCTCTAAAGAGGTCTCACCACAGGCCCTTCTGTTCTCCTCCAGGGTGAATCTTGCCTCCGGCCAAGCTTGTTTTTACCTATATGTGTTTCTGAGATTCCCGGTTCATGCACTGGGCCCGCCCCTTCCTCAAACCTGCCTTTTAGGGACATCCATCCCTGTCTCTCTTTAGAAAGAGCCCAAACTCTGGGGTCCTGTGAGGAGCTTTGGCCACCGTGTGAATGCTCCGCCCACCTAAGGGTGCCCTACAAGCGAGTGGGGTGCTGTAGCGGCATGCACAGTGGGCTTTGTGGGGCGAGGCGGAGCTGCCTGTTTCTGAATCACTTCCGGGTTGTTCTTGCCCCAGTGCCTGATGGTCTTGCATCGTCCTCATGGTTCTTAAAGCCTGGCCTCAAGCCTGGGGGCATCAGGACCAGAATGCAGGATCGTGGGCTCCCACCCCAGATCTGAGGAATCTAGGAACTGTGGGGTAGAACACACCGGGCTGTGCGCGAACAAGCTTTCCAAGGGCGTCTGCTGCCCTCCCCGTCCCCCCCCCCCCCCCACCGCCCCAATTCTGACAAATCTTACCTTACTGAGCTGTGATTACGACTAAACCCAGTAAGATTTCTCCGCGGAGAATAAATGTGCTGGCATCAGTGCCAGTTACTTGGATTAGAACCTAGACTGCAAGTGGCCAGACATGTAGCAGACCCAGGCAGTGTGGAACTAATGGGCTCTTCTTCCCAGCTGATGTGCCACCTGCTGACTAAAGTGCTCCATCCCCCTGACTTTGCTGCACAGCCCAGTTTAAAGATGGCACACCATCCTTCGCTCACACTCTTTCTCATGCAGCCTTGCTGGGGACAGTCACTTTTTCTATTTAATTTTGTTTCCATGGTAACTGATTTGTATTCTGTTTATGGATGCTGCAAATGCTGATTTGGCCGCCCTCAACTTTTAAGTGAGTACCACTCTGCGAACACTTGAATTTACAATATTTGATACTTGGACCCTTTCTGGACTTTGCCATACTAGATTTCTTCCATCTCCTTTACAGTTTTCAGTTCTTCCTATAAAGGAATGGAGAAGCCCAAGTAGAAGACATTAAGATGCCCAGGCTGAAAACATTGGGTGCTTGGGTGCTGTTGAGTGGTGGAGAGGGTAGACCTTACTGGGCTTCTTGCCTGGCTTAACTGTCCATAATAATAATTGGGCATCGTTATCTTGTGAAGAGAGGCCATAGATTCCCCGATTTCTCATAGGTGAGGCTTTCTTCAGAATGATTCTTAGGATGTAATGGCCTCGGGACTGTTCCAACCTGAGTATCGTAGATCAGGCTGACGCAGAAGCTACCTGTTTCTGTGATCGTAGCCAAGTTGCTAGGAGCTGGGTGAAGCCCCAGGATTTGGCTTTTTTTTTTCCTGGGTGTCCATCCATAGGCAGATAGCCAACAGGAGCAAATGGGACTTCTCCAACACTTCAGACGGTGGTGGCAACTGCCACTGACCCCCCAAAGCTGCCACAGAGGAGCTGCCTGGGAGAGGCAGGGGAGAGCCAGTCTTCCTAACGCCCAATGCAGTCCAGAGAGGAGCGTGGGCAGACACATGGCCTGGAGAGCCTGGTCCTGTGGGTGATGGGCCCTTCCTACCCGGAAGAGTCAGGGAAGCCAGACACAGTAGAGGGACAGCGGGACGCGAGGCTGCGATGGCTCCTCCAGCTTTCCTCTCAGAGACTGTTAGATCCTCCAGTGACAGTTAGGGAGAGGTCGGAGAATGGGGCTTAGCTAGGGATGCAGAGTGAACAGCTGGCAGCACGCAGCTCTTTCAGGCCTCTCCTTCGGGTCCTAGATCCAGGGTTACACTTTCCTTGCCTTGCACTGTGGGGGCAGGTGATAAATATCAAAGTAAATATCAAAGCAAACATACCCTGACAGGTCCAGCTGCCTTTGAAGAGCACAGGTGGAAGGGGTAGGAGAGATGTGTCTGTAGATGAAAACCAGGCAGAGATGGGAGGTTTGTAGTTTCTCTACCAGCAACCTGGGATGGGGTCACAGCTCCAAGCATGAGCTCTGAAACCTTAGGTAACCTCAGTTACCTCATCTATAAAATGGGGACACATTGTGGAGATTTTAGGAACTTAACAAATGAGTAGTACATGGTCAGGGTTTGACAGCAAACGGCATGGAATTAGCTCTGTGGGACATTTTTTTTAAAGTTCCACAGGGGCTGGAGAGATGGCTCAGAGGAAAAGAGCACTGACTGCTCTTCCAGAGGACCCGGGTTCAATTCCCAGCACCCACATGGCAGCTCACACCTGTCTGTAACTTCATGATCTGACACCCTCACGCAGACATTCATATAGGCAAAACACTTATGTACATAAAAATGAATTTTTTTTTAAAAAAGTTCGACAGCACATAACTGGGCCCTAGCACCCATCAGGGACTCACAACCTGCCACCTTCATTGTCTCAGCACCAGGCTGTTTCTTTGAGTTGTTAGACGTAGCTGTTAGACCTCAGGGTGAGCTGCTCTGCACGGACCCAGCTGCTCTGTGTCAGTCGCGTGACGACGCCCTCCCCTTACGGGAGCAGAGCGGAAAGGTGAAACCAGTAAGATCAGAAGGAGGTGGGAAACGGTGGGGGCCCGTGGAGGCTGCAGGCTGTGCCTCTGGCAACCACTGACACACCCCATCTTCTGTGTCTTCTCCAGTATTGAATACAACTACGGTCAATGCCTCAGCCCCACTGGCAGCAAACACCAACGCGTCTCTGGTAAGCCCTTTCCCACCGGGCCAGACTGTCCGTGTGTTCTTGTTTATGGTGGGGAAGGAATTGGGAGATCAACCCCAGGAGTACCTGGGCACTGTGAACATGCTGTTAGGGTTATACCCGTAAGCACCCTATTCTACAGCATCCTCAATTGTGTGGCTTCTCTGTACAGAACTATGTGCATCCCCAGGGGAGGCAAATGATACACAGAGCTGCACACATGCACAGCCCATGGCTAGTTTCTGCCAGGGACCCCTGCGTTTCCATCCAACAGTGCACTCCCAGCCCCCCAAAGTTTAATAGGCTCCCTCTCCCAATAAATCTGATCTGTCCTTTGCACTTTTTAGTCTCCAGGGACCTAGCTGGTCTGCCTTCCCCAACAATGGTACGTGTGGGCTGCAGGCCTCTCCCAGCCTAAGTAGATGGAAGGGTGGGAGGTTATAATCGGGGCAGTGTGTAGGTCTTGGGGCGGCTTCATAAGCCGTGAATGACCTTAAAGGTCGCCTAAGTTCCCTTGCACAGGCAGCTGATGGCTCGGCCTATATCCAACTCAACTGACCACTCACCAGAACTCTTCAGATATCAGAGTTTGGGAAGAGCAGAGGGAGGCAGTGTCCACCGCGCAGTGCCTATTCTGTTAGGTGCTGTGTGCTGGGAGCTGGGCAAGCTGGGAGGCTTTGCTGTGTCTTTCCACTGCTTAGTGATTCACAGCACAGTGGTCTGAGGTTTCTGTGAGTGTGAGGACAGAAGGTGTGAGGCCTCTTGTGGCGGCTCCAAGCCACCCGCCCCCAGGAGTCCCTGTTTCCTTTCCAGTCACTGTGACTAAAGCTCCCTGGCATCAAGAGAGCAACAGAAAGGGAGAAAGGGTTTATTAGGCTCAGAATTCCAGGCTACAGCCCATCACTGCAAGGAAGTCAAGGCCGCAGGACCTTCAAACAATGAGTCACATCCAGTGAAGAATAGAGGGAGAGAGCCAGGCGTGGTGGCGCATGCCTTTAATCCCAGCACTCGGGAGGCAGAGGCAGGTGGATCACTCTGAGTTCAAGGCCAGCCTGGTCTACAAAATGAGTCCAGGATAGCCAAGGCTACACAGAGAGACTCTGTCTCGGGGGATGGGGGTGATGGGGGGGGCGGGGGGTGTGAGGAATGGAGGGATGATGAGTGCCTCTATTGCTTCGCTCGCTTTCCCCACTCTATACAGTCCAGGACCCTCTGCCTAGGGAATGGTGCCACCCATAGTGGGCAGGGTCTCCCACATCAATGAACACGATCAGGGCAGCCACAGCCACAGCCACAGCCACAGCCACAGCCACAGCCACAGGTCATCCTGATGTAGACAGTTCCTCCCAGGTGATTTTAGGTTGAATCAAGTCGGCATTTAAAAATGAACCGTCACGTTGCTCCCACACACAGTTAGCCCACGTTCAGAGGAGAGGGAAGACAGCCTTCAGTGTTGAGGGCAGGCGTAGCCACGGCATGCTGGAAAGGAACACAAACACAGGGGCCGT
The DNA here is from genome assembly GCF_964271855.1 of Acomys minous. NCBI lineage: Eukaryota > Metazoa > Chordata > Mammalia > Rodentia > Muridae > Acomys > Acomys minous. Next base: position 60,497,551 of record NC_140500.1, on the reverse strand, counting down.
CGGCTCAGCAGCTCAAACCTTGCTTGCAAGCATCTGTTTACTTCACTAAGTATCCATTTCTAAACATGGGCATGCTAACTGGACTAGAGAGGGATGCTCTGAAGTTAGGAGCATTTGCTGTTCTTCCAGAGGACCCGAGTTCAGGGCCCAGCATCCATTTATGTGGGTTACAGCAGCTCCATGGGATCTGGTGTTTTCTTCTGGTCTCTGCAGGCACCTATATGCACAGGGGTATACACAAAGTCACATGCATAATTGGAATCTTCAAAAGTATGAATTAATTTTTGTCATAAGTTATTCTCCTTTTATTCCTCCACATATTACTCTTGGGAATATATAAATGCAGCCAGCCTTTGATATTCACAAAGGGATGGGTCCAAGGTCCTTAAAGATACTTAAATTCACAGATGCTCAAATCCTTTTTTTACAAAGTGCTGCACTTGAACTAACCTATTACCATCCTCTTACATTCTTTAAATCATCCTATTATTGACAACACTGAGAGACAGGCATGGTGTGGTGCATGCCTTTAATCCCAGCACCTGGGAGGCAGAGGCAGGTGGATCTCTGTGAGTTCAAGGCCAGCCTGGTCTACAAAGCAAGTCCAGGACACCCAAGGCTACACAGAGAAGCCCTGTCTCAAACAAACAACAAATGAACAAAACAAAAACAAACAAAGAACAATACAAAATATGCTCTATATGATGTATAAATATCTGCTAAAGAATGTTATTTAGGGACTAAATTGGGGGAGTCTACCTATCTAATACAAATGCAATTAGCCTTTAAAATCCGAAATGGCTTCAATTTACATATATGAAGCCCACAGCCTGAATTTTTAGCATCTGGGACACCTAGGGAGGAAGAGATTGAAACGACCCAAGAAGAAATTAATGAAAGTGTGACAGAGAGAAAGGACCAGACCCACCACGTGTCTCTGGGAAGGTAGCACTAGTAGCACCGTGGCTCACGGCAGGAAACAGATGGAAGGAGAAAGCATCTTCCTCCTATTGGCAAAACCACACATCCCAGAACACACTGCAAAAACACTCGTCAGTCCCCAGTCTGCCCGGGGAGCTGCCTGCCCCCAGGGACATCTCTGTTATTGAGGCGCCATCATGGACAGGAGGGCCAGGGACCCCTCAGAGGTGGACTGTGGGGGAAGGGCACACAGCCTAGCAGGAGGGTCCTGACTCCTTTTCTCCTGTGCTTGGTCTCCAAGTACACTCCCCTTAACCTCACAGCGCTGGACTGGTCCCTGCTGAGCAGGAAGGAGTGTCTGAGCTACGGCGGGCGCCTGCTTGGGAACTCCTGCCAGTTTGTCCCAGACCTGGCGCTTATGTCCTTCATCCTTTTCTTCGGGACTTACTCTATGACCTTGACTCTGAAGAAATTCAAATTCAGCCGCTATTTCCCCACCAAGGTAAGTATCCCTTGCTGGTAGCCAGGGCTTGCGTCCATAGTGTTCTTAAGCCTGCCTCGGCTCACTGAGACGGCTCCGCAGGTAAAGATGCTTGCTGCCAAGGCTGGCAACCTGAGTTATACTCCCCAAGACCCACATGGTGAGAAGAGATGGTCCTGTTCCCACAATTTGTTCTCTGATCTCCACAGCTGAGCCAATGACACCAGTCTAAGGACATAACAAAATAATTTTTCTTTCTTTTTTTTTTTCTTTTCGAAACATGGTTTCTCTCTATAGCCCTGGCTATCCTGGAACTCACTTTGTAGACCAGGCTGGTCTTGAACTCACAGAGATCTACCTGCCTTTTCTTTCCTGAATACTGGGGTTAAAGGTATGCGCCACTGTGCCTGGCTCACAATAAAATTTTTTTGAAAGGAACACTTCCACATAGTCTCTCCAGTGGGCTCTGTCTTCTGAGGAAATGGACAAACATGGAGGAGCTAGCCTGAGGGATCTTTACAAATTAAGAGCACAAATTTGAGCCAGGTGTGGTGGTACACGCCTTTAATCCTAGCGCTCGGGAGGCAGAGGCAGTCGGATTGCTGTGAGTTTGAGGCCAGCCTGGTCTACAAAGCTAGCTCAGGACAGCCAAGGCTACATGGAGAGACCTTGTCTTGAAAATCCAAAAAAAAAAGAGCATAAACTTTGCCCAGCCCAGTGGCTCTGGCCTGTAATCCCAGATGCATAGACATTGAGGCAGGGGGAAATTCAAAGCCATCCTGGGAAACATATACTGTCTCAAAAGAAAATATAGGGGCTACAAAAATGGCTCAAAAGTTAAGAGTATTTGCAAGCTCTTCCAGATGAACTGAGTTTGGTTCCCAGCACCCACATTGGGTGATTGACCCAATTAACTCCAGCTCCAGGGGACATGGTGCCCTCTAGTGGCCACCAGAGGCACTGCACATACATGGCATTTATTTACACACACACACACACACACACACACACACACACACACACACACACACACAAATAAAAATAAGTGTTTGGGACTAAGATTGAAGTTTTTAAAAGAGGGAAAGAGCTACAGCTCAGAGTGAGAGTGTGTATCCAGCACGCAGGAGGCCCTGGATTTAATCTCCAGTGTTGAAAATCAAACAACAAATCCACAAACCAGACTTTGGAGGCAGAAAGGTTCCTTTTTGACCTTTGGTTTCTAAACTCCTTGTGTTTCTACATTTTTTTTGTTCCCCTGGTGGCCGATTAAGTAAAAAACCTTATCGTGTGTTTATTGGCCATAGAGCCAAATTGGCTTTCTTCTTGGAAATGTTCTGTTTCAATCTGTCACGTGTTTTCTATTGAATTTGGTTTCTGTATGGCATTTACTGTTTTTGTGATCTGTATGCTGTAAGTATCTGTTTCCATTGTGTTAACTGGCCTTCAATTTTTCTTTTAAAACTTTGATGTTGCATCGTGTCTATTTCTGTGTGTGCATAGGCACACCATGGTTCCTTATGAAGGTCAGAGGACTCCATGTGGGGGTCAGTTCTCTCCTTGCACCATGTGGGTACTGGGGATAGAACTCAGGTCTTCAGGCTTAGCTTCTGAGCCTGCTCGCTCCTTTAGTTTTCCTTATTTTTTTTAAGATTTATTTATTTATTATTATGTGTACAGTGCTCTGCCTGCATGTACACCTGCAGCCAGAAGAGGGCATCAGATCACATTATAGATGGTTGTGAGCCGCCATGTGGTTGCTGGGAATTGAACTCATGACCCCTGGAAGAGCCGTCAGTGCTCTTAACCGCTGAGCCATCTCTCCAGCCCCTCCTTATTGCTTTTAAGATTCATTTGTGAGCTGGGCACAGTGGCGGACGCCTGCAATCCCAGCACTCAGGGTGTCAGGGGCTGGTGGCATTCTGTGAGTTCGAGGCCAGCCTGGTCTACAAAGTGAGTCTAAGACAGCCAAGGCTACACAGAGAAACCCTGTCTCGAAAAAAAATTTTTTAATGCATTTGTTTTATTTTATGTGTAAGAATGCTTTGCCTACATGTATGTGTGCTCACCACATGCATGCAGTGCTGAAAGAAGCTGGAAAGGCTTTGGAACTGGGGCTACAGATTGCTGTGAGCCACCACACAGCTGCTGAGAACCGAAACTTTGCAAGAGTAGCCAGGAGCCGAACCTTCCAACCAGCCTCTCCCACTCTGACTTTTCTGATGGGATCTGTTGATTAACAGAAGTCTCAGTTTTACTTGCCAGACAAACACAGCGGAATTTCCCTTGTGGAAAATACAGAAATCTCCCGGGTCATGTACCACCAAAAGCTTGTCGGTTTGCCTTTCGGGTTCGCTCTGCAGCCTGTCGTAAGCGACTCTGATGCATGATGGGAGACAGTGGCGCTTTGTGCTTTTGTATAAATAGTTCATTGTCCCAGTTTTCTGTTTTTTTTTTTTTTTTGACCATTGTCCTGCAAAGCATCCTTTGCCATGTCTCATGTCTTCCTGCAGGACAGTGGTCCCTCTGGGTTTATTTTTATTCAGTTTCACTGGATTATTTGTATGCCAGCACCCCAGCTTTAGTCTTATGCTTTATGCTAAGTACCCATCTTTGTTGTTGTTGTTGTTTTTATTTTTTCGAGGCAGGGTTTCTCTGTGTATCTTTGGCTATCCTGCACTCACTTTGTAGACCAGGCTGGCCTCGAACTCACAGGAATCCGCCTGCCTCTGCCTCCCGAGTGCTGGGATTAAAGGCGTGCGCCACCACGCCCAGCTGATGAGTATCTTTCTTTTTTTTTTTTTTTTTTTTTTTTTGGTTTTTTGAGACAAGGTTTCTCTGTGTAGCCTTGGCTGTCCTAGACTCGCTTTGTAGACCAGGCTGGCCTCGAACTCACAGCGATCCGCCTGCCTCTGCCTCCCGAGTGCTGTGAGTATCTTTCTTATAGACTAAGTTCTTCTTTGCCTTTTTCAGTAGCATCATCATCGCCCTTGCATGCCTAGCTTATGTGTGGTGTTGTTCGAGATTTCACTCAAATTAGGGACCAGTGAAATGGCTTAGCAGGTAAAGATGCTTGGTGACCTAAGTTCCATCCCTAAGACCCACGTGGCAGAAGGAGAGAACTCTCTCCCACAGGCTGTCCTCTGACCTGCACACACATGAGCTGTGACACGTACACACGTACACACACACACACACACACACACACACACATTTTTTAAAGGAAAAAAAAAGATGTTCTGTTGCCTCATGTAGAAAAACGAGGCTGCAATGGTTGGCATCCATGGGCTGGTGACCATAGAGCTGAATACCAGGTCCTGAAGACAAAAAGTGGTACCCAGGAGTGTCACCCATGCAGTGCGGAGAATGCTGTGCCCTCTGAGGTGAAGCTGAAGACAACATTGTTTTCTGACCATCAGTTCCACACCCAGATGTACGTTCCACAGAAATCTCATACATGGACAAAACTTGTCACAAGAACATTGATTCTAAAAGGGAAAAATGAAAAAAAAAAGAAAAGAAAAAAGAAAGCAACCAGATTTTCTTTTTCTTTTTCTTTTTCTTTTTTCTTTTTTTAAACTGGGTCTCATTTAGCCTAGGGTCTCACTAGCCTTAGACTTAGTTGATACAATTCTCCTGCATCAGCTTTCCAGAGTAAGAGACCCACACTGGCTAATCTGAGTCCATTTACAGCACAACAAATAAGTAAGTGGGGAGTCTGCAGAGACGACTCGTGGCTGAGAGTTGCTGTTCTAAAGGACCCGGGTTCGGTTCTCAGCACCCACATGGTGGCTCATGGCTCTCCCTTGGCAACTCCAGTTCCAGGGATATCGACAGCCTCTTCTGGCCTCTTTGGGCACCAGGAATAAATGCAGTGCGCGCACACACACACACACACACACACACACACACACACATACACACACACACACATATACAGGCAAAACACATGCACATAAAATAAAAACCCTTAAGTAAATAAAAAGGAAAAATGATGGAGCCATTAGGTTATAATTAATATACACAGACTACAGCTATCTTTATCTACCAGGGGAAATACCACAAACATGATGCGGAGCAAATAAAGTAGGTGTCAGAAGATTATCGGCACTATGCTACCACTTATGTGAAAACTTTAACCGCAAAGCACAATACTATATTTTGTTGAAGGAGATAAATTTTTCAGTGATTTTCTGTAGAAAGCAACATCAAGGATGCCACTGGATACAAGAGACAGATATCCACACAATGGAGGAATATATTCTCTCTCTCTCTCTCTCTCTCTCTCTCTCTCTCTCCTGGTTTCTCTGTGTAGCCTTGGCTGTTCTGGAATGCACCATGTTGACCAGGCTGACCTCTGATTCACAGAGATCCACCCTCTCCTGAGTTCTGGGATTAAATGTGTGAGCCACCACACCCAGGAGAATTTTTATTTCTTAAGGCAGAAGAAAGTACATTGTTAAGTACTATGCCCATCTTTGTAAAATCACCTATATTTGACAAAATGGCAAATTCATATTGTTTACCATAATCTTTGATTTGAATGCTGAGGAGGTTATAAGAAATGAAGCACATCCGTGCCCTATATTTGATTATGCTATGTGACCAATATTTATATATTTAACCTTTTAGAGTAGAAACGGAGCCAGGCATGGGGGCACACACCTTTAATCCTGGCATTCTGGAGGCAGTGGCAGGCAGACCTATGTGAGTTTCAGGACAGCCTTGTCTACATAGTGAAGTCTAGGACAGCCAGAATAATTAGTATATGAGATGACTGAGTAGTTAAAAACATGTATTTCTCTTACAGAAGACCTAGGTTCAGTCTCCAGTACACACACCAGGCAGGTCACAACTGCCTGTAACTCCATCTCTATGGATCCCGGCACCTCTGGCCTCTGTGAGCAGTGCGCTCACGTGCACAAACCCACTGTCCCTCCCACATAATTAAAAATTAAAACAAAAAAATTCTTTTTACAAAAAGAATCCACTTGACAATGGAGTCGGTGTCCCAGGCAGACGGGGAACCGAGGAGGAGAGAGGTGGTGGCCAGGGCAGGGCAGCAGTGCCACCTGCTATCATGGTGAATAAAAGGCACTGGAAAAACTAGACGCGGTGGTGTCATTGCAAACAACAGAGGCAGCTCATGGAAGGAATTTAAAAACAGCTACCCAGGATTTGGAGTGAGGGACGAGCAGGAAGGACGGTGGAAGTAAAGTCTGAGCCCCCATCCGGAGGCAGTGCTCTCAGTAATTCAAACCACGAGAGGCCAGCGAGATGGCTCAGCAAACTGGGTCCAGTCCCACAACCCACACACAGGTGGAAGAAGAGAACTGCCTCCTCAGCCTTGTTCCCTGACCTCCACGTGTGCACTGTGGCCCGTGTGCCCCGCCCCCATCACACTCACACACGGACAATAACAGCAGCGGCAACCTTAACAATGACAGAACAAATAGTTGGTTTAAGGTTTGAAGCTGTAAGTATGTTGGTTGCCATGGAGGAGACTTCCAGAACTAAAACCACGTGTAGGCATATGTGGGAAGGGAGGAAAGGTGAGTGAGGTGGAGATGCGCCTTTACTGTCTCTTTATGCCATGTGACTTTAAACCAGTTACACGCTGTTTTAATAAAAAAACTAGACAGGGTTGGGGGTGCAGGGACAAAGTCGGTGTACTGTGTCTTCCTCTGCCGTTCAAGTGGGTTCTAAAAACGGACTGTCCGAGCTCGTGCTGCTCGCCTTCTGGCTCGTTGCCAGCCAGTGGTGATAGAGAGATGGGGTAGAGGGGACAGTCAGTTGCCCAGAGCCCAGTGTCACCCCTCTGCTCAGGTGCTCAGCCATGTTGCTGGGACCTGGGATGCCCGTGGGTCTCTTGAGCATCCTTTGTTTTCTCCCACAGGCACCTGAGATGTTCATTTTTGTCTAGTGTCAGCCTTGTATTTCTTCAGGGCACCCGGGCAGGTGGGCGGTGGTTTAACTCGGAGCAGTTAACAGTGTGTGAACATGCTAAGCAGATGACAGCGTGTTCCTGCCGAGTCCTTTCCACACAGAGAACAGGTGTGCCTTTAGAACGCAGATATGGATGGGGCCCCTATTGCTCGACCACTTTCTCTGAAAAGGCACAGACACTGGGGACACTGGTTTCGAAGGGGCAGAGAGGGCAGCCTCCTAAAGACAGTGAGAGCAGAGACTCCCAGCAGATGGAAGACTTGAAAGTAGTTGTGGGTCCCCTATGAAATGGAGGGGACCCCCTTCTCTCAGCTCAGGTGGGGTACAGACAGAGGAGCTAGGGTTTCCTTCTGAGTTCAGCTCACCACCTGCTGGGTGGCCAGATTCAGTCGTTTTGACTGGAGCACGGCTTCAGCGACGGCTGCCACCCTGACTGATGCATCCCAGGCTTTGTGCCCTCAAGGTGAGCGCTGTCATTACCTGCCTCTTACAGAAGAGGAAACCAAGGCCTGGGAGAGATGGCGGACATAGCCAAGGTTGCTGGCCCAGGGTGTGAGGCCAGGCCTGCTGACTTCCCAACCCAACCCTTAACAATTCTCCTCAGTCTTCAGCAAGCCAGGAGCCTCGCTCACTTCCTCCTTCTCCTCTCTGCAGGTCCGGACCCTGGTGGCCGACTTTTCCATTGTGTTCTCCATCTTGCTGTTCTGTGGAATCGATGCCTGTTTTGGCCTGCAAACGCCCAAGCTGCACGTGCCTAATGTCATCAAGGTTTGCCCCTTGCCCCTGTCCTGGGCAGGTCACTCTGCCTGTCTCCCACTTGCTAACTTCTCCTTTGTGCTCACTGAGCTTTCCTTTCTCAGCCGAGAGACCCTGCGTACCCTGGCCCTTTGTGTGTTCCTCCCACAGGGGGTCATTTGAGAGGTGGGTGGAGCCGTGTACGTCATGATCTATGGCCGTGGGCCTTCACAGTGGAGAAGATTCTGGAATGGTCTCTCCAGGCCCGCTGAAGCCTCTGGGTTCTGGCAGAGGCTTCCTAATTCCCTGACCTACAAATGGGGCCAACTGAGACCCATTCAAAGTGATCCCTTTGAACGGTCATTGCCAGTGTGTGGCCCCCTATTAGTGTCATATTGGTTTGAGTGGGCCTCCTTGTAGCACTGCGCTCCTTCATGGGGCTCCCCTGGTATATGGCTACCACGGTCATCACCATGGCTCATATTGACAGCCTCAAGATGGAGACAGAGAACCAGTACCCTGGGGAACAGCCCCCAGGGTCAGGTAGAAGGAAGCTTAAAAAAGCAGATTCTCTGCCAGGTATGGTGGCATATCCCTTTAATCCCGCCCAGCACCAGGAAGGCTGAGGCAGGCGAATCTCTGGGAGTTTGAGGCTAGAACGGTTTACATTGTGTGGTCCAGGACAGCCAGGGCTATAGAGAGAGAGACCCTGTCTCATTAAAACCAAAAACAGTTCTAACCCAGAGTCTCGGTCCTATCCTAGACCTATGGGATCTGACACACTGAGACAGAAACTTTGTTTGTTTGTTTGTTTGGTTTTTTTGAGACAGGGTTCTCTGTGTAGCTGTGGCTGTCCTGGACTTGCTTTGTAGACCAGGCTGGCCTTGAACTCACAGCAATCTACATGCCTCTGCCTCCTGAGTTCTGGGATTAAAGGTGTGTGCCACCGCGCCCGGCTCTAAGGCGGAGACTTTAATGACTTCTCCACATGATACCAGGCATGCTTAAAGTTGAGGTCTATGATTCAAAAGTTGCTTATTTTAGGGCCTGGTAAGATGCTTCCATGGGTCAAGGTGCTTGCTGCCGAGACTGACAGCCTGAGTTCAATCCATGGAGTGCACTTGGCAGAGGAGAGAATCGATTCCCACACAATCTCTGACCATAACACATGATGCACTATGGCACAGGCACACACACAAATAAAATATCATTTTGTAAAAGTTTGTTAAAACTTCAAAAAAAAAAAAACTTGAAAAAAATTACACAGCAAGATTAGCCAGACCCAAAGTCCATTCTTCTCAATGACTTCTATACAGCCAGATTAGCTGCTCTGAAGCTGTGGGGTTTCCTATTGGATTTTGTATTTTCACCACCAAATATATTTTCATGTACTTATCTACTACCAAAAAACCCCATAAGAGCCGGGCATGGGGGCACACGCCTTTAATCCCAGCACTCGGGAGGCAGAGGCAGTCAGGATCTCTGAGTTTGAGGCCAGCCTGATCTACAAAGTGAGTTCAGGACAGCCAAGGCTATATAGAGAAACCCTAAGAGGGCAGAGACAGGCAGAGTCTGGGTGGTCACTGACCAGTCAGCCCAGCCAAAACCGTGAGCTGTATTAGTCAGAAGCCGTGAATCAAGGCTGTGGAGGGCTGAGCAACAGAGATCAACACCTGATGTACTGCTCTGGGTTTGCATGCTCACGCGCATGCACCACACAGGCAGACATGCATGCACACACGCATGCAGGTCTGAGCTGATGTTTGTCTTTTTTTTTTTTAAGATTTATTTTTTACTATGTATACAGTGCTCTGCCTGCATGTACACCTGCAGGCCAGAAGAGGGCACCAGATCACATTATAGATGGCTGTGAGCCACCATGTGGTTGCTGGGAATTGAACTCAGGACCTTTAGAAGAGCAGACAGTGCTCTTAACCTCTGAGCCATCCCTCCAGCCCCATTTGGCTTCTTATAGACAGCTCTCCATGCTCCTTAGGCAGTTGGCTTTGCAGAGGCAGCGCTGGGCCCCTCAAATGCTTTGTTCTGTCAGGTCTCGTTTCTGCCTTTTGTCTTATTCTGATGAGTGACGAATGCATATGCCCTCCTGGCTGCCCTCTCACCTTCACCTGTTTTCCCCAGGGTGTCGCAGCCCATTGTATTCCATTTAGTTCTGTAGCCTTGCTACGTCTGCCTCTGTGATGCTCTGTAAAGATGCTCTGTAAAGATGCAGGCACCCAGCATCTTTAAGAGAAAACATCGTAGTTGAAGAGCACCTCCGGATGGGGAAGGGGAAGCAGTGGGCGAGTGGGGGACACAGGCAAGTGTCCGGGACGAGGAAGAGAGGAACAGGCCTCTCCGCTTGCTCCACTCAGCCCACACGGCCTGACCGAGGCTGGTTCGTTGCCCCCTTTGGGAAGAACCCTTGGTGGGTATACCCTGCGAGCATCCTGCCCGCCCTGTTGGTGACCATCCTGATCTTCATGGACCAGCAGATCACCGCCGTCATTGTTAACCGGAAGGAGAACAAGCTGAGGGTAAGGCTGAGCCAAAAGCACAGTTGTGGGGATGGAGGAGGGATGCTCTTCCGTCCATACTTTGAGAAATCCCATTTACAGTCTTTTTTTTTTTAAATAATTTTTTTTAACCTATTACCTCCACAGTTATGTGAAGAGCGGGGACTAACTCTGACATAAGCTCTGGTGCCTCATATTTGATGACCTCCCCTTGGAGGGGAGCCCTGGTGGCACTCAAAGAAAGACTAGGCAGACTACCAAGATAAGACTTGTTAGCCTGTGGCTATAAAGTAGGGGAGGAGGTCCCCCTCGGACATGGACCTAAGGGAGGCTCTTTACAGTCTTTAGGTGAGGGAGATCTATGCTTGAGCAGGACCAAGGTGACTTAGTCTGAGAACCAGGTGCAAGCCCAGGCTGGGTCTTGGGCACAAGCTCCGTGTAGTCCTCAAAACATTTTTCTGGCTTGTGCCACCTGACAGTGAAACTTGGTCACCTCACCCATGCCGATGAGCTTAGGCCTAAAATCAGGAGGCAGAAGAATTTCCTCAGCACCCCACTTCCTGGAGCTCCCCTTCCTGCCTGTGTGTCTGAGGGGAGCTGCCTTTGGGAGACTCAAGTCAACCACTCCCTAGTCTAAGTTGGGGCCCCTTATCTGGGAACCACAGAGAGGCTGAGGCCACCGAGGACCACCTCAGGGCCCAAGGCTGAGCACCCCACATCTGTGGCCCTGGCTCAGTTTTTTTTTAAAAAGACAAGGTGGCAACTAAAGCTACCTTTGGGGCTAGTGAGGCCCACACACTTCTCAAGTCCTCAGGGGGGAAGGCAGGGGGAGCCCTTGAACCATGCTCCACAAAGTGGTTGCTTTGGGAAGGATTAGGATCCCAGAGTTTCTCCTGTCCCACTGTCCTGCAGAAGGCTGCCGGCTACCATCTGGACCTGTTCTGGGTGGGCCTGCTCATGGCGCTGTGCTCCTTCACTGGGCTCCCCTGGTACGTGGCTGCCACTGTCATCTCCATCGCTCACATCGACAGCCTCAAGATGGAGACAGAGACCAGTGCTCCGGGGGAACAGCCCCAGTTCCTGGGGGTCAGGTACAAGGGGAAGGGGGAGCAAGGCATGGGTCACCTGACCAGGAGTGGACATCTTAGGGGAAGGGACCTTGTCTCTCCTCAGGGTACTTGGGTAAGAAAGACTTTCCAAGCCAGGTGGTGGCCTCTAGTCCCAGCACTTGGGAGGCAGAGGCAGGCAGATTACTGTGAGTTCAAGGCCAGCCTGGTCTACAAAGCAAGTCCAGGATGGCCAGGATAACATAGAAAAACCCTGTCTCGAAAAACCAAAACCAAAACAAAACAAACAAAAACAAACAAAAAAGAAAGAAAGAAAGAAAGAAAGAAAGAAAGAAAGAAAGGCTTTCCCTATGACCATTGAAACCACAGCCATAGGAGGAATATTTTGATGGGAAAGAGATGAAAATTCAATTCTAAGTGGGACTTATTTCTTATAAGTCTCCAGAGTAACACAAATGTATGCACATGCATGTGCACACACACACACACACACACACACACACACACACACACACACACACACTTTTGAGCAGTGGTTCTCAACCTTCATAATGCTAAGACCCTTTAATTGAGTTCCTCATGTTGTGGTGACCCCCAAACATAAAATCATTTCTTTGCTAATTTATAACTGTATGAATCATAGTGTAAATCTCTAACATGTGATCCCCTGGTATGTGTCAGGACCCACAGGCTGAGGACCACTGCTCTAGAGTCTCACCCATAGTAGGGCCTTTTCTTGCCCTTTCTATGTCCTTCCTCGAGACCCTCTAGAGAGAGGCCTTCCCACGGGCTCCCAGCCTTCTCAGTTGCTGTACCTCTTGAGAGCCTTCCTGGACCCAGCTGGGATTCCAGCCTGTGGCCCTGGCTTGTCACTTCTGTTCCTTCCATTTGCTTCTTCATTCCTGCCCCATGTTAGGCCCCAAGCTGGCTCATGCAGGAAATCACATGGTCTGCCCCTTTGGGGCCCCAAAATGGCTACCTTGGGAACTTCCTGTGTCTGTGGGTCACGTGGACCACCCGGCATGCCTTGAAGGAGACCTCTTTGCTTGGTTGAAGTGCTTCAGACTGGCCAGGGCGGAGTCCTCTCCTAATCTGTAAGGAATCTCCCCCAGAGCCCACAACCAGGGCCTGAGAGTGAAAAACTCCTTGCACCAGCACCTGTGGCCTTTTCTGTCAGCAGTCACTTTCCCAGATCTTGATTAGCTGTGAGTCATGGCAACAGGGCGCTAAGCACTTTCCAGCCTGCCAAAAGCAATACTGTTATTATCTTGACTGTACTCTGCTCAGGGTATTCATGGTCTGGCTGTCCACTGTCCACACCTGGCTATCCACTGTCCACACCTGGCTGTCCACTGTCCACACCTGGCTGTCCACTGTCCACACCTGGCCCCCTCACAGTGCCCAGGGCACTGTGCTCCCTGCCTTTCCTAACCAAGTCATCCGGGCCTTAGGCTGCAAGGCAGAGCCCAACTAAGGAAGCTGGTGAGTCCATAGCGGTGGACATACCAAGCTTCAAGTCCAACAGACAAACTAAGGGGGCTGGGACTGGTCACCAGGTATCTTCCAGGTCACACCTGACTGTGTCCTCATTTCCGCCAGGGAACAGAGAGTGACTGGAGTCATGGTCTTCATCCTGACAGGCATCTCCGTCTTTCTGGCTCCTATCCTGAAGGTGAGGCTCTGCCTTGTCACTCATAAAGCCCAGGGGCCAGCGGCCGGCAGGGCATAGGAAAGGTGAGATGTGCCAGGCCACGGTGTATTTCCTCATCTGTCACTGGCTGTGATGTCACATGGTCTATTGGCCTGATTGCTATCATGTCTGCAGTGTTCTGTCATCTTTCTGGAGAACATTCTTCCCCAGGGAGGTCCACAGTGTTCTGTCCCTGCTTATTAATCACTGACTCCCAGAGCTGGGCCAGTCCACGCTGCCACGCTTGGGGGCCAGTCCACGCTGCCACGCTCGGGGCCAGTCCACGCTGCCACGCTTGGGGCCAGTCCACGCTGCCACGCTTGGGGCCAACCCACGCTGCCACACTTGGGGCCAGTCCACGCTGCTATGCTCGGGGCCAGTCCATGCTGCCACGGTTGGGGCCAGTCCACGCTGCCACGGTTGGGGCCAGTCCATGCTACCGTGCTTGGGGCCAGTCCACACTGCCATGCTTGGGGCCAGTCCACACTGCCATGCTTGGGGCCAGTCCACGCTGCCATGCTTGGGGCCAGTCCACACTGCCATGCTTGGGGCCAGTCCACGCTGCCATGCTTGGGGCCAGTCCACGCTGCCATGCTTGGGGCCAGTCCACACTGCCATGCTTGGGGCCAGTCTACACTGCCATGCTTGGGGCCAGTCTACACTGCCACAGTTGGGGCCAGTCCACACTGCCATGCTTGGGGCCAGTCCACGCTGCCACAGTTGGGGCCAGTCCACACTGCCATGCTTGGGGCCAGTCCACGCTGCCATGCTTGGGGCCAGTCCACGCTGCCATGCTTGGGGCCAGTCCACACTGCCATGCTTGGGGCCAGCCCACGCTGCCACGGTTGGGGCCAGTCCACGCTGCCATGCTTGGGGCCAGTCCACACTGCCATGCTTGGGGCTCACTCCAGATCTTCTTACTTTGCCCGTTTTTCTGGATGTAAACCTTGCAAATGGGAACCCACAAGCTCTTCTACAAGCACGTCTCCACTTTTCTGTCTTATGTACCTTGGACACATGAGTGACTTTTCCCAGAAGCTCAAAACTCCTCTTGCTGCTGTCCCAACGGCTAGAGGACACTATAGCAGGGCTGCATCCGAGGCTGTGTCCCTTAGGAGATTCACTTTCCAGTCAGGAATCGCGTGGTCCTGACGGGTCTCACCACTCTCTGCTCTTCACCACATTCATGGTCCTTTTCCTTCAGTCAATACCCACATAAGACTTTCCTTCATCTCTCTCTCTCTCTCTCTCTCTCTCTCTCTCTCTATGTGTGTGTGTGTGTGTGTGTGTGTGTGTGTGTGTGTGTGTGTGTAGACTACTCATGGGAAGCCAAAAAAGTATCAGATTCTCCTGGACTCTCGGGAGGTTGTGAGACACCCAACATGGGTGCTGAGAATTGAACCCTGGTTCCCTGCAAGAGCAGTATGTGGTTCTGACCCCTGAGCCATCTCTCTGGTTTCTCTACCTTCTGTTTGTTTGTTTTTGTTTTTTGAGACAGGGTTTCTCTGTGTAGCCTTGACTGTCCTGGAGTCACTTTGTAGACCAGGCTGGCCTTGAACTCACATCAATCTGCCTGCCTCTGTCTCCCAAGTGCTGGGGTTAAAGGTGTGTGCCACCACTGCCCGGTCTTTTTTTTTTTTTTTTTTTTTTTGGGTCTTTTTTGAGATAGGGTCTCTCACTGAACCTGGAGCACACAAATCTGACTAGGCTGGCCTGCAAGCAAGCCCAATGGTTTCTCTCATCTCTACTGTCACAGTGCTGGGATAGCAAATATGCACCTCTGCACTTGGCCCTTTCACTTGGATCCTGGGGGTTAAACTCGGGACCTTGTGTTTGGCGCGGCAGCACTTTGCTGACCGAGCCATCTCTGCAGCCCAAGACTTTCCTTTCTATTCAGCTTAGTTCCCTTTTGCAGCCGTTCCCTTCCCCTACCTTTCAGTCTCTTAAAACCAGCTGATTCTGAGGTGACCTTGCAAAGAGCAGAGTGAACAGCCAGATGCACCTGTCTCGCTCACTATGACAGGTGTTTCTGGCTTGAAAATAGATGCTGGGCACAGCTGACTAGTAGACGCCGTGCAGCCGGGTCCTTCCACAGACTGTCTCCATTGTGTATAGAATGGGTCACACATTGGGAAGGAGTTTTCTGTTCATTTGAAAGTGTGGAGAGCAGGGACTGACTCTGACCTGAACTCTGGTGCCCCATATTTGACCACCTCCCCTTGGTGGGGAGGCCTGGTGGCCCTCAGAGAAAGAATAAGCAGGCTACCAAGATGAGACTTGATAGCCTATGACCATATAGTGGGGGAGGAGGTCCCCCTCAGTTATAGACCTAGGGGAGGGGAATAGGGTGAAAGCGGGAGGGAGGGAGGGAGGAATGGGAGGATGCAAATGATAGGATAACAACTGAGTTGTAATCTGAATAAATTAATAAAATTAAAATTAAAAAAAGAAAAAGAAAGTGGCTGTTTGCAGATTGGTGAGATAGTTAAGCAGGTAAAAGTGCCTGTTGCTGAACTGCCGGTCTAGTTGGATCCCCTGGACCATATGATGGAAGGAGAGAACCAACTCCCAACAGCTGTCCCCCGGCCTTCATATGTGCTCAGTGACCTGCACACATGAACACACACACACACACACACACACCAAGCAATCTATCAATCCATAAATGGAAAAAATGAATCGAGGCTGGAGAGAGACTGCTCAGTGGTCAAGAACACTGGTAGCTCTCGCAGAGAACCTGGGTTTGGGTCCCAGCACCACACATCGGGTCACAGTCATCTGCAAGAGGGTCTGACGCCCTCTTCTAGCCTCAGTGGGCACCAGGCACACAGGTTATGCACATGCATGCATGCAGGCAGGCAAAAAACACTCATACACACAAAATAAAAATAAATCTTTTTAAATGAGTATGTTATGCTTTAAAATTAATTCAATGAATACAAGTAAAATAAGGTTTAAAAAAACAGACCTGTAATTTGGGAAAATGAAGCAAAGAGTCACGAGTTCAAGGCCAGCATGTGCTACAGAATGAGTTCTGTGCTGGTGTAGGCACAAAAATAAAATAAAAAGTGCTGCAGTGAAAACTAGGGGAACAGCACAGTGATAGAATGCCTGCCTAGCACATTTGCGGCCTGGGGTCAGCTGTGGTAGAATGCTCACCTAGCATATGCGAGGCCTGGGGCAGTCACAAGCAATCCAAGAAGCACTTTAATGGTCTCAGGGACGAAACTTGAGGTCTCGTGAACGCTGAACAGTGCTCTGAAGCTGGGCTGTAGCTCTGGACCATAGAACCACTTTCAGTGCGTGCGTGTGTGTGTGTGTGTGTGTGTGTGTGTGTGTGTGTGTGTAAGTATGTGTTTTGAACATATGTGGAGATCAGAACACAGCTTGTAGGGATTGCTTCTCTTGACACCTTGTGTGTCCGGGCACTGGACTTCTGTTGTCAGGCTTGGCAGTCATTGGTAGACTTAACTTACCCAGCATCTCTCTGACCCAAAATTGTATTTTAAACCTCCAGGGAATATTCTTATAAAACTGTTTCCAGAAAACCATCATGTTTCAGGCCTAATTCTGTTTGACAAGTGTTTGTGTCAAAAAAGCCACTATCCCCCGGTGACAATCTCAGGCTCAGCCATCCAGTCATCCCACACAAGCGTTTTCTGTGCGTTTGAATTGAGCACACAATTGAGCTAGAAAATTCTACTATGGTCTCTATCCTTTTGTTCTGTTTACAATGTGATCAGTCCTTTTATGGGCACATTTATTACATCCTGCATATAACGACCAGTCTTTTATGCTCACACTTGTGACATTCGATTTTGCGCTTAACATTGTCTATGTCTAGTCTAGGGCCCACAGCAGTGGAAAGAAAATAATTGAAATGAGGGTGGCACAGTTGTGAACCCCACTCTGGTGAGGAACTGGGCAAACCATAGGCTTTCTGGCTTGAGCATATCAAGGTATACACCTTCCTGTAAATAAAGGCTTCAGGGGCTGTAGAGATGGCTCGGCAGCTAAGAGATCTTGCCGCTCTTCCCAAGGATTTGACTTTGGTACCCAACTCCCACATCAGGCAACTCATAACCACCTGTAACTCCAATTCCAGAAGATCCAACCCCTCTTCTGGCCTCACATGACATACACACACACACACACACACACACAAAAAGGATTTCAAAAGTATTATGTCCTTTGCAGCCAGTGCTGAACGACAGCATCTCTCACAAGAGTTGCAAACCCAGGGCAGGAGAAAGTGTTACCCCAAGAAACAGAAGCGTGGGGTGGGGTGCTGCTGAAACGGGGCCCTGCCGTGCACACGCAGTCCAACCATGAGGAGGTAACGAGGAACGCGCTGCCCTGATGCTGAGTGTCAGGAGCCTCCCAGGGCTCTGGCTGCTGTGTTTTCAAAGTTTTCGGGTGGTAGCTCAGCTGGTAGAGTGCTTGCTGAGCACGCGTGAGTCCGTGGGTCCCACTCTTGTTCCTGTTCCGTGCCAGCATTGCATAACCCAGGCACTGTCTAATACCTAGTGGTGCATGCCTCTTTGTCTTCTTTATTTTTGATTAGTTTTTTTTTAAAAAGATTTGTTTTATTAGCTGGGCGCAGTGGCACACACCTGTAATCCCAGCACTCTGAGAGGCATAGGCAGGAGCATCAGTGTGAGTTGGAGGCCAGCCTGGTCTACAAACTGAGTCCAGGACAGCCAAGGCTGCACAGAGAAATGCTGCCTTGAAAACCCAAGTGTGGGGGTGGGGGTGGGGAAGGAAGAAAAAGGGAAAACGATTTGTTCTATTTTTACTTTTGGGTATGCGTATATGTCTGTGTGAGTGTCTGCCATATTTGTTTGGGTGCCACCAGAAGCCGGAGGAGGACACTGGGCCACCCTGAGCTGGAATTATAGGCAGCTGTGAGCCACCCAACGTGAGTGCTGAGAGCAGAGCTCTCGGGTGTTAGGACTGCAAAGATGAGCTGCCGCGCCAGCCTGTGATTATGCTTTATTTAAGATTTTCTTTCAGTTGCTCCTGTACTTTGGAGTGCAGTTTGCCCAGTGCTAACCTCTTGGCTTTGTATGTTGTTTTGTAATGAGGACATTTTTCACAAGCCATGCGTTAACAGGAAGATTCAAGGTTCATCTAACTTCTTAATTTTTAGCTCAAATGCCTTGGCATTGAAGTCTACACCGTCTAGATCCAAATCTTTCTCAAGTGCTTAAACATTGAGCAGCCTAACTTAAAACAGATTGCTTGCTTGGATGTCTTTTTGTTTGTTTGTTTGTTTGCTTGCTTGCTTGCTTTTGTGTTTTGAGACAGGGTTCCTCTTCGTAGCCTTGAGTGTCCTGGACTCACTTTGTAGACCAGGCTGGCCTCGAACTCACAGAGATCCGTCTACATCTGCCTCCCTGAGTGCTGGGATTAAAGGCATGCGCCACCTCACCCAGACTTCCTCGGATGTCTTTAACGCTCTTTTTCTTTTAAACATTTATTTTACTTTTTAAAACTATGTGCGTGTGTGTCTGTGTGTGGATATCTGCACACGAATGCGGGTGTCTGTGGAGGCAGGAAGAGGGCATGAGATCCCCTGGAGCTGCAGTTTCAGGTGGTTGTGAGCCGCCTGATGTGGGTGCTGGTGCTCCTAACTGCTGAGCATCCGCCCGCTCCAGCCCCTGTCTCAACATTCTTCGACGGCACCTGCAAGCTAGGCAGCCCGTATTGCTATCGAACTTTGTGCTTGCCAAAGTATTCTCCTGGGACCACCCAAGAGCAAGGCAGGCTCAGCCTTGGTTCAGGCAGTGAGTACAGGCACAGAGAAAGGAAAAAAAAAAAAAAAAAGAACAGAGATGCAGCCTAGACAGGAGTCGGAAAGAAGGCTTTTGAAGATTTGGGATGATGATTGTGAGATAGTGTAAACGATATGGCTCTATTTTTGAAAAAGCAAGCTAACTGTTGCCCTTGTTTGCAAGGGAGGGTGCTCACTAAATCCTCGGTGGCGAGCGGTGACCCGTGCGCCTTACTTTTTATAATGCTGTCTGTAGCATGCGTCTTCCGTTCCTCCCTCGTGCTCAGCTCCCCAAGGGTCCCAGCCCCTTCAGGGAGTCAGCTGAGGCAGAAGTGGGGAGGGTCTGGTGGGACTCAGTAGTGCTCACTCTGTGGGGCTCTTCCTCCTCTTCCTGGAAGGAATAACCCACATCACATAGGCTCTGAGTGGCTGGGAGAGCAGCCGCAGGCTGGCCAGACCACCTGCGCTGGACCAGTGCTGTCCCACTCTCATGGGGCCCCCTCACGTCCTCTGGCTCCAGATCTGCTCTTGGACCCTTGCCTCCTTCTAAGTCCGGCTTTCCATCACTCTCTGTGGTTGGCTAACACCCCTGTCCATCACCGGATAGCAAGGAGCTCCCGCAGCCCACACCTCTGCTTTCATTTCAGTACATCCCCATGCCAGTGCTCTACGGCGTCTTCCTGTACATGGGCGTGGCCTCCCTGAATGGCATCCAGGTAAGGTTGTATCCTCCCCAGGCTAATACGACCTAGAGTCGGAACTTCATGCCTAGTCATGCGCGACCAAGATTCTAAATGCTTTCTGTCCCAGTTCCATAAGAAAATAATGATAATGATGCTATTTCCATTGACCGTACCAACAAAATGACTGTACCAGGTACTTGACAGGTATCATATGTTCTGTGTGACCCCCCCCCATCCCCATTTTACAGGTGGAGAAGCTGAGGCTGAGAATTTAAAGGCCAGGTCGAGCCAACTCTGATGAACCTTCCCGCCCCCCTTCCCTAAAGCTGTTCTACCAAAGAAAAGATTTCGTTTTGTTATGATTCGCCACGAGCCCAGGGCCTCGGGCAGTGTGTGCTACCGTTAAAAGTTGCTTTGCTCTTGCCAGGCGTGGTGGCGCACGCCTTTAATCCCAGCACTTGGGAGGCAGAGGCAGGCGGATCGCTGTGAGTTCGAGGCCAGCCTGGTCTACAAAGTGAGTCCAGGACAGCCAAGGCTACACAGAAAGACTCTGTCTCGAAAAACCAAAAAAAAAAAAGTTGCTTTGCTCTTAACTATGGACCATGTTCACGTTCCTTAGAGACTATCCCCAGGCTGTTTCCTACATCCAGTGCTCAGGGCCCCTTCCCTGTTATACATGCCTAGGTACCACTAGTCTGTCATAGGCCCCGTTAGGAGCCCCCTCTCCGAGACCCCACCAGGCCATCACTTCCCCTATCCTATAGCCCAGTAGGCCTTTGGCCCTGGAGACTGAGCTCCCGGTTGAGTCCTGTGCCATATTCTTGCCAGTTCTGGGAACGCTGTAAGCTCTTCCTCATGCCAGCCAAGCACCAGCCGGACCACGCCTTCCTGCGCCACGTGCCCCTCCGCCGGATCCACCTGTTCACCCTGGTGCAGATCCTCTGCCTGGCACTGCTCTGGACCCTCAAGTCATCCGTAGCTGCTATCATCTTCCCCGTCATGGTGAGGAGGGGGAGCGGGGCCTCTTTGGTGCTCGGCAGTGCCCGCCAGGAGGTTCAGGGCCAGCGAGCAGGGAAGCGTGCCAGAGTAACAGCACCCTGTAGGGACAGCCCATATGCTGAGGTCGAGGCAAAAAGTCACCCAGCCTCCCCTGGTGGGCAGGTGGGAGGGGGGCGGGACTGGAAAAGCCGGACAAAGCAGAAAACCAAAGCCCCCAGTGTTGAAATCGAAGTATGGTAGTAAAGTTTTCACTGGGCAAAACGACTGTGTTAGAAAAGATAAATGGTTCATGAGGGGACAGAAACCATCCTCATAGATTCAAGAACTTAAGAATATATACTGGGGCCGGGTGGTGGTGGCACACGCCTTTAATCCCAGCACTCGGGAGGCAGAGGCAGGTAGATCGTTGCGAGTTCGAGGCCAGCCTGGTCTACAAAGTGAGTCCAGGACATCCAAGGCTACACAGAGAAATCCTGTCTCAAAAAACCAAAAAAAAAAAAAAAAAAAAAAAAAAAAAAGAATGTTCCCAGGTGGCACCGGCCAGTAGTCCTGGCACTAGGGATGCTGAGATCTGTAGAGCTTGCTGGGTAGTTAGTCTTGGGGACACCAAAATGGCTACAGAGACCACAAATGGCCCCTGACCTCAGCCAACTTGGGAGAAAACACAAACTCACGGTTTTCTCCGAGCTCCCACGAAGCTTCAACCTTTCTGCCCATCTTCCCACCCCAGATCTTGGGCCTTATCATTGTTCGAAGGCTCCTGGACTTGGTTTTCTCCCAGCATGACCTGGCCTGGATTGACAACATCCTCCCGGAGACAGACAAAAAGAAGAAAAGAAGGAAAGGGGTCCATGAAAACACTGATGAGGAGGTGGGGATGGTGAGCAGCCTGGGCTGAGGGCAGAGACGGAAGGGGGTTCTCAGCGTCTGCCAGGGTGAGGGGTGGCCTTTCGCGTGGATGGCAGCAGCACCTGGATTCCGGGTGGGTGGCCCTGGGAACGAGCTTGGCTTGGGTCTACAAGATGGGGTCTTAGGGATAGACATGGGAGAAACATGTGTCTTCACTGAAAACAGAATGATCACCCGGTTGCTCTGTCTGCACCTCTCCTCTGCATCCCAGCCCTAAAATACTCTGGGAACCGAGAGTCAAGGAGATAGTCCACACCGTCCAGTAAGCATCAAAAGATCAGGCAGGAAGAGTTTCTGATTCAAACACTCATTACCAATGATGACAACTCCTCCCCGGAGGGAACAAAACTTCCCAAGATGGATACATAGCCAACTGTCTAAGAGAATTAAGAACACCCATTCCTACTGTGTCCCTGCCGTCTCCTGAGGCCGTGCCCAGTTCCCAGTCCCCCCTCGCCCCCACCCCACCCTGATTTGACTCACACCCATAACCTTCATCTACCCTCATGTAGGGATCTCGCTCTTTGCAAATGACAACTGTTCGCAGGCAGATCCTTGCCAACCGGTGAGCAGTGTGGAAACCAGCCTTCCCCATCCTTAACTGCTGTCTTCTTTCAGGAGGAGAGAGCTCTCAGATTTATTTCATGTGCTTTGACAGAGGAGGAGCGTTCTGGGGCCGAGGCGATAGCTTAGTTGGTAGGGCGTTTGCCTAACATGCATGAAGCTCTGGGCTCCGTTGCTAGCACCTTATAAACCAGGCATGGTCATGCACACCTGCCATCCCAACGCGAGCGATGCCCTTGAATTTCTGACCCTCTTGTCTCCACCCACTGCAACCGTACCTGGCACAGAGAGATGGCATCTCTGTTGATCTTGGGTGCTGAGACCCCGCATCAGCACCCCAATTCAAGGGCATCCCCAGGCATATAGTGAGTTTGGGGTCAGCCTATGGAGGAAGGAAGGAGGGAAGGAGGGAGGGAGGAAAGGAGGGTTAGAGCCCAAGTGTCTTAATTTTAGGATTTATTATTTTTAATTAAGTATGCATGTGTTAGGGTGTATGTATGTGGCCATGTACATGCGAGTGCAAGTGACTGCATGTATGTCTATATGAGGGTGTTGGATCCCCTGGAACTGGAGTTACAGACAGTTGTGAGCTGCCATGTGGGTGCTGGGAATTGAACCTGGGTCCTCTAGAAGAACAACCAATGCTCTTAGCCCCTGAGCCATCTCTCCAGCCCCTCACTGCCTTTTAAAGACAAATGCTATTTCTTTGGTTTCTTCAGTAAACATCTGAGTAACTCCCATGTGACAGGAATTAATCCAGGTCTGAGGTAAAACATTTATGCATTTTACAATTCATATACTCAGTGGAAGAATGAGGTTCAGGCCACATAAACCTTTTTTATGAGTGTCTTTATGGCAATGCCGCTACAGTGTGAGTCACTCACAGCAACTGCTTACACTGCAGATTAAACTCTTCGGGAAGACGTTCCTGGCTGAATTCCTTCCTGTCTCCTGGGCACTAGCACAGTGGGGTAACTGTGTCATGGTGTCTTGGTGGGCCTGAGTGTTTGCCTCAGCCCTCACTTCTTGGTCTGAGCGGAAAGAAAATGGTGGCTCAAACACTGTGTATGCATCTTCTGTCTCAATGAGGTGTTGTGTTGGTGTTTATCTGCTTTCCCACTGTTTTTCTCCAGCCCCAGTTCCTCCCTCCCTCAGTTATAACGATCCCCATGGAAAGTGTTCCATCTGACCCCCAAAACGGTATCCACTGCATTGCCAGTAAGTAAAGGACTTCTGTCTGTCTCTCTCCCTGCCTGCTCACCACTGATCTTCCATCTACTCCCCTAATGGACTCCCCCTTGTAACTCAGTGGTCTAATTGCTTTAGATGCCAAGGATTCCTGTGCCAGGGAGAAAGAAATATGACTTTTGCCATGAGCATAGGAACTCAACCATATAGAGATGCTACCCCCCAAAAGGGCTTCCTCTAAATCTTCACTTTAGACAAACCCCCATTCCCAATTTTCCTTAGGCTCTGCTGGTCTTTCCTTTCCTTTAGAACACATCTGTCCAAAAGTGGCCCCTGAGCCTCCCACATTTTCCTGGGGTTGTGATGCCTGAGAGCTCCAGGCAGGGCTAAGCCGTCCATATTAGAAAGACAGCCATGTGGTTGACCCCCAGCCCTGAGATTAAGCTGTGATGTTGTGAAAGCCACAGGCACCTGCCAGGTGACACAGAGGTTGTTTGGAAAGGATCGGCTTTTGCTCGTTGAAGACCTTTCTAGACCTTTCGTATCCTCTAATCCAACCCCAGGGATAGACAGTCCAACCTGTGCTTGCAATCTTCTGCAAGATGCAGTGGATCCCTGGTCCCGAGGCTCCTGTCACAGGACTTGTCACTTTCCTCAAAGACAGGTCGGGTGTGGGTGGCCGGTACATCCTGCCAGCACCCTCAGGGGACCCTCGAGGACTCTCCATCATAGCACAAGGTCACTTGAGGTTCCTTCCTCTGCCGCCCCACTTTCTGTCAACCTCTGTATGCCTTCCCCGTCCTCCTTCCTTGTTTACCAGCTAGGAGCCAGCCCCCTGTATGAGGGATTGAGCCGGAAGCCACCCATCTCTGTGAGACCCCAGTGTTCCTCCTGTGTAGTGTGCACTACAAGGTTGGAGGGGCAGGAAATAAGGATGGTGAGGAGGTTCCGGAGACCTAAAATGTCCCCCTGTACCCTGCTGGACCTGCTCACTGCTGGCATTTCTGTCTCCTTCCAGGAAAAAGATCTTCCAGTTGGAGTTACTCACTCTGACTCTTCCTTCAGTGGCTCAGAACTGGACCGAAGGTAAATGCTGAAGTTATTTCTATAAAACTGCATTTGTGTCTCAGTTTCTCCCCCAACCCGGCTATCACACAAATAATTGAGACGCCATTATATTATTTTAACAAGCTTCACAACATAAAATCTGAGAAGTTGTTACACTCTAAGCTAATTTGGTTTCCTCCCAAAGTACAGATACTTGTACTTTGTAGCTTTCCTGTTCCAGCGCCCCCACCCCTCTCTCATGATGTCTCCTGGACTCCTCCCACCACTGGATCCCCTACTTCCTCCTCTAATTCCTCCCCCTAGCTGGGAGGAAGTCCAGCCCTATCTCTCCCCTGCTCAGAGATTGGTTGTAAGTTGCTTTATTGGCATATTAGGGGACAGTTGGAGAGCAGTGTTTACATAACATTGAAACAGGAGACTCTCAGAACAAGGATTACAACCAGATTTGTGGAGCCACAGAAATCAGCATTTGAATTACACAATAACCTTATGCCTACGGGTAAAAGCTGCTGGGGTACTTTTCTGTTTCATATGCACGGGTGCAGGCTTATTGATTGGGCCATGGAAGACTCATCCATGCATACACTCATAAAGGAATGACTCTTTCCCCCAGCAGCCATAAACTGCATGCAGCTTCTCAGTTAAGGGTGGGTCCTCGTGTTACGTACACCCTTGCATGTCAGACACGAGACTAGGCAGAATAGCTGAAGACTTAGAGGCCCAGGTGATGAGCAGTCTGGTTGCGGCAATCAAGTAATAAATGTGTGTTCTCATTGACATGAACCTGGCTTCAGTGCACAGAGGAATTCAACTTTAAAAAAGGAACATACTGCAAAATGTTGCATAGAAGACTGAAAGTAAACACAGGATGAAGAAACCAGCATAGACTACAGTGAAAGCGTAGCTTGATTATCCGTTTCTGAAAGCTTGGGTAGATCTATGCACAGGATCAAAACACAAGGTACTCTAAGGAATAAAAACAACAGTGGGGTTAGTTTGACCACAGGTCAGAAAAAGCACTAAGGAAAGCTGACTAGAAAGTAAAAATTAAGCAGAGATAGGAACATTTGGGGAAAGAACTAGGGAGGTCAACTCGTGGTTAGAGAGCTTGCCTAGCACGTGGAAAGCCCTGGTTTCAGTCCCCAGATGTTTATGATGTCAAGAATGGGGGTTCGTGTCTACAGTCCCAGCACTGAGGAAGCCGAGCCAGCAGGATCAAGAGCTCAAGGCCATCATTTGCTGTGGAGCAAGTTCAAGGCCAGCCTGGGTTATATGAGACCCTACCTCAGGAAAAAAAAATATTTAAGGTCCAGATGCCATGGGATGCCCTGGTTTCTTGATGAGATGCCATGGATGAGGAGAGTCTTGCATGCAGCAGGTCCTGGACATGGCTCAAGCTGCTTGGGTGTCACCCTGTTAGGGTGTGTGGGTGCCTGTAGGGGCCAGAGAGGACATCAGATCCCCCAAAACTGCTGTTACAGGTGGTTAGGAGCCACCAGCATGGGTGCAAGAACACCCTTCTGCAATGTCAAGTGCTCTTAACTACTGAGCCATCGCCCCCCAAATACATCTTTAAATTAATAAAACAAAGTTTATACTAAGTCAACCTTCTAACCACCTCATCTGCAGGCAAGGGCCTAGAACAAGATAGGGACTTAAAAAAAAAAAACTATTAAACTACCCAGAGCCACAGAACAAGTTCATAAATGCAAAGAATTTGGTTCACTAGAGATGGGGCTTGCCATATGCACTAGTGTTTCCCCAAATCTATGAGAGCAAATAGAAGCAAAGGCGTTCTCTCCAGAGAAGACAGAGCTCAGCGACCGGACCTGGCTGATCTAGATGAAGCCTCAGCGCTGGAGGGGCGGGGCTGAGAGGCGGAGGGGCGGGGCTGAGAGGCGGAGGGGCGGGGCTGAGAGGCGGAGGCTGGGGAGATGGACTGCAGGCTGGCAGCTTTCCCAGAGGACCCAAGTTTGGTTCTTAGCACCCACACGGCAGCTTAGAACCATTTCTAATTCCAGTTCTGGGTGATCTGAACCCGTCTTCTGGACTCCCAGGCACAAGGAGCACATATGGTATACAGACATACATGAAGGCAAACACTTACATACATAAGATAGTACGTTTTTAAAAGCCTTCCAGGCATGAGGTGCCCGTACTTGGAGTTACAAAGGGTCGTGCAGACAAGGGCACAGCACCATGTGTAAGAAGAAGCATAGGCACACGTAGAGGCCAGGAAGACCTGCCTGATGCCCAGTGGGCCAGAGCAGAGGAGGGAAGGCCAGAACAGGCGTGCGAACAGGCCTAAGGCAACATTTGGAAAGCACGCATACAGGGATTGATGGGCAATCAAACTGGGGAAGTGGGCAGTTCCAACCCAGCGGGCCCTGTGTGCCGTGCTGTGCAGTCTGGATGCTGTCCTCTGACCAACGAGAGCAGAACAGTCAGGTTTATGACTCAGGAAGTTGCCTTTGGCACCCATGGGAATAGGTTAAAACAGGCTGAGACCAGTTCAGTGACTGCAGCTGAAAGCCCAGGGGATAGAGGACACTTTGTTCTCTAGATGTACAGCTCATGCCTCTGTGAGAGGCAGAGACAGGGGGATCAAGAAGTCAAGGTTATTCTTAGCTACAAAGAAAGTTTGAGGCTACACAAGACCCTGTATCAAAAGACAAACAAACGGGCTGGAGAGATGGCTCAGTGGAAAGAGCGCTGGCCACTCTTCCGGAGAACCCAGGTTCAATTCCCAGCACCCACATGGCAACACACAATTGTCTGTAACTCCTGTTCCAGGGGATCCGACACCTTCACACAAACATACATTCAGTCAGAACACCAATGTACATAAAATAAAAAATAAAATGAATAAAAACCAAAACAACAAAAAAAAAGGCCAGCAAGATGACGTAGTAAGCAAAGGCACATGCCACCAAACCTGGTGACCTGAGTTCAGAGAAATAGTGAACCACGCCTTTAATCCAAGCAAGCATTTGGGAGGCAGTCTCTGCAAGTTCAAGGTTAACCTGGTCTACACAATGTGACCCTTCTGGAAAAACAAAATACAACATGATTGGAGTTTAATCCCTGGGACCCAAATGGTGGAAGAAGATAATCAATTCCTCCTGCATTGCCCTCCGACATCCATTCTTGTACCCCAAAACACCCATAAATAAATACATGCAATAGATCATTTTTCTGAGACAGAGTTTCACTTACATAGGTAACCCAGACTGGTCTTTAACTTCAATCCACCATTCTCTGCTTCCTGGCTTGTAAGAATTGTCTTTAAAAAAAGAAATAAAAAAGCTTGCATGTATGTGATGCACAGACATACATGCAAATGCCCACACACATAATATATATATATATATTTTTTTTTTTTTTGAGACAGGATTTCTCTGTGTAGCCTTGGCTGTCCTTGGACTCACTTTGTAGACCAGGCTGGCCTCGAACTCACAGCGATCCGCCCGCCTCTGCCTCCTGAGTGCTGGGATTACAGGTGTGCGCTACCACGCCCGTGTTTTTTTAAATTGACAGAATAGAGCTTTTCCATCCTAGCCCTGCTCTGTGGCTGGTAGCGAACACACCCGTGACTAGATAACTCATTCCTTCCTCCTGCTTTGTCCTATTCAGCATCACCTTGCACTTCAAAATCTCTTGCCCGGCGTCACCGGCTTTCAGCTACCCACGGAGTCCAGTCTTCACGGTGCCGCAGGTGAAGATAGAGATGGAGTCCGACCTCAACCTCACAGACGAGGAGGACTACGGGAGAGAGGTGGGGGTGCGCGGGGAGACCACCCTCTAGCACAGCGCTGCTCTTCGGGGCTGGGGGCAGGGTGAAGGCTGGCCCTGGCTTCATCTAGAGCA
The DNA here is from genome assembly GCF_964271855.1 of Acomys minous. Classification (NCBI taxonomy): domain Eukaryota; kingdom Metazoa; phylum Chordata; class Mammalia; order Rodentia; family Muridae; genus Acomys; species Acomys minous. The sequence continues at coordinate 60,469,150 of NC_140500.1, read as the reverse complement.
TCTGGGTCAAGCTCTTTATATGTTTCCGTACCCACAGCCCGGGTAGACAGCTGGAGACCTTCCAGGGACATCCAGCATAGGCACAAAGCTCCCGCCCCCCCCCTTCCCTCTGCAGTTACTCAAATATCCAGAACAGAGCCCCAACACAGATACACCCCTTCTTCTGAAAAGAATAAAAATGGTTTCCCAAGTTTCAAGGAAGAGAAAGGGTCGGCGGTGGACTTGTATTTAAAATATATACCGATTTGGTATCTTCTATTTAAAATAAACACCAATTTAGTGTCTTTTAAAGGTCAGATTGAAGTCTAAATGACTTGAAGCCCTGAGTCTTCTGCAGGTTTGTGTGTTAGGAAAGAGTTGAGTCCTCTGTACAGTGAGCCTGGCTCTGTGGTGTGTCTGGGCCTTCCCCACACTGAGAAGCCAGCTATAAAATTATCAATGGGAGAACCTGTGTAGGGTTGGATTGTTTCTGTTCGAGACGGGTGCTCACTATGTACCCTCAGCGTCCCAAAAACTCCCTATGTAGCCCAGGCTGGCCTCAGAACTCAGATCTACCCATCTCTGAGATAAAAAGGCACGTGCCTCTTCACCTGCCTCTGAGTGGATTGTTTTGAAAAGGCAAAATAGTGCTTATTAACTGAACTCTTAAGCCACAGTAGGTCAACCAAATGACCTTTAAATTTGTCACCGGCTTCACAACCTGGAGTCTACTTGTTGATACATTTGAGTAGGTCCCCTCTTTCCCAGCACAATTTTGCAATAGCAAAAGCCCAGATTTCCAGCCTCACGAACATTGCATGTTAGGCAGCTAATGTTTGGAATCAAACTAGTATTTTATACAAGTGGTTGGAAGAAACACCATTGCCAACTGGGGTAAGACTGCCCAGCTCTTCCCTGATGCAACCCTTTTCAAGATAAAATTGTTACTGTTCTCTGTACCAATCCTGGCACAATGTAGAAGTCTCAAAGCTTTGCTGATCAGTAATAACACTCTATCCAGATTAAACTGTAGCATTGTTACGGAGTCAGAGCTAAGTGTGCTGCATTAATCAAACAAGCTGGGAAACAGTTAGCTTTTAAAAGGTTGATGTAAATCAATCCATGTAACTTTTACCTTAAATATCATTTATATTTTGTACATATGTGAACATTTTAACCTCAGTAGCCTTTAATATGTTGGTGTACTGCTTCTCCATTCACTTGGGAATTTTTTTTTCATTCCTAACGTAAACTGCATTTCAATAAAACATAATTGTGTCTGCTTATCTTATGCCATGTTTAATATCTGAGGGAAGTCAACAGTTGTTGCCTATAACGTGTATCATACCTGACTTATAAAAATATACTCAGCAATAAGCCAGGCGTGGTGGCGCGTATCTTTAATCCCAGCACTCAGGGAAGCAGAGGCAGGTGGATCGCTGTGAGTTCAAGGCCAGCCTGAGCTACAAAGTGAGTTCCGGACAGCCAAGATCACACAGAGAAACTCTGTCTCTTAAAACCAAAATTATAAATATATCCAGCAAGGGAGCTGGAGAGATATAGCTCAGTGGTTAAGGGCACTTGCTGCTTTTGCAGAAGACCCAGGTTTGCTTCCCAGCACCCACATGATGACTCACTACTACCCGAACTGTGAATCCAAGGGACCCAAGGCCCTCTTCTGGCCACCACAAGTACTGCATGCACCCGGCACACACAGGAACCCACAGTCAGCCACTGGCAGGGGGACAAGGGAAAAATAGGTCAACACTGCATGGCTTCTCATTCTGCCTGGGGCTGCCTGGAGCAGGAATTGCACCTAAGTCCAGACGCCCATGAGAACACACAGGAATGGAGTTCAGCTTGCACCTTCCAAGTGTCAAACTGTTGCACAGAAGAGACGAAGTACACCTACTACACACCTAGGTGCGTGTGTTGAGAAGTTTGTAAGCAAGCCAGTCCTTCGTGGTGAGTGTATATGAATGGACCGGATGGCTTAGAAGACGCCCAGAATCACTTACACACATCTTAGAGATTAATATAAACTCTTGCCTTGGAACTGCCTGCTGGGATACAGACGAGTTTAGGCTGGTTTCCCCACAGCTCCTCATAGAGTGGGTGTAATCTAGGAACAGCTAGCCAGAACATCAGGCAGGAAATAGTAATGAACGGTGCAGGTCTGAGACAGAAGACAGCGTTTCAGAAATTCACTCCACACTGGACAGATGTGTTTTATTTAAAAACAAAACAAAACAACAACAACAACAAAAAAGCCAACAACAGCAACAAAACTCTTTAATAAGAAAATCCGATTAAATCTTATATTAACTCAAGCTCCTCGATACCTTTCAGGAAAGCTGACACGGTTACGTGGAAGACGCACAGGCAGCTGCTGACAGGTCTTTGGTGGCGAGTGAGTCTCACACGAGCTGCCTTCATGATTAGTGCGCCCAGGTTTTGCTTTTCAAATTATAGGCCTCATGGCGTACACCAAGGAAATACACTCTCTTCTAATGGCCTGAAATTTAAACTTTGGGCGTACCGCACAAGCAGAACAAGACAACACATCATTTATAAAACAATCTAGAAAACTAAAATGGGGCAAGCTCACAGAAAGATAACAGACCAAATGAGGGTAACAGCAAATGGGGAGACCCTAAACCTTCCCCGGTGACACAGGGGCACAGCTAGGAACGCTGGGCTTTCGTCTACCAGGCCCGCCAGCTGGGCTCTCCTCGGGGAAAGCTGATTACGAGCCGGCACGCACAGACAGAAGCGAGGTGCTGCTGCTTCCTCCTTTTCCCCAATTCTCTCTAATAAGTTTTCCTTTGGTTTGAAAGTTGGACTCAAAGGCCTGGAACCTAAGATGAGTCATCAACTCGTATTGAAATAGCACTTGGGAAATGAAAGCCTAAGAAGGCAGATTTTTTTTTTTTATGAAGTTCAGCATCCCTTCTCAGCGTGAGGGCGTCTCCCATGCATCACCAGGTCAAAGGAGGACACTGATGGGCACTCTGGTGAGGTTCTGCAGAGCCACGCGAGCACACACCCACCCGTTTTACGCTTTCAATAAATACACACATCATTTTAAATCATTTCAACAGAATAAATTAAAAAAAAAAACCACCCTGCATCCCTCTTGGCCCACCGTGCCTCTCAGACTGGCGCGGAGTGCTGCTAGTTGGTGGCGACGCTGCGCTGCTTGGCCTTCAGCATCTCCAGCTCTTCCGGCCGCAGCACTTTCTTGGCAGCGATGATGGTGTTCTTCATGAGCATGGCCACTGTCATGGGGCCGACACCCCCAGGCACAGGAGTGATGTAGCCGGCTTTCTTCTTGACTCCTGCACCAAAACGAGACAGGCAGGCCGTATCGGATATATGTGGCAAAGATCACGTGTACCTTACCGTGTTATGAAAGAAAACTATTCAAAGAAAGAGCAATAGGAGTATAAGAGCCGACAGCCATGGGAGGCCTCCTCTTTTCTGATGGGGGGGCAGGTGAGAGGGAGGGACTGGGAGGAGTGGAGGGAGAGGAAGCTGCGATCAGGATGTAAAGTGAATAAATAATTCTAAAGAGAGGAAAAAAAGAAGAGAAAATGAAATCTCTTGTAGTTTTAGCACAAAAGAAAATGTAAGTGGCTTCATTAGCTTCAAACTGAGCAGGAAAGACCACATGAATGGGGCTGGAGAATTGGTGCAAAGGTTAGGAACACTGGCTTCTCTTGTGGAGGAACTGGGTTGGGCTCCCAGCACCAGCATGGTAGCTCATAACCATCCATAACGCCAGGTCCAGGACATCTGGCACCCTCTTCTAACCTCTGTGGGCACCAGGCACACACTGGTACACATGCATAAACACTCAGGCAAAAACACCCATATATACAAAATAAATCTTGAGCCGAGCATAGTGGCGCACGCCTTTAATCCCAGCAGAGGCAGAGGCAGAGGCAGGTGGATCCCTCTGAGTTTGAGGCCAGCCTGGTCTACAAATCGAGTCTAAGACAGCTAAGGCTAACACAGAGAGACCCTGTCCTGAAAAAACAAAAGACAAAAACAAAAGCAAACACAAAATAAATCTTGAATTGTTTTAAAAACAGTACCTACAGGCCAGAGCACAGCTCAGTTGTAAAGCACAGGCTGTACAAGCACCTGAGTTCAACCCTTAGAACCCATGTAAAAAAGCCAGATGTGGTGGTGCGTGCCTGCAATCCCAGGGCTAGGAGGCCAGATGTGGTGGTGCGTGCCTGCAACCCCAGGGCTAGGAGGCCAGATGTGGTGGTGCGTGCCTGCAACCCCAGGGCTAGGAGGCAGATAAGCAGATCACTCGGCCTTACTAGTCAGCCAGCCTGGAAACCAGCAAGTTCCAGGGAAATACTCCAAGTCATGAACTAAAGACACTGAGGACACACACACAGACACAACACACACCAACATACATATACAACACACACATGCATATTTCATATACCCACAGCACACATACACATTAACAGAGATGTCATACACACACACATACATATAGCACACAACACAGAAACACCACATACACGCAAAACAGACACATAACAAATAGACATAGACATACACATCACATAAGCATACCACATACACACACAACACTGACATATAATACAAATAGACACATCCACACGGCATACACAACACACATATACAACACACATACACACAATTTCTTTTTTTAAAAAAAATCTGCTACCATGCCTTTAATCCCAGCACTCGGGAGGCAGAGGCAAGGGGATTACTGTGAGTTCAAGGCCAGCCTGGTCTACAAAGAGATTTCAGGACAGTCAAAGCTACACAGAGAAACTCTGTCTCAGGGGGAAAAAAAAAACTGAACAAAAAAACCACAGCTGGGCAGTGGTGGTGCATGCCTTTAATCCCAGCACTCAGGAGGCAGAGGCAAGAGGATCTCTGTGAATTCGAGGCCAGCCTGGTCTACAGAGCGAGTTCTGGGACAGCCAGGGCTACACAGAGAAACCCTGTCTTGAAAAACAAAACAAAACAAAATTGCATGTAAGGCCAAGGCACCTCTTGAAAGAAGGTGAAGAGCAAGCCTGAAAGACTCGCAATGTCCTCAGGCCGCCACACACATGCACCCAACATGTGCACACAGAAACACAATTTTGTGCACACATATACACCACGTGTTTTAGAAAATAAGCATTTTAGGGATGCTGGAGAGATGGCTCAGAGCACTGACTGCTCTTCCAGAGGTCCTAAGTTCAATTCCCAACAACCACATGGTGGCTCACAACCATCTAGAATGTGATCTGATGCCCTATACTAAGTTTCAGACGTATATGCACACAAAACATTCATATAAATAAACAAGTAAATCTTTAAAAGATAAATTAAGTAAAATAAGCATTTTTAAACAATATTACCAAAATAATTCAAGAGTAAAAGTTATAAGAAAAGAGCCAGATGTAGTGATGTACACCTTTAGTCCCAGCTCTTGGGAGGCAGAGGCTGTGGATCTCTGTGAGTTTGAGGCCAGCCAGGTCTACAGGGTGAGTCCTGGCTAGCCAAGGGTAACCGCTGAGACCTTGTCTCAAACAAACCTGAAAAGAAAATGATCTGTCCTAAACACCCATGAAAAGGTAATATTTATTTACAGATTTATGTTTTCAAAAAAGTGCACTAAATACCTTCAAAATCCACATCCCCAACCAACTTGGGCTTTGCAGTGAGCGGATCCTGAACTCGGTTTATTCCCACATCGATGACTGCTGCTCCTTCCTTGATCATGTCGGCTGTGATCAGATTTGGAATGCCTGGCAAGAGAGAGCAGCCGGTCAGCAGGGCAGCGGAGGCGACGGTCCTCATTTTCCATTTCTTTTAGATTCACTGCTTTTATGTATGTAAATGTTTTGCCTGAATGAATGTATATGCGCCATGAAGGTCAGAAGTGAACATCATAGTAATCAGGTATTTTAGGCAGGTACTTGGAAAAACTTACTAGTGTGTGTTATACACACCACCAACTAAGGAACCATTTAAACTCCACGTGGAAATACTCTGAGGCTTAAATGTGCCCTCCTCCAGTCTACAACAGAGTGATGGGTACAAGTGTTCCGCCTGCAACTTCAGCTCCATCTTTGTGGGCAGCTAGCTCAAAGAATCACAGCTGAGGAGAGCTGGATGGGGTGGCATCTGGGCAGGCGCGTGCTCTGGCAAGTCACACATACACATGCACATACACTCTCTGTACACACTTCCTTAGCACTCTTTTTTTTTTTTTTTTTTTTGGTTTTTCGAGACAGGGTTTCTCTGTCCTGGACTCACTTTGTAGACCAGGCTGGCCTCGAACTCACAGCCTGCCCCTGCCTCCCGAGTGCTGGGATTAAAGGCGTGCGCCACCACGCCCGGCCTTTCTTTAGCGCTCTTACCCGCAGCAGATATCACGATGTCCGCCAGGATCGTGTGCTTCTTCAGCTGCTCTTTGGGAGTGTATCGGTGAGATATTGTAACTGTGGCATCACCTGAGGGGCGAGAACAGATGCCTTGAGCTCCAGACCCAGGCAGGGATGGAGGCAGGGATCACGGGCACTGCAGACACAGCACTTGTGGAAAAGCAAGGGCTCGGCACGATTTCTAGATGGCTAATGGTCATTTACCTCTTACAGCCAACACTCAGGCCAGACGGCAAGGTCATGGGTAAACACGCTTGCCAACCATTCTCGATAGCTTGAGGCCAACCCCAGAACTCAGGAAAGACGAGAACACACACATTCTCTCTCTCTCTCTCTCTCTCTCTCTCTCTCTCTCTCTCTCTCTCTCTCTCTCACACACACACACACACACACACACACACATAAATGAAATAAAAATTTAAACACATCTGGCACTGCTCTCAGCTCTACCCTCTGGGATCATATATAATCACATTTATTCTATTTCCTATTTCCTGGACTTTTACCTTTTCTAAGAAAACACCACCAGAATTACTCAAGGTGAGTCTGCTCTTTAATAATGCAAAAGATACCTGAAAATACATTTTTGCTTTGGTCATAAAGTTCATTATTATGGTAATTTCATGCAATGCAATTCTTTTTTTTTTTTTTTTTTTTTTTTTTTTTTGGTTTTTGAGACAGGGTCTGTCTGTGTAGCCTTGGCTGTCCTGGAGCTCATTCTGTAGACCAGGCTGGCCTCGAACTCACACTGATCCAACTGTCTCTGTCTCCCAAGTGCTGGGATTAAAGGCGTGGGCTACCACCACCCAGCTCAATTTCACGCAATTCTTGACTTAGCTTTTTCTTAGATGAGCTAACAGAAGATGACACGACACAGTGGTGACGTCAGTTCACTCCTCTACAGGAGCCTGTTTCTTTTCCTTGCAAACAACACGGAGCAGAACACCAATTTTGAGTAAGAAAGCTTTGTCAGTGTTGTCCAAGCCGTGACTGACCATTTCTTTTTTTTTTTTTTTTTTTTTGGTTTTTCGAGACAGGGTTTCTCTGTGTAGTCTTGGTTGTCCTACACTCGCTTTGTAGTCCAGGCTGGCCTCGAACTCACAGCGATCCGCCTGCCTCTGCCTCCCGAGTGCTGGGATTAAAGGCGTGCGCCACCACGCCCGGCCGTGACTGACCATTTCTAATTGCCTACAACCAAGCTTTACTCAAAACTAAAATCTGTCTGAGGCTATTGCAGGATCCCTGATGGCACTGAGTGTGGCCTTCCTTCCACACCGTGGCTGTCTTCTGAGTGCTGACAGTGGTCACAGGATGTCTTCTAGGGTTCTCACACAACAGGAAAGGTAAGCTCCTCACCCCCAGGCCGTTCGTGTGCTCCATCTGTGTGCAGCAACATTGCAATTGGCATGCCAACGTTTTTTGACCTGCCAGCTACCACCACGTTCTTTCCTAAGGTTGGAATGCCTGTAAAAATAAATAACAATAAATAAACACACACATACACTTGTATGTGTGTGTGTGTGTGTGTGTACATCAAATGGGAGGGCACAGACACCAACTCTGAATAAGTGCAATCAAAGCCACATCTGAAAACGACTCCTTGCCTACCACCATGCTCTACTCAGAACTTGAATTTGTTTGGAGCTAGTTCCACAAGTGAATTGTTCAAGTATATAGATGTGCACTAAAAGGTGTCCTGGAGTTTTCAAGATGAGACTTGATAGCCTATGACCATATAGTGGGGGAGGAGTCCCTCTTAGTCATAGACCTAGGGGAAGGGAATAGAGTGAAAGCGGGAGGGAGGGAGGAATGGGAGGATACACATGACGGGATAACAACTGAATAAATTAATAAACTTTTTTTAAAAAAGGGTGTCCTGGAAAGCCGGGTGTGGTGGCCCACGCCTTTAATCCCAGTACTCGGGAGGCAGAGACAGGTGGATCACTGTGAGTTTGAGGCCAGCCTGCTCTACAAACCGAGTCCAGGACAGCCAAGGCTACACAGAGAAACCCTGTCTTGAAAAAAACCAAAAGTCGTCCTGGTCTGTCTCAGAATGTGCACCAGAGGAAAGCAGGTGACCGAGGTCATGAAGTCATGAATCCAGTTATTAATCCACCAGCTGGACAGAGGAGGCATGGAGAACACAGGAAAAGGCACTCTGTAAACTGGGAAAGATCCCACGGATCTTTGGTGTCACCACTGTTAATCCTTACACCTCCTTCCCCAAGGCTTGTAGAATAGAGCAGAGCCATCCTAAGCAACGGCTAGGTGAGCCCTGCAGGGTGGGCTGTGGGCTGGGGTACCACTCTTCACTGTTGGAGGGTTCTGATTACAGGCTGAATAACCCTTACATGAGGCATGTGGCGTGGGGTGTGTCCCAGTGTCCCAGTTATTCAGATTTGGGGATATCTGCATAGCTTCTATTTGGCCTAAACTAACAGTGCTGAAAGGGTTTCAGATTTTCAGATGGGGATGTCCCAACCTACACTACTTTCATAACACTAACACAGAAATGCAGTTTAAACACACACTTACCAGTTCGCTTAATTATCTCCCACACGCCCCACGGGGTGGCTGGTAGCATGGAATACTGGTCCAAGCACATTCGCCCCACGTTAATGACATGAAAGCCATCAACATCCTTATCAGGAGAAACAGCATTGCAGATCTTTCTCTCATCAATGTGCTCTAAAACAAGAAACCAGGGCCACAGCCTAAAGTCCCAGCCGTGATGTCAAGGCTGCCCTGCACCAGGGCGTCAGGCTCCCTGTGTGAACCCACTTCCTGTGACTTGACACCGAGATGCACGGAATGAGCGTACAGTAAAGTCAAATACCACAGCCGGCATCCTTCTCCCCCACCACTTCCTTCCACCGTCCTGTATGTCAACATCTCTACCAGGCTGCAAGAGATGACTCTCACCAGCGATCCATGCAGCACGTGGCCTGCTGCAAGTCTGAGGCCAGTCTGGATGTCGCAAAGTGAGATAGTGAGTATTTAAGTACTTCAAACAGCAGCAGAGTCCTCCCACCGCCCAAAAACCATTACCTTTTTATAATTTTCAAAATTAGCATATATACCAGTTCTGTGTCTGGTGCCAACAGAGTCCAGAAGAGAACATCAGAACCCTTGGAACCCTTGGAGTTACAGACAGTTGTGAACCACCATGTGGGTGCTGGGAAGCGAGGCTGGGCCTTCTGGAGCAGTAGCCAGTGCTCTTAACCACCAAGCTATCTCTCAAGCCCAAATCACTATAGCTTTTTTTTTTTAAATTTAATTAATTTATTCAGATTACAACTCAATTGTTATCCCATCACATGTATCCTCCCATTCCTCCCTCCCTCCCTCCCGCTTTCACCTTATCCCTTTCCCCTAGGTCAATGACCGAGGGGGACCTCCTCCCCTACTATATGGCCATAGGCTATCAAGTCTCATCTCGGCAGCCTGCTTACTCTCGCTGTAGGGTTTAAAGGCCGAAACTCACCTGGGAGTGGCAGCTGAACGAGGAGGCCATCTACGTTTTCATCATCGTTCAATTTCCTGATCGAATCCAACAGCTCTTCCTCTGAAACGGAGGCCGGTTTCACAATGGTCTCACTGTTGATCCCTAGTGTAAGAAAGGTCAAGGTTAAAGAGGATGTGGAGGTGCACAGCTCCAAACTGTAGGGGGATGAATAAAGACTACGTTCTTCTCTGGGGAAAGAAAAAGAACACCCAAGTACTTAATGAGGACCTGTAGTGTGCGACCACCATGGGAGCTAAGTGAGCCGCCTACAGGGCCCTGCACAGATAGCACACCCCAAAACACCAACTCAGGGCTCCTCATGCACTGTTCTGTGCTCATTCATTGGCCTCATTTTGAGACAGGGAGCCTGAGACTTAGATAAAATACCAGCTAGAAAGTCGGAGAGATGGCTCAGTATGCTTGCTGAGGACCCCAGTTTCACCCCAAGTACCCATATAAATAGTAAAAGGTACGCTGGCCCACATCTGTAAGCCCAGCGCTGGGCAATGAGATGAGAGGACTCCCAGAGCCTGCTGGCCAGCCAGTCTCCAAGTTCAGTGAGAGTCCCTGACTCAAAAGGTAGAGTAAAACACACACACACACACACACACACACACACACACGCGCGCGCGCGCGCGCGCGCACACACACACACACGTCGTCTTGGGTGCTGAAGCATCATGGGAAAGGCTGAGCAGTAGGATGAAGAGGCCTCTGTGATGTGGTCAAACAGTTATAGGTATGACGGAAATGACTGACTTCTGGGAAGTGGCTTTTGAGTTCTTCACCGATTGCCTTTATAATGGTGGCGCTGAAGTGGCTCGGCTCTTGGGGGGGATGGGAGATGCTTGGGTCTACCGTTGAGTCATTGCAGATTCCCAGATGACAGCAGATTAGAGGCAGCTGGCTCAGATGGGACAGCCCACGGTCTGAGTGTCTGGTGTTCTTCCTTCTGACGTGGCCGGGCTGAATGACCAGCTCACTGACCCTAGACAGAGACTCTTAACTGCTCACGGGAAGCAAATGCAAAGTGTGCTCCAGGTCATCAACAAAATGTTAAGGCCAAGGGCAGCGTCGAGGTCACAGCCCAGAAGCCACAGCATGAGAAGCCATCCTTCACGGAAAGCCCTTTAGAAGGGCCGGTTCTTTTTAATCACATTAGTCTTACATGTTTGAGTGTTCTGTCTTTATTGTAGAGGGGAGCTTTTTTTTCTCTTCATATTTTAGATTTTTTGTTTTGTTTTGTTTTTTGTTTTGTTTTTTCGAGACAGGGTTTCTCTGTGTAGCCTTGACTGTCCTGGACTCGCTTTGTAGACCAGGCTGGCCTCGAACTCACAGCGATCTGCCTGCCTCTGCCTCCCGAGTGCTGGGATTAAAGGCGTGCGCCACCACGCCCGGCCATATTTTAGATTTTTGAGACTCGGTCTCGTGTAGTCCAGGATGACTTCAAAACTCCCTGGTCTTCCTGACTCTGTCTCCTACAGGGCTGGGATTAGGGTGTGAGCCGTCACTCAGGGCTCTACTCAGAAAGAAGCATGCACTAGTGCGGCCTTCCCTGCACTGCTCAAAGCAACAACAGTAAGGCTCTGATGATGACACTTACCCACTTCAGCGGCTGCCCTGGTTTTGTTGAGAACATAGGAGTGACTGGCAGGATTGTCACCAACCAGAATGACACTGAGGTGTGGCCGCTTGTTGCCCAAGGCCACCCACTCTTCCACCTCTTGGCGTACTTCTTGCTTGATCTGCTGGGCCAGTTTCCTTCCGGAAATGACGACAGCTTCATTTCTGCAGAAGGTGACACAATCACAAAAATGTGGCTTGGGTCTTTGCAAAAAAAACAAAAAACAAAAAACAAAAAACAAAAAAACAGGAACAAACGATCCAGATAGAAAAAGTTGTTATTAAACACCACAAAAGGCTTAGGTTTAAATGCGAAATCCAAAGGACAGCTACCAGTTCAGGATGGTCACATGACTGAAATAGTTCTTCTGGGGCTCAGAAGTTTAAGTTGCTGACAGCTGGCACTTGCCCAGGCGAGACTGCAGATCAGGGTCTCTCAGTGCCACCTCCTCATCACCACCAAAGTTTTCATCACTTCTGTGGGCACTTCCTTGGCCCCTCACTACTCTGCGGCTAAGCTTCCCTCTAAATCTTGGTATCCCATCTAAGTTTGTGTCATGCTGACGATTTGGTATCTGGTCATGTTTCCTAGGAAGTGGACCCGTTTTCTTTTTTAAAACGATTTGCTCCTTTTTATTGAGCATGCATGTGTACTGTGTGTGTGCAGTACCCAAGGGGGCCAGAGGAGGGGGTCAGATTTCCAGGAACTGGAGGACAACAGATGCTGTGAGCTGCCATGTGAGCACTGAGGATAGAGCCTGGATCTCTGCGAGACAAGTGTTCTTACCCACTGAGCCACTCCCCAGCCCCAGCGGGCAGGGTTTTAATTTCGACAGTATTGAATAACACAGCTGTCCCCACCGGTCGAATGATGCTCGCTCTGCCTACAAACAGTCAAGTCCCTTATAGAAAATAGTGCGGTATTTGTATGATCTACGCATGCTCTCCCAACCCTTAAATTACTTGTAAATTTGTTTATAACCCTAACGCAATGCAAGTCTATGTGAACAGCTATTATATAAATACATTGTTTATGAAATAACAAGAAATAAAGATCCATAGATGTTTAGGATGCTACAGACGACTTGATTGTATACAGACTACGTCATGTGGCTAGATCAATAAACACCATCCACCATACTGGGCAAGTCAGATCTCAAAACGCCTGTCACTGCCCAGTTGGGGACTGTTCTGATAAGAGGGTGCGATGGCTAGTGTTGTCAACTTTGCGGAACCTAGAGTCACCTGGAAGATGGGCCTCTGGACATGCCAATGAACACCGTCATCTTGAGTGCTTTACTTGAGAAGGGAAAACCCATAAACTATGGGCAGCACCGTTCTCTGACTGGGGGAAGGGGGGGAGGTGTGTGGTCGGGGTGGGGGAGGGAGAGAAAGGGCTCGCCTTTATTGCCCTTAATGTCAGCATTCAGGAGGCAGAGGCCAGTGGATCTCCATGAGTTCAAAGGCAGCCTGATCCAGGACAGCTAGACTACTTTGAAAAACCCTGTGTTGGAGGAAGGAAGGGAGGGAGGGAGGGAGGAAGAAAGGAAGAGCAGAGAAAAGGAGTTGAGTAGCAGGAGTCATCCCTCCATTTCTTAAATGTGGATGTGACGTCACCAGCTGCCTACTGCTCCTGCTGCCTGGACTATCACCACGCACAGTTGCTTTTGTCAGGGTATTATTGTCACAGCAACAGCAAGTAACTGGAATAGAGTCGTCCTCACAAGTGGCTCTCTGCTCTGTCCACTCACAGCTGACCTACCAAGGTTATCCATGGCTACATAGTTGTCCAAGGCCAGCCTGAGTACTTGAGACCCTGGAAAGGGATGGGGGGAAAAGGAAGATATATACACACTAATAAGGAATCACACACACACACACACACAAACACACACACACACAATACTATGTGAGAAGGATTTAGCTTGTACCCCATAAAAGGTTTCTTTGGAAAGCAGTAAACATAGAGTAGAAGCCCACTTGGTCTAAAAATGATGGCTGGTGTTAAGGACACTGGGTTCTGCAGAGGTCAGCGCTCCAAGGCATAATCTCTGCCTCAGAGGAAGGTTCTGGGTGTTATGCCAATTTACTTTAAAAAAAAGAAAGAAAGAAAAGAAAAAAGACAAAGTACTGAAAGAAAGAAAGAAAGAAAGAAAGAAAGAAAGAAAGAAGACAAAACAACACAAGTCCAGGCCACAGTGTAATGACTTCTCACACTCCAACAGCATTTTAACCTTCTGCTGCTTCCCACAGCGCTCAAAAACATGAGCCATTTACCAAGTTCCCTCCACCGGAAGGGCCAAATTAAGTCACCACTTAGAGATGGGAGACTGAGCTCAGACCCAAAACTTAAAATAAATAAATTTTAAGTCTGTACACTTGGTTTATATTAAATGAGTTCACAGATGTATCTAGAAGTTTCCATTCAAATGAAAAAACAAGCTAGAAAGAAGAGGTCTAATAACGTTCTAATAAAAGTCAAAACCAACAGTGATTTTTCCAGTCAGTTAGTATCAGGAAGGCTGACAGAGCTCTCAAGCATGTTATTTTGGGTAAAGTTCTGTTACTCAATTAATGGGCAAGTAATGAGAAAGACAGAGGGGAATGAAACCAATACCGACTGAACACCAGGTATTTTGCCAACACCTTTCCATAAATTACTCTTGGTTATTGTGCCTATTACAAAAACCCTGTTTTATACAGAAGAAAAACCAGATGATACTAAGTAACAAGCTTCAAGTGTAAACATCTGCCACCAAGTTAATTTACTTCTCCCCCCCACCCCCTTTACCCCCCCCCACTCCCTCACTCCCTTCCCCCCCGCCCCCCCCCCCTCCCCGTCTCCTAGGCTACGGTACTCTCTCTTCAACCATGGAGTTTATGTTCCTGAAACTCTGGGACAGCAAGCCCAGCACTGCAATTATCAAACGAGCAGAACAGCTAGTAACACAGGTTGCCTCCAGACATACGGAGCCCACACTTTTCAGAAAAGCAAGCAAGAATAAACCCGGAGCGCAGTCAAACTGCTCTAGCTCTTGAGTAATGAATTTCGGGATCTTTTCAGTAAGCAATGTCTCTGACAAGACCCGAACTCAGCAAGAGGAAAGGTAGACCAGGGAAATGAAAACTGGAGCTCAAAGAGGCAGGGTCAGGGTCAGAAAACCCTGAATCATGTCCCTCCAAGTCCTCCAAAGCCCCAGCAGCCTATGCTCCAACATGCAGGAGCCAGGAAATGGCTTTAATGTCCTCAGTCACACCTGTTTCCCTTTACCCAGAACAAAAAGTCCCATTGTGGAAGTCGCAGTTTTTATCACCTCTAAATTTTCAGTCCCAAACTCTGTGATGTGGTGGGGGTGGGGGTGGGGGTGGGGATGGGGGGCGGCGGCGGGGGCAACCACCAACTTTTTCAAGACCCAAGACTCAGGCAACGCAAATGTTCTTAAGGTGCACAGGTGTGGGGAAAGACTTCGCAACCCCTCATAGACTCTTCTTCCTAGGCTCAGAATGGGAGTTTGAGGTTCAGAAAGATCAATTCTCTCCTGAAATAAACGTAAACGATACATTCCTTGCTTTCCCTATCAGTTGTTTTTGTTTTCAACTTTTTTGGGGGGGAGGGGTTGGGTTTTTTTTTTTCAACTTTTAAAAACTATGTTTAAAATACACATACGAAATTTGCCATTGTGACTTTTAAAAAATTTGCTATTTTGAGATTGGAGAGGGAGGAGTCTCACACTGCAGCCCAGACTGGTCTCCAACTCACTTATGTACTTACTGCAAACTGGCTTTGAACCGCACTAATCCTGCCTCACAAGCAATCTCACTGGCAATTTATGTGCGTTAAACACTTTCAGAAATGGTGTGACCACCAGTGGTCCACGTGCAGAACGGAAGCTCCAACATTGTAACTCCCCAAAGCACCCCAACTCCCAGCAGCCCCCGACAACTTTTGGGGCACGTATCACCTTAGGTCGCTCAGGCTACAACTGGTAGGCTCCGGAGTGAACTGCGGAGGCCACCGCCCGGCAGGAGCATCTTGCGAACCACACCCACCCGGGAGGAGGGAAGTCGGTACCCCCTGGAGCAAGCCGGCTCAAGGATTTCATCAGACTGCAGCAACCCCGGCTGCCGCTAGGGTCCGGGAAAAGCAGACCTCTCCGCACCCTTCGATGCGGCGGCAGAATAGTGTCCCCCGCCAAGCGTCCGCATCTCCACGTGCGACCCGGTGCCACGTCTCCCCGCCACACACACCCCCCCATCGGCTGCCAGCCTCACGGCCGTCGGGTACTCAAGAAGGACATCTGTCCACGCCGGGCTCCGCGACCCAAGGGACCCGCTCCCCGACACACTCACCGCACTGCCGCTAGGTGGAAGGGCTGCAGGCGAGGGTGGCAGCCATGCGCAGGACGCAGCAACCGCACGGCCAGCGCGGATAACAGGGAAGCTGAAGCCATGGCCCGCGCCGGTGCCCGCGCCGGAGAGAAGCGCGCGCGCGGGCCACGAAGCTATACCCCCGGCCCACGGAAGCCCCGCCTACCCGCGCGCCCATTGGTCCCGGAACAGAAAGAGAAGCCAATAGGAGGTCTCCATTCTACGTAAGCCGGTCCGGGACCACGTCCTGGTTGGCTGAAGGAGTCAAGCCCCTGACAGAGCAGCAGAGGTCCCCTCTCAGCCAGGCCAACGGGGTCTGGGGTTCATTCATTCATTCATCAAACAAAAATCTGAAGCGCCTACTGCCTTCTGGGGACCTGAAAAACACTAAAAAAAATTTTTTTAAAGAAAAAAATCACCATTTGGTAAAATCACACTGAAAATTGATCTGGAATCGTTGAAGGATGTCGAAACAACGATGAAACCTGAAAAAGGAGCAAGATATTTGCAGGTATCTTTGCCATATAGAAGCTGGAAAGATGGCTCAGCGCTTAAGAGTGTTTACTGCCCTTGCAAAGAACCCAAGTTCGAGTCTGAGCCTCCTAGTGGCTCAAATCCTTTTATAATTCCAGCTCAAAACCTCCTACAAGCCAGTAGTGGCTCCTGCCTTTAATCCCAGCACATGGGAGGCAGAGGCAGGAGGATTTCTGTGAATTTGATGCTAACCTGGTCTGCAAAGTGAGTTCCAGGACAGCCAGGCTACACAGAGAAACTCTGTGGCGGGGGCCGCGGGGAGGCTATGCCTGCTCCAAAAGATCAGGCACACATCACACACACACACACACACACACACACACACACACACTACACAAAAAAGAATCAGATATTTTTTGGCCTCTGAGGGACCCCCACATACACAGCGACATACACATAGATTAAACAAAGCTTTTTTTTTTTTTCGAGACAGAGTTTCTCTTTGACTTTTCTGGACTCTCTTTGTAGACCAGGTTGGCCTCGAATTTACAGCGACCCGCCTGCCTCTGCCTCCCAAGTGCTGGGATTAAACGCTTGCACCACCATCGCCCGGTTGATTAAACAAAGCTTTTTTAAAAAAAGTTTGCCAGGGTGTGGAAAGATGACTCTGTGGTTAGTTAAAAGCAGTAGCTGCAGCAGGGCGTGGTGGCACACGCCTTTAATCCCAGCACTCGGGAGGCAGAGACTGGTGGATCCCTGTGAGTTCAAGGTCATCCTGGTCTACGCAGTGAGTTCCAGGACAGCTAGAGCTGTTACATGGAGAAACACTATCTCGAAAAACCAACCAACCAACCAAACCCCAAAACAACAACAACAACAACAAAGCACTAGCTGCTTTTCCACAGGACTGGAGTTTTATTCCCTATTCCCTGCACCCATATGGCCACTCATGCTTGTGGGACATAGATCCACATAGGCAAAACACATAAAATGAACAAAATTCAGGTTTTTCTTCTGGGCAATTGAGAACTTAACCTCTCTCTCTCTCTCTCTCTCTCTCTCTCTCTCTCTCTCTCTCTCTCTCTCTCTCTCTCTCGCTCTCCCTCTCGCTCTCCATTATTGATGTGTATGAGTGTTTTTCCTGCCTGGGTGTCTGTGCACTTCAGGAATGCCTGGTGCCTATGGGGGCCAGAAAAAGACACTGGATCCCCTGAAACTGGAATTATGGGCTGTTGTGAGTCGACATGTCGGTGTTGGGAATGGAACTCCGGTTCTCTGGAAGAACAGTGAGTGCTCCAATTGTTGAGCCTCCTCTCCAGCCTTATAACCAGAAAAGAAGAAAAAAAGATTAAAGTTAGGATTATCATTCATTGGACAAGCATTTTGTGGCCTTGATATGAGGCATTGGCAAAAATGCATTACTTGATAGGTCTAAACAAATCTGGAAAAAAAATTATATTTACAGTCCTTTGCCTGCATGTAGGCCTACACGCCAGAAGAGGGCAGCAGATCTCATTATAGATGGTTGTGAGCCATCGTATGCTTGCGGCGAATTGAACTCAGAACATCTGAGCCATCTCTCCAGCCCCAAATCTGAAAGTTTATTTTCGTGACTTTCCTAAACAAGCAAGACATCACTGGTGGTTACTCTTCCATGGATTTAGAGTGACCTGGAAGGCACACTTCTTGGTGCGTCTGTGAGAGGTTTAACGGGAGGAGGAGCTGTCCACCCATCCCAGGGGCTGGGGACTGGGGATCAATTAAATGTGGGGAAGGAAAAAGCCTGCCTGCCTGTATTCCCCCTCTCTCTGCTTCCAGGTCCACTGAAATGTGAGCCAGCAGCCTCGGGTTCCTACTACCACAGCTGGGAGTGGCTCTGCCTCCCCCACCGCAGCGCACCACAGCTCACCACAGCGCACCACAGCTCACCACAGCGCACCACAGTGCACCACAGAGCACCACAGCGCATCACAGCGCATCTCAGAGCACCACAGCGCATCACAGCGCATCTCAGAGCACCACAGCGCATCACAGCGCACCGCAGCGCACCACAGCGCATCACAGAGCACCACAGCGCATCACAGCGCATCTCAGAGCACCACAGCGCATCACAGCGCATCACAGCGCACCACAGCGCATCTCAGAGCACCACAGCGCATCTCAGAGCACCACAGCGCATCACAGCGCATCTCAGAGCACCACAGCGCACCTCAGAGCACCACAGCGCATCACAGCGCATCTCAGAGCACCACAGCGCACCACAGAGCACCACAGGGCATCACAGCGCATCACAGAACACCACAGCGCACCACAGAGCACCACAGGGCATCACAGCGTACCACAGAGCACCACAGGGCATCACAGAGCATCACAGAGCACCACAGGGCATCACAGAGCATCACAGAGCACCACAGCGCACCACAGAGCACCACAGGGCATCACAGCGCACCACAGAGCACCACAGCGCATCACAGCGCATCACAGAGCACCACAGGGCATCACAGCGCACCGCAGCACACCACAGCGAGCTGTACATCCCAAGCCACCTTACTTTGCTGCTTCCCTAGGCTTCTTCTTGTCAGGTGACTGCTCACAGCAGTGAGAAAATTAACTAACACGTCCCCTAAAAAGTGCTAGGTATTCCTCATTTCCACGAGGAGAAGAGAAATCTTAGGCTTGGACTGTAAACACAGTCCAGCAAAAGAAAAAAAAATGTGTTTCTGAACTTTTGGAATAAGATAGAAAACCTTAATTTACTTACAAGGCAATATCAAAAAGTCCCGGTATGAGGTTTGCCAATTACCGTCTTCAAAAGTGCCGAGATCATGGAAGAATGAGGAATTAAAGTTCCAGACTGAGGTTTATGATCACGGAATACAACCTGTGACTCTGAACTGGGTCCTGGACACACACAATTTTAAAACTATAATTTTTTAAAACACAAAGAAAGCCTACAGGGCCGGGCGTGGTGGCGCACGCCTTTAATCCCAGCACTCGGGAGGCAGAGGCAGGCGGATTGCTGGGAATTCGAGGCCAACCTGGTCTACAAAGTGAGTCCAGGACAGCCAAGGCTAACATAGAGAGACGCTGTCTCGAAAAAAAAAAAAAAAAAAAGAAAAGAAAGAAAGAAAGAAAGCCTACAAAAGCACTTCACACTTACAACCCCAACACTCAGGAGACTAAGGCAGGAGGCTCACCATCAATCAGTTCCGGGCCAGCCTTGGCTACACACTGAGTCCCACCAACATGCTTTATAGAGTAAAACCCTGTCTCAAAACAAACAACAACAAAAATAAAAACAACCAAATAACATTTTTTGTTGTTGTTTTTGTTTTTTCAAGACAGGGTTTCTCTGTGTAGCCTTGGCTGTCCTGGACTCCATTTGTTAGACCAGGCTGGCCTGGAACTCACAGAGATCTGCCTGCCTCTGCCTCCCCATGTGCTGGGGTTACAGACATGTGCCACCACCCCAGCAAAATAATATATTGAATTGAAAGGGGACACACTTTTATGACAATGTACATTCATGAGGGAAGAAATGATTGGATAAAACAAACAGCAAGTGTGAGGTAGTAGCAGTTGGGGCTCTGCAAGTATTCTGTGCACACTATCACCTTCTCGTGTGCCTGAAATTATTTCAAAGATGGAAAATATAGCAATATTTCTGGGCTCTTGAGGCTTGGGATGAGGCACATATGCTACAAATAAGAGGAAAACACTAAAGGGTCTGGCATTGAAAGCCCACAAGACAGTGGAGGTGAAAAGTTGTGTGGGCCCACGAGTGGCCTGCAGGTCATGTGACTAGACACTGGGACTCTATAACAGCCTCTAGCTAGCCTCTAGCAGTGGCATCTTTTGATTATCTGGGCTTACGAGAGAGAGAGAGAGAGAGAGAGAGAGAGAGAGAGAGAGAGAGAGAGAGAGACAGACAGACAGACAGACAGACAGACAGACAGACAGACACAGAGACAGACAGACAGACAGAGAGAATATGAAAAGGCATGTGCCCTGCTTCAGAGAGGCTGAGGAGCCAGGTCCCTTCTCCTTGAGGGGAGGCCACTGTGGGACACTTACGCCTCAGCAATGACACCACACCTGTGTGCAAATAGGCAACACTAATTGGATTCAGGGATTATTAGTGGAAGGAGAAAACATATGGGGGGAGGTGTGTTGGGGTTGTGCGTGGGCGAGTTGGGGGCGGGAGTCGAGGTGGATATGATCAAGATACATGGTATGCACGTACGCAAGTATGGCGTTTTGGTTGCCAGCATCCACATACTGGCTCATAACATCCCTGACCTCCAGTTCTAGGGGATCTGACGCCCTCTTCTGAATTTCATGGGCACCAGGCACTCATGTGGTACACACACACACACACACACACACACACACACACACACACGCTGGCAAAACAGTCACAGACATAAAATAAATGCATCTAAAAATATTTGAGAAAAATAATTTTGAAAGAAGCATTTAAAGATTAATCACTTACCTCTTTACACATTTTGAAAGTTCTCTTTTCCCAAATACGAATTTTTAAAATTTTTTGAGACAGGGTTTCTCAGTATAGCCCTTGCTGTCCTGGAACTCACTCTGTAGACCAAGCTGGCCTTGAACTCAGAGATCGATCTGCCTCTGCCTCCTGAGTGCTGGGACTAAAAGCATGCACCACCACCGCCCCCAGCGTAAAATATGAATTATTAGAAGTATCCCAGTACATCTGAATATATATATATACTTTAAATTTACTTTTTTTGTGTGTGTGTATGTATGTGTGTATATATATATATATATATATATGAGCTCATGTGTGTAGGCCAGAGGTCAACATGGGGTGTGTTCCTCAATGACTCCCTACCTCATTTTATTTTACTTTATGTGTATGCACGCATATGAGCATGGTGTACATTTCTGGGTGTGTACACCCATAGGAGCACATGGAGGCCAGAACAGGCTATTAGGTACCCTATGCTATCACACCCTGCCGTATTCTCTTGAGACAGGGCGCCTCACTGAATCTGGAACTAGGCTGATCAGGTTCCACTGATCCTCCTGTCTCTGCCCCGGTAGTTTTAGGACTACATGCACAAGTACAAATGATTTTTTACATGGCTCTTGGGATTTGAACTCAGAACCTCATGCTTGTGTGACTGCTGACACTTCATTATTGACTGAGCCATCTCTCCAACCCCTAGTTTTTCCTTCCTCCCTCCCTCCCTCCCTCCTTTCCTTCCTTCCCTCCCTCCCTTCATCCTTTCTTCCTTTCCTTCCTTCCTATGTAGCCCAGGTCTGACCTCTAACTCGTGACTCTCTTGCCTCAGTCTGATGGTAAGTTGGGATTACAGGCATGCCCCCATCAAACCTGACTTCCAAGTGTGGAGGTTTAATATGCTTAATGAAAAGGCTTGCTTCTATGCTTCCCAGAGTAGCATATGTAAAAGCCAAAGTCATCTGTTTAACAAAAAATGTTCTTTAGCCACTCTTCAATTTATTTATTCTCCCTGCTGCCCTCTCCCCTCCCCCTTTTCTTGCTTGGCTTGTAAACGCAAATGTGTATGTGATGTGGGAACATGTGTGTGCGGAGGCCGGAAGTCAATAGTAATAATGTTCATGCCTTCATCGATCCCTCTTCCTCTTCTTTGCTGAGGCAAGGACTCTGACTGAACCCAGAGTTTGCCAGTTTGGCTAGCCCAGTTAGCCAGCTGGCCCTGGGTATTTCCGGTCTTTGCCTCTTGAGCACTGGGATTGCAGACAGAGCATCACACCTGCCTGGCATTTACAGGGGTGCCAGGGACCCAAACTAAGGTCTTTATGCTTGCACAGCAAGTGTTTTGCCTACTGAGCTACCTCCCCAGCCCCTGTGCTGGCTAGTTTTGTCAACTTGACCCAAGCTAGGGTTATATATGAAAGGTAGGAGCCTCAATTGAGAAAATGCCTCCATAAGGTCTTGCTGTATGGCGTTTTAAAATGAGTTATTAACCCACTGTGGGTGGTATCATCCTTGGAATGGTGGTCCTGGGTGCTATAAGAAAGCAGGGTGAACAAGCCATGAAGAACAGGCCAGTAGGAGGCACTCCTCCATAGCTTCTGCATCAGCTCCTGCCCCCATGTTCCTGCCATGTCTGAGTTCCTGTCCTGACTTCCTTCAATGATGAACAGTGATACGGAAGGGGAAGCTGAATAAACTCGTTCCTCCCTGAGTTGCTTTGGTCACGTGTTTCATCGCAGAAATAGTAACCTTAACAAGAACACTAGGGTTGTACAAGGGAATTGGGGCACGCTGTTTGTTATCAACTGGGTTTCTGGTGAAATTTCAAAAATTGCAGGTTTATTTCTGGAGTGGGAAGGAGACCTCAAACTAATGTTTATTGTTCTGAAATTCATGTTGTTGTGGTGGTGGTTGTTTTTATTGTTTTTTGTTTGTTTGTTTGTTTGTTTTGTTTTTCTGAATAGCCTTGGATGTCCTGAACTCACTTTGTAGACAAGGGTAGCTTCGAACTCACAGAGACCCACCAGCTTCTGCCTTCCTGAATACTGGGATTACAGGCATGTGCCACTGCGCCCAGCTGTTCAAAAATTCTTGAGCCTCAACTGGCAAAAGGTTCCAGGCACACTCCTCGGGTTAGAGCCTCTTTCCTTTCCCATGCCCTCCTAACATTCCTTGTCTTTGGAGCCTGCTCAGAACTTGTAGAATTTCTTTCCAAAATAGATCTTAATTTGTTTCATCCACCTAACTCTTCACAGACCTAAGTCCCTATCAAATCCATCTCCAATAACTTTATTTAATGTAAAAATTGGTGGTGGTGGTGGTAGCAGTGGTGCTGGAGTGTGTGTGTGTGTGTGTGTGTGTGTGTGTGTGTGTTTAATGAGGTCTTGCTATGTAGTAATTTTCCCACCTTAGCCCTTCTACACTGAAATTACAGCTGTTCCCTCACCTGGATCGGGTTTCCTTTTTAAAGAGCAAATGGATGCTGAGGAGGTGGCTTAGTCAGTGCTGGACCCCCATCCATGTAACAGCCATGTCTGTAACCCAGGGCTGGGAAGAGGATGCAGGAGAGTCTTGCAGCTCTGGAGCCAGCTAAGCTAGTGTGATGAGACCCTATCCTGTAACTTTAGGTGACTGAAGGCTGGGGACAGGGTTCAGCAGTTAAGAGCGCGTACTGCTCTTGCAGAGGACTCGAGTTCAGGTTCCAGCACCCACAGTGGGCTCACAACTGCCTGAAACTTCCGCTCTAGGGGGACAGGACCCTCTAGCCTCTGCTGGCACCTGCACTCCTGAACATACCTCCCATATACACATATGCACATAATTTAAAACAATAAAATAAAATAGATCTTTTTTAAAATTAGGCCTTGAGTTGACCATGGGGGCACACATCTTAATCCCAGCATTCCAGAGTCAGAGACGGGCAGATCTTCCTGAGTTCAAGGCCAGCCTGCTCTACATACCAAGTTCCAGGCCAGCCTGTGCTGCATAGGGAAACATTGGAAAGAAAGAAAGAAAGAAAGAAAGAAAGAAAGAAAGAAAGAAAGAAACAGGGGGAGGAAGAGAGGGGAAGAAGAAAAGGAGGAGGAAGAGGAGGAGAAGAAGGAAGAAAGATGATAGAAATATATTCAATCCATAGGCACCTACAAACACATGTACATACATCCACCAAAACATGTTTGAATAATACAAACACACAGAGAGAGGGGAGGGGAGAGGAGGGAGAGAGAGAGACAGAGACAGAGAGACAGAGAGAGAGAGAGAGAGAGAGAGAGAGAGAGAGAGAGAGAGAGCACATTAAGCTTCAAAAAGCCTTCTAATATTTGTATACCTTCTCATAAAGAATTTTTGAGTGGCTGGTTTCATTTTCCTTCACTTTTGCCCTGGCTTGTCACAGTCTCATCAGGCTGGATTTTTTTTTTTTTATTCTTTCAGTTCTTCTTTCAGTAGCAAACATAGAAAACTCCCGCTTGCTTCAAAGCCTTTGCATATGGGGCTCAGCTCTGAGCAGTGCCCCCCCCCCCACACACACTGGACAATCTCATCTTCTGGTTACTTAGCTTCATTGACACTTAAATTTTCCAGAGTTTTGTTTTGTTTATTTGATTGATTGTTTTTAAAATAGGACCTCACTATGTAGCTCTGTCTCTCTTGGAACTCACTTTGTAGAGCAGACTGGTCTTGAACTCACAGAGATCTGCCTACTTCTGCTTCCCAAGTGCTGGGATAAAATGTTTGTATCACCATGCCTGGCTCAGTCTTTAAAAAAAAAATATATATATATATATATATATATATATATATATATATATATATATATATATATATATATATGGGGTTGGGGTTGGGGCTTGGGTGTTACAATGGATGTGGAGGTCAGAGGATAGCGTGGGAGTCCGTTCTTTCCTTCCACTTGGATCCTGGGAATTAAACTCAAGCTGTCAAGCTTGGCAGTAACTGTCAGAAATTTTGCATGCCATTCTTACCCAAGGGCCGAGCTAAATCTCTCTAACGTTCCAATTTTAGTGTATGTGCTGCTAAAGTGAGCAATCAGGTCTGTTTTTCTCTCTCCTGTTAGTATTTCAATGATCTTCATCAGTTTTGTCCTTTTCCTCACCATAGTGCCATGATTTGCAATTCTGTACCATTTACTGGTGGGATTGATGGGTTACTATACAGTCTATCAGGCCCAAAGGTGTAGCTCAGTCTGTAAAGTGCTCGCCTGGAATGCGCGAAGCCCTGGGCTCTGCTGTATAAAACTATGCATGCCTGTATTCCTAGCACTTGGGAGGTGGAGTCCAGAGGGTCAGAAATTCAAGGACATCCTCAGGTACATGGTGAGCCTGTTATATTTTTTGTTTTTGAAACGGAATCTCACTATATAACACTGCTGGCCTTAAACTCACCAAGACCTGCTTGTCTCTGCCTCCCAAGTGCTGAGATTAAAAGCATGAGCTGCTATTCCCACACCTTACACGGTGCGCTGGAGGTCAGCGTGGGTTACGTGAGATCTGCCTAAAAGACAAGGAAAACAAAATGCACGCGCAAACCTCGTCTAACCCAGTGCAAGCTCCAGGAGGACAGAGGCCGCGCATTTGTCTACAGATGCGTATGGCAGACACAGAAGTCTGACCAGGGACTTTAGGTCATTTTCAGAATCGAAACTTCCATATTCTGAGAGTGGGGTTTTGTTCCCGACAAACTGAGATTTCTCCTACACCGGAGATCCAAGGAGCAGGAACAGCTTAGAAGCCTTCAATGTCTGTTCACTCACCTGCGAGGGGGCCCCAAAAGTGAGCTGCAGATACCTCGAAGTGTCCGAGGTGGAGGGAAAGGAGGCTCTGTGTGGGTGACAGCAGGGACAAGCTGAAGTTCTGCAAAGGGGGGTGCGGGGTGCTTACACAGAATGAAAAGTCAAGGCTGCAAGTTTTGCCTAAGGAAGCTCAAAAGGGGAACTGGATGGTGAACGGGGTTGGGGTTGGGGTGGGGGTGGGGAGCAGTTCAGAAGAGGCGGGACAGGATGGCCCTTTGCTCTGCTGCCTACCTTCTGTTTCCCACATCTGCTGGTAGCCGACGGAATGACGCTCTCTCTCCATCCTGCTGAGCTACAGTGAATAAAGCACGGCAGTCTTTGTCTGGCCCCTGTCTGGTAGAGACCAAATTGCCCTGTAGAAAGCAACTTTTCCCCTCCCCTCCCTCACTGGGAAACTTTATCTTTCACTCCTTAGTGGATTATATTGGTATCCTCTTTAAATATTGAGCAGAGAGTTTCCTCCCTAGTTCCTAAGGCTTTCTCCATACTGAGAAGATTCTCTATTAAGTACCTTGGTTTCCCACTGACCATAGACTTAATAATTCTACAACTTTAAGAATAATTTCATTAAAAAGTAAAAACAAACAAACAAACAAACAAAACAAAGCCTGGAGTTCTTTTATTCTGTATTTTTTTCATTAATTAACTAACTTATTTACTTTATATCCTGGTAGGAAGTTATCCTTCTTACTTTCCTCCCAGTCCTGCCCTCTCCTGTCCCCTCCCCCATGCCTTCCCTCCTTTCTTCTTGGAGAAGGAGAGACTTCACACGGGTATCAACCCATGTTGGCATATCAATAGGACTGGCCTATCTTCTACTGAGACTAGACAAGGCAGCTCAGTAAGGGAAAGGGACCCAAAGGCCAAGCACAGAGTCAGAGACAACCCCTGCTCCTGATGCTAGAGGTCCCACACGAGGACCAAGCTGCACATCTGTTACACATGTGTGGTGGTGGGGGGCTAGAACCATCCCGTGGATGCTCTCTGGTTGGTGGTTCAGTCTCTGTGAGCCCCTATGGTCCAGCTTAGTTGATTTTGTAGGTTTTCTTGTGGTGTCCCTGACCTCTCTGGCTCTTTCAGTCCTTCCTTCCCTCTTCTGTAAGATTCCCCAGTTGATTGACTATGGGTCTCTGCCTAATGCTGACTGTGGGTTTCTGCATTTGTTTTCATCAGCCGCTGGGTGAGGCCACTCAGGTAGACTGTTACACTAGCCTTCTGTCTGCAAGTAGAGCAGAGTGTTATTAATAGTGTCAGTGGCGGGTGCTCCCTCACGGCATGCGACTCAAGTTGGGCCAGTCACTGATTGCCTGGGTTGAAGATTTTGTGTGTGGGTTGGTGTCCCCTCTCTTTCCTGGAAGTCCCACCTGGCTACAGAAGGTGACCACTTCAGGCTCCATATCCTCTGCAGCTGGGTGTCTAAGGTCAACACCATATACTCCCAAGGGAGCCTCTCCCCCACGCCACAGATGCCTCCCCCCACCGATTTCAGTTCTCCCTCCCAGCCCTCCCTCCTCTCCTCACATCTGATCCCCACCCCTGTTCTCCCCCCACCCCCTCTCTCATCCAGTTCCCTCCCTCCAGCTGCTTCAGATGTCTATTTTATTCCCCGTCCTGAGTAAGTTTCAGCATCCTCCCCTGGTCCTCTTTCTTCCTTAGCTGCTTTGGGTCTGTGGATTGTAGGATGGCTATCCTGTGCCATATGACTAATATCCACTTATAAGTGAGTACATACTTATGCATGTCTTTCTGGGTGTGGGTCACCTCACTCAGGGTGATATTTTTTAGGTCCATCTACTTGCCTGAGAATTTCATGATGTTCTTGTTTTTGATAGCTGGGTAGTATTCCATTGTGGAAATGTATCACAGTTTCTTTATCTATTCTTCAGTTGAAGGACATCTAGGTTGTTTCCAGTTACTGGCTATTATGAATAATGCTGCTATGAACATTGTTGACAAATGTCCTTGTGGTATGGTAGAACATCTTTTGGGCTTTCCCCGCCCCCTTCTTTTTACAAGAGGATTTATTTTAATTTTGTAAGTGTTTTGCCAGATTACATGAATGTGGTACCCATGCATGCTTGGTGCTTGTGGAGTCCAGAAGAGAGCGTCAGAGCCTCTGGAACTGGAGTTACAGTCAGATGCAGATGCTGGGAACTGAACTCAAGTACTGTACAGGACAGGCAAGCGCTCTTAATCATTAAGCTGTCTCTCTAGCCCTCACATTATACTTTAATATATGCATCTGGTTTTTTTTGACTGTGCCTCTCTATGTAGTCATGGCTGTCCTAGAACTTGCTATGTAGACCAGGCTGGCCTTGAACTCACAAAGCTCTGCCTGCCTCTGCCTCCCAGTGCTGGAATTAAAGGTATGCACCACCATGACTGGCCTGCCTTGATATAGTTATAAACACAAGGATACAGATTCAAACTTTAATAATATGTTATTTTAAAAATATAATTATAAGCTGGGTGTGGTGGCGCACGCCTTTAATTCCAGCACTTGGGAGGCAGAGGCAGATGGATCTCTGTGAGTTCAA
Organism: Acomys minous; assembly: GCF_964271855.1. NCBI lineage: Eukaryota > Metazoa > Chordata > Mammalia > Rodentia > Muridae > Acomys > Acomys minous. The sequence continues at coordinate 60,440,931 of NC_140500.1, read as the reverse complement.
GGACAGCCTGGAGTCCAGGACAGCCAGGACTACAAGAGAAACCTTGTCTCGAAAAACCATATATATCTCTCAAGTAAAAGGCAGAGAGGCAGGCACATTTCTATGAGTTTGAGGACCACACTGGTCTACACAGCAAGTTCCAGGACAGCAGGACTACATAGAGAATCCATCTTAAAAAACCAGGAAAAAAAAAAAAGAAAGAAGGAAGGAAAGAAAAAAATCTGTATCAAGGCACATAATCTAAATCACATACAAATCTACAGAAACCTGGGTTGGACCTCCCCCCATTCAGCATGGTAGAAAAAGAGAACCAACTCCTACACGTTGCCCTTACATACACTCACACACACTAATAAATACAAATTTACAAAGAGTGTTTTTTAAAGTTGATAAAAGGAGCCCAGCATAGTTGCTTAAGCCTGTAATCCCTGCAACTAGGTGGCAGCGGGGGAGGCAAGAAGATCAGGACTTCAAGGCCATCCTTGGCTATTTTAGTGAGCTTTACACTAGCCTGGGACACATGAGATCCTGTCTCCACAAAGAAGAAAGAAAAGAAAAAAATAGAAGAAATCCAAAGTTGATAAAAATAAAATCGATGTCATTAATGTGACAGGTGACACTTGAGTGGTTTAAAACCACCAGGAATTAGAGCAGCAAAATTCTGGCTCTCAGTTATCTCCACAGTTAGTTTTTTTCCCTCCGTCTTTTTTTTTTTTTCATTCTACCATAGTGTCATAGTGTCTACCATAGTGTAAACATATCCTTCACCAACACAAAACACGCACATAGCAGTATTATAGTGTGTGTGAGTGTGTGTGTGTGTGTGTGTGTGTGTATAGAGGCCACCCAAATGTCCATCAACAAATAGGTGATGTGGCTGGAATCTTTATTCCTTTAGGAAACGGAATAAAGTCCTTCTTTGTAGCAAAATCAGTCGCTAAGCGGTGCTGGTGGACGTCCTTCCCTGGGCCTCGGAATAGTTGACAGTAGTGCCAAATCAGCCCCGCTGTCAACCCGGGCCCACAGAGTGCTGATTGGCTGAGCTCAGCAAGGGGCGGGGCGAAGCCCAGCGGGACAGGAGGAAGCTCGGTCTCGCGAGATCCTGTTGGTTCCGCATTTCGGGTCTACGAGGTGTGGAAGGCTGCTTGGCAGGACGCTGCGGTCTGAGCTTGCTCGTGGCGCCTGGAACCCAGTTCCAAACCCGGGCCGTGAAGCTTCGGCCGCCCTGCCCAACCGCGGACCGTCCACCGCTTCCCGGTGTCCGCGGCGGCGCCGAGTCTTGACTGGGGCGGGGGCAGCGGCCCCTCGGGTTTACGAGGATGAGCTTCCTCTTGTGAGTGGGCCGGGCCGGGCCGGGGCTGGGCGGGGCGGGTGTGGGTCGGCCGGGCCGGGCCGAGGGGCCAAGCGGAGGGCGGAGCCGGACGTGTGGCTGCCCGGAGCCTGGCGCGTCGGCAAAGGTTCTCGCAGGAGGATGTGCCTTGCCGCCTTGACTCGCCGAGAAAGAAAAGTCCAGATCCTCTGTGGTTTCCCACAGGTTTTTTACATTGGAGAAGCCTTGCACCTTATAATGTGACGTTTCTCTCTGTATCGTAGGCAGGCTTTGAACCTGGGCATTTCTTGCCTCAGCATTCCGAGAAGCTAGAATTACAGCCTGGGCTCCCAGGACAGACCTGCTTTAAATGTGGATTTTTAGGGTGGTTTGTTTTTGGTTTTGAGAGAGAGGGTCTCACTATGTAGCTTAGGCTGGCCTCGAACTCAGTACGTAGTTCAGGCTGGCCTCGAGGTCCACCTGCCTCTGCCTTCTGGGTGCTGGGATTAAAAGGGGGCGCCCAGATGTGAATCTTTTTTGTTTTTAAAGTTTTTTTAAAAATTATTATTTATTTATTTTTGGTTTTTCGAGACAAGGTTTCTCTGTGTAGCCTTGGCTGACCTGGACTCGCTTTGTAGACCAGGCAGGCCTCGAACTCACAGCGATCCGCCTGCCTCTGCTTCTCGTGTGCTGGGATTAAAGGCGTGCTCCACCATGCCCGGCTAGTTTTTTTTTTGGAACTTAATATATGCGTATTTCTATCTCTCCTCCTCCAACTCCTCCAGTTACCTCTCTTCAAATTTATGTCCTCCCCCCGTCCCGTATGTGTGTATCATACATACATACATACATACCTAATGAATCCAGTTAGTGTTGCCTGTATGTACGTGATTATGGGCAGTCTGTGTCCCTGAAAACTCCTGACTCTTCTATAGCTTTTCAACTTAATGAGGTAAATGTGAGGTTTTATTTATAACTTAAACTGATGCCTTAGTTTTTTCCACTCATTGGCAACTCTGAATAACACTGCTGTGAACATTTGGTTATAGGTAGGGGTGTGTGTGTATGTGTGTGTGTGTGTGTGTGTGAGAGAGAGAGAGGAGAGAGAGAGAGAGAGAGAGAGAGAGATTGGGGGGGGGGGCGGGGAGTATGCATGTTAGATATCTCCTGGGTATTAAAAGTGAATTTTTACATGTTGCCCTTTGAGGCCCTGCCAAGCTTTTTAAAGCCTACACTCATTTTGTTTCCCAACCTCACTGGGTGGGTTTTCAAAATTCCACAGATCACATATATCTGGCAATTGTCTTTCTGTGAAGTGGAATCTCCTGATTTTCGTTCTCCCAGGGACCGATAATGTTAAGCACTGTTGTGTATTTTCAGGGCATTTGTAGATAAAGTCTAATGTAATCCTTTTCCTATTTTTTGTTTGTTTGTTTTTGTTTTTGCTTTGAGACATGGTTTCTTTGTGTTTAGCCTTGCCTGTCTTGGACTCATTTTGTAGACCAGGCTGAGCTCGAATTCAACAGAGATTTGCCTGCCTCTGCTTTCCGAGTGCTGGGATTAAAGGTGTGTGCCACCACTGCCTGGCTTCTTTTCCTATTTTAAAGTCAGGTTTTAAAAATTTTTTGTTAGCACCTGTTAATTATACAAAGTAAGGAGCTTTACTGTGACATTTCGATACGTGTGTATATGGTGCAGTGGTTGTGTTGATCTGCCTTTTTGGCTTGAGTTGTAGGAATTCTTGATGGTTTTCGGATATGAGTGTCTCATCACATCTGTGACTTAAAAATAGTTTCTCCATCCTTTGGATTACTTTAACTGTCTTGATGGCATCATTTGAAGAAAAATGTATTTTTAAAAGATTTATTTAGTTAGTTAGTTTTTGTTGTTTTGAGATAGGGTCTCACTATGTAGCTCTGGTTGTCCTAGAACTCACTGTCTTCACCCTCATAGAGATCTGCCTTTCCCTCCAGAGTGCTGGGATTAAGGGTGTGTACCAGTATGCCCATCTTCAGATTTATTTTTACCTTATGTGTCTGGGTGTTTTGCCTGCATGTATGGATGTATACCATGTGCATCCAGTACCTATGGATGCCAGAAGAGGGCATCAGATCCCCTGGATGATCGTGAGCCATCATGTGAGTGCTGGGAACTGTACCCTAGTCGCCTGCAAGAACAGCAAGTATTCTTAACCACAGAGCCATCTCTTTAGCCCTTGAAGCACACATCTTAATTTATAATATGAAGATCATATTGAATCTTAAGAAGTCACTTAATGTTAACTTTCCATATTTAGTTTCCTGTCATTCAGTTTCCTATCTCCATGTGTCCCTGGGGTGATCTTCATAACTTAATACTTTTTAAAAAATGAATATAGTTCTTTATCAAGTATGACTCTTAGTCTAGCACTTTCATAATTCTTTCTTACTTCCTATACTATTTAAAATTGACTTTCACAGGTAAGGTGCAAGTCCACAGGTCTGCTCTGTTCCCGTCTTAGATGTTCTGTATTAGTCTAATGCTTGTTCTGTTTTGTTGTTTGTGCTTCCTATGGGTGACAAAATCAGCTCTGCTCTAGTTTGGTTCTGTAATGTGTTCAGCTATGCTTGGTTCTTTCTGTGAATATGTGTACCCTGTTTCCTTTATCACTGTACAGCATCCCATGATGTGGATGTGCCATCCATATCTGAGAGAGAGGCCTACAATTAAGTGGAAGGAATAGATTTGCACTGTTAAAGATGCTACCATAACAAGCACTGGAATCTAGAGTGTGTCTTGCCCACCCTGGTTAAATGCTCTGGTAGGTGAGGTATAACAAATTGCCCTAGGTAGCAAGTTGTGCTGCCCCTGCACTAAGGTTTTTAAATTTTTACTTGTTTGTTTCATATATGTAGATATGTGAGTGTAGAGTATGTACACAGTGTTACGTGTCCCTGATGTACAGAGGCTAGAAGGGGGCATGGGGGGCTCGCATCATTTTTTGCCCCTACCCTCACCAGGTGTCTCTTTCTCTTTGAACTTGGAACTCTTTTTTTGTTTGTTTGTTTCTCTTCCCACTAGGCTGGAAGCCAGCAAGCCCCAAAGATCCTCCTTGTCTTGGTCAGTGTTTTATTTTTGTGAAGAGACACCAAGACCATGGCAATTCTACTAAAGAAAAGCATTTAATTGGGGCTTGCTTAAAGCTTCAGAGGTTTAGTTCGTTGTCATCATGCGGCACACAGGCATACGTGGTGCTAGAGAAGTAACTGGGAGTTTTAATCTGAACCACAGGCAGCAGGAAGAGAGAGAAACTGGGACTAAACACGACCCCAGTGACACATATCCTCCCACAAGGCCACATCCCCTACCCCTTGCAAGTAGTGCCACTCTCTAAATATTTGAACCTATGAGGCCACTCTTATTCAAACTATCACATTCTTTAGACTTTTTGGTTTTTTGAGACAGGGTCTCTCTGTGTAGCCTCGGCTGTCCTGGACTCACTTTGTAGACCAGGCTGGCCTCGAACTCACAACGACTGCCTGCCTCTGCCTCCCAAGTGCTGGGATTAAAGGCGTGCACCACCACACCCAGCCAACTATCACATTCTTGTCTCTTCCCCAGTACTAAATAAGTAGTACTTCACATTATTCAAACAACCTATAAGGCTCCCAGTTTGTGTGTATCAATCTTTTTTGGTTGACCCTACTCAATTCTTCACAATATTCTCCCCAGGAAGTACCCTGAAGTACTCAGCAAGTCTTAGAGTGGGATTACAGGTATGCACAGGATGCCTGGTTTGTTATGTGGGTGATAGCATCTGAACTCTCGGTCTTTATGATTGTGCAGCAAGTGCTCTTATCTAGCAAATCGTCTATTCAGTCTATGCTCTTGCTTTTATAGGTGGAAAAAAAAAGAAAGGTGTGTATGTGTGTGTGTGTGTGTGTGTGTGTGTGTGTTGCTGTGCTGGAACCCAGGGCCTCCCAAGTGCTGGGCAAATGTTTGATACTACTGCATTCTTTTATTGTCATCATCCCCTTCTCCATCTTGGCCTTTTTCAGGGAGTGCTTTTTATTGATCAACTTATTTATTCCAATATTTATTTAGTTGTATGTGTATGTGTAAAAGCAATACATGCTTGAAACTGCTTAGCCATCTTTCCAGCACCCTGTTAGAGCCATTTATGTCCTTAAAATGCCACTCTTCTTTCATTCCTAAATATTCATATATTTTTACTTTTAACCCAACAGCAGCAGCCGCTCTTCAAAAACATTTAAACCAAAGAAGAATATTCCTGAAGGGTCCCATCAGTATGAACTCTTAAAACATGCAGAAGCAACTCTAGGAAGTGGCAATCTGAGGCAAGCTGTTATGTTGCCAGAGGGAGAAGACCTCAATGAATGGATTGCTGTGAATAGTAAGTTTTAAAGAACGTTTAACTTATTGATTTACAGAATTTGCTAAAATCTCATTTAATGAATCATCTATAGGTATAACTATTGTAATATAACAGCTATCTATAAAAAAAAAGTAAATACAAGTATATTTAGACTTCACCTGGCAAAGTACATGCTTGTGTGGTTGAACGGTGAGACTTGAGAAGTGCTGAGTGTTCCAGGGCACTGTTTGGGAGAATATTGTGAAGAAATGAATAAGGTCAACTAAATCAGTACATGCACAGTGGGAAGCTTATATGTTGTTTGAACATTGTGAAATACTACTTATTTAGGGAAACCCTGTTTTTAAACTTTATTCAAATTATCAAGTTTGGGCTAGTGTTTAAGAGGGCCCAGTTTGATTCCCAGCATCCACATAGAGCAGCTCACAGCTGCCTGTAACTTCAGCTCCAGGGAATCTAGCAGTCTCTTCTGGACTCACATGTTTATACCCACAGGTGCAAATGCACATAATTTAAATAAATTTTAAAGCCGGGTATGGTGGCACACACCTGTAATCCCAGCACTCAGGAAGGCAGATCTCTGTGAGCTCTAGGCCAGCCTCATCTACAAAGTGAGTCCAGGACAGCAAAGGCTACACAGAGAAACCCTGTGTCAATAAAACAAAACAACAACAACAAAAAAGTTTTGTTTTTTTTTTAATTAAACCTCAGATTATGTTATTCTGAACATATGTGTTAGCTTCTTACCGGTTTAGATTTTTCTTTGAGGTTTAATTGCTCTAACTCATATATTCAAACCTTTTTGTCTTTGGCCAGCAAGGTAGCCCAGCTGGTAAAGATACTTACTGCCTGAGTTCAATCCCTGGAATCCACATGGTGGAAAAAGAGGATTGATTTCTGGAGATTGTCCTCTGAGCTCCATGTGTATGTACATTCTGTGCACACAGATACTGTGAATAAATAAAATGTAAAATACAAAAAACCCAAAACACACACACACAAATACTTTTGGTCCCAGAATGTCTTTATTCTCTTAAAAATTACTGTGGGGCTGGAGAGATGACTCAGTATTTGAGAGCTCATAATGCTTTCTCTTTTTAAAAGATCCTTAATATATGTATTTTTTAAAGATTTATTTATTATTTATACAGTGTTCTGCCTGCAGGCCAGAAGAGGGCACCAGATCTCTTTATGGATGGTTGTGAGCCACCATGTGGTTGCTGGGAATTGAACTCAGGACCTCTGAAGAGCAGTCAGTGCTCTTAACCTCTGAGCCATCTCTCCAGCCCCTCATAATGCTCTTATAAAGGACAAGAGTTTAGTTCCCAAGCACTCACATCAGGCATCTCTGTTACTCCAATTCCTGGCCGACCCAACGTTTCTGGTCTTCACAGGCACCTGACCTCCTGTATAATACCCCTTCCTCCACAGTAAAAATAGGTCTTAAAAAAGATTACTGAGCATGTCAGAGAACTGTTTGGTTGATTGGTTGGTTTGTTGGTAGCCCTGACTGTTCTGGAACTCACTCTGTAGACCAGGTTGACCTTGAACCCACAAAGATCCACCTGCCTCTGCCTTCTGAGTGCTGGGATTAAAGTGTTTGACACCATTGGTTGGCTCAGAATTATTTTCTTAATCCATTTTTGAAGAAACTTCGAAAGCCTTAGTTTGTTGTTGTTTTTTCTTCAGGTACTCCTTTAGATAGGATCACCACACTTTGAAAAACATTCCAAGTCTTAATGATTTTCTTCACATCCAGTCTAATTTGTCCTTTATTCCTTCCTCCTCATCCTCTGGATCTAGCAGAAGCTCTTTTGGAATGTTCTCTCTGACTCCCTTAGTCCTTCCTGATGGTTTTATTTTCTCTGAACTTCTAGAACTTACTGTTGGCATGTGGGCCCCAAGTTTTTCTGTTTTAAATTATTCGTTTTTAAGCTCTTCTGTTAGCATATACCCCGGACTAGGTATTTAATTCCAAATCCTTTTTGAGTGGTCTTCAGTATGCCAAAGGCCTCAAATACAGATGCTGAAGCAGATGTTTGAAATGTACGATACAGTGTGTGACTTCTCACTAAATTTGCTCTACAATGCCTTTTTCTCTTTCCTAACAGATGATGGTATGTAGTAGTTTAGATTGATAAGCTACGAATCTTTCAGCTCCTTGGATTTAATCTAATAAAACTCCAGTGATTTACTAGTTTCTATTAACATTAGCCCCAGTAGTTTGCTCAAATCAGTTGGACATAGCAGTTGCTTGGGAGGCTGAGGCAGGAGGATTGTGTGAGCCCAGGAGTTCAAGGCTAGTGTGGGCAACGTAGACCCCATTTCAAAAAAGAAAGTATTGTTTATTTTTCCTTTGGCTGAGAGGTCTCTTTGGTTTGTTGCAGTTTATGTAGATACTTAACACACTTGTGGCTTTGTCTTTGCAGCTGTGGATTTCTTCAATCAGATCAACATGTTGTATGGGACCATTACAGAATTCTGCACTGAGGCAAGCTGCCCAGTCATGTCTGCAGGTCCCAGGTATGTGTCCAGCTTGTTACATAAACTTTTGGATAGTTTATTTTATTTATTTATTTTTATTAAATATTTTTTATTTTTTTACATATATTTATATTGTTACACATATATACAATAAACTACCTACAGCAAGAAGAACCATGAAACAATCAGGAATTATATAAATGTTACGTTCTTAGTGTTTTGATTATTTGTATTTGGCAACCTTGAAATATCCTATAGTATCTCATCATTATCAACTTAAAACATCTATATATACCTAAAAATATCTTTTTTCTTTTTTTTCTTTTTTCCGAGACAGGGTTTCTCTGTGTAGCCTTGGCTGTCCTGGACTTGCTTTGTAGACCAGGCTGGCCTCGAACTCACATCGACCTGCCTGCCTCTGCCTCCCGAGTGCTGGCTAAAAATATCTTAATCTCTAAACAACTAAGGTTAATTGTAAAACTAAACTATCTGGTCTTCAACCCTATCAGAGACTTGAGAAGGAATAAAATTAATTACCTGAGTAGACAGGGAGGGCAGGTTAGCAGCTTCCCAAATGAGAAGATGGCAGAGACAGTTTGCTATCTGAGCAGTTACCCAAAACTCTATAATGTTGGAGCATCATCTTCAGTCTTCTGGTCCAATATATGGGATAGACATATTTGTGAGGCAGGAGCTATTGAGGACTTGCTTACCCTGTCTTGGCAGAGTTTGCCTATTGACTCTGCCTGCATCCAAACTTGCCCTTTTAAGGCAGAATTCTCTCTGTGGCTGAAACAAGGACATTTTGCCCAGTGGTTGGTTTGCCACATTTAAAGCCATCTCCTTAAGGAGGTTCTTTGATGCTCATCATCCTCTTTTAGGTAGGCTGTCTCATTGTCAATGAATCTTTAAAATAATTAAAATATCTTTAAATGCCATATTCTGTATGTTTCTGAAGACCTTATTTAACTATTTTACCTTATATTTCTATAGAATCATATCTATCTGTTGCACCTAAGATGTATATTCTTGTGATAAAAATAGCTAGTAATTGATATGATTTGATCAACTAACAGTTAACTTGTATAACTTATTTATTCTGAACAGCCTACAATAGCACTTTCAAAGTATTGGAAGTAAACTTTGTATTATAATGAGTTATATGGATACAAAGCACATATTAAGAGTAGAAATAGGGCTGGAGAGATGGCTCAGAGCTTAAGAGCACCGGCTGCTCTTCCAGAGGTCCAGAGTTCAATTCCCAGCAACCACATGGTGGCTCACAACCATCTATAATGAGATCTAGTGCCCTCTTCTGGCCTGCCAGTGTACATGCAGGCAGAGTACTGTATACATAATAATAAATAAATACATCTTTTTTAAAAAAAGAGTGGAAATATATATCATGTATGTGCAGAATAATCTTGAATTCTATACCACTATATCTAAAATTAAACTTATTTTGCATCTATATATGAAGTTCTATACCAGTGAATTAAAAATTACCTTGTGAGTGGCAATTAAGGCATTAAGTTAAGGGATAGATTCAGTAATCTATTTTTTGTTCTATCTTCCCTGTATATTTTTATGTTCCCCCTTCTTTCTTTACAGTCCCTATTTCTAAATCTAAGAATGGAAGATAAAGGAAAAGAGAGACATCCCTAAGTCCAACCTTGTTTTCTCTCTGTAAGACCAATAATAACTTACAACCAACTCCCATTGAAAATAACCCTCACTTAGCCAGGTGTGGTGGCGCACTCAGGAGGCAGAGGCAGGTGGATCACTGTGGCCAGCCTGGTCTACAGAGCAAGTCTAGGACAGCCAAAGCTACACAGAAAAACCTTGTCTTGAAAAAAACCAAAAAAAGAAACCCTAACCCTAACCCTAACAGTTACCCTAAGCCTAACCCTAACCCTGAGTCCTAACCCTAACAGTAACCCTAAGCCTAACCCTAACTCTGAGTCCTAACCCTAACCCTAACCCTGAGTCCTAACATTAACCCTAACCCTAACCCTGAGTCCTAACATTAACCCTAAGCCTAACCCTAACCCTGAGTCCTATCCCTAACCCTAACCCTAACCCTATCCAAAAAAAGAAAAAAGAAAGAAAATAACCCTCTATAGCCCAAGAAAGCAAACAAAAACCTACCCGACCCCCCTTAAAGGAAATGGGGTGTCATTTTCTTAATGCTTCTTCTGGCTGATTTGGGACAAATAATACCTTTGTAGGAGCCCAAATAAAATTGGGGAAATGGTTAAACAAGCTAGGAATAGCATTTGTGGTCTAGTTTCTAAATGTTGAGAAATCTCAGGCTTAATTAGAGTCCTGTGTGGGACAGACTGAAGTACTGGACCAATTGGGATTGGAAGCTTTCTTCAAAGGTTTTCAGGGAGCTGTTGAGGAACAGCAGCTGAAGCTCTCAGTGCTGGGGCTCAGGCGCACTGGTGTCTTGTAGCTCTCAGTTTGGTTTTAGGTTGCTGTGCAGTCCTGGTTGTCCTGCTGATGAGAAGCGCTGTGGGATCAGCACCGCCATCTTAGCTCTCCCAAAGTTACTCTTGGATGGTTTCTTCTATAACTAATAAGCATTAGATAATAAAGACTGTTTTTACTTTTTTCATGTAGAGATAATTTTTAGTTTGTGAGTTCTTGACTACTCAGCAATAGCTCTTGCTGTTACGTACTTTGGCATATGGATACTCAGTGTTGAATATTTATATTGTAATTATATTGTTCTGTTGTAGGAGTAAAAGTATAGAAATTTGAGTTAGGAGCCAGTGAGATAGCTCAGAGGATATAAAGGCACTTGATGCTAAGCCTGGCAACTTAAATTCCTTTCTTAGGTGGAAGGAAAGAACTGACTTCTGTAAGTTGTTTTCACATATACTGTGTGTACAAGCCCATACAAATAAATAAATGTACTTTGAAAAGAAATGTGAGTTAGATTCATCCCAAAAGGTCTCTATTTTATTTATTTATTTTTATTAGAGTTCAATATCTTACAAGATTTTTTAGGTGCTCTTTTAATATTTGTTCTTTCTTTTTTTCTTTTTTCTTTTTTTTTTTTTGGTGTGGTACCTGTATAATATTCATGAAAGTAGGTGCGAATCCCAAAAGATGTTGGGCTAAAATGGATGTATAGTCCCAGCACTCAGGGAGGCAGACACAGGTGGATTGCTGTGAGTTCAAGGCCAGCCTGATCTACAAAGCGAGTCCAGGACAACCAAGGCCGCACAGAGAAACCCTGTCTTGAAAAACAAAACAAAACAACAAAAAAGATGTTGGGTTAAAAAGAGGTTTAGAGCTTTCTATAATTGCTTAGAGTCACAAAAAGTTTCTGTGGACAGAATGTGAACTTGCTTTGATTTTACAGATTGTACATGTTAAAGTTTAAACAACTGTTAGTAACACTTCATTGCTCTCTGCAGGTATGAATACCATTGGGCAGATGGCACTAATATTAAAAAGCCAATCAAGTGTTCTGCACCAAAATACATTGACTACTTGATGACTTGGGTTCAGGATCAGCTTGATGATGAAACTCTGTTTCCTTCAAAGATTGGTAAGTTGACACTGAACAGCCTTTTTTCTGAGCGGTGGCTGTAATCTCTAAACGCTCTGTTACTTTAAATCAGCTTAACAGAGAAGGCCAGCTCCCTAAAAATCTTATACCCATGTATATTCCCCCCGGCGTGCCTGCTTGTTTTTCTTCACACCAGTTAATACTCATTTTTAAAATCTTTTTCTAATTTGATTAAATTGGATATATTTTAAAATAAAAAGTATTCTCCTGTGTGTGTGGTTAAGTATGTAGGATTTATGTGCAGGTCAGACAACTTGGATTTGGTCCTTCCACCTTTACATGTTTTTTTGTTTGTTTGATTGTTTTGAGACAGAGTCTCATTATGTAGCCCTAGTGTCCTGGCACACACTGTGTAGGCCAGCCTGCCTCTGCCTCCCCAGTGCTGGGACTAACGGTATGTGCCACTGTGTCTAGCCTTAATATAAATTTTGAGGATCCAGCTCAGGTCTTTAGGCTTTCATGGCAAGCACCTTACCCACTGCGCCATCTCACTGGCCGTAAACTTTTGTTTTAATGTTCATTTAAAAACACTGATGAAAGGGCCAGCGAGATGGCCGAGCAAGTACAGGTACTTAGTGTCAGGCCTGAGACCCACATGGTGGGTGGACGTGTTCTCTGATCTCCACACGTGCCTTACAGAGTGTGCATGGGTACATTTGTGTTCGTTCACACACAAATATTAATGAGATTAAATATTTTCTGAGTCGGGCATGGTGGTACATGAGTGCTATAATCCCAGCAGTTGTGAGACAAAGGCAGGCATATCTCTGTGAGTTCGAGGCCAGCCTGGTCTACAAAGTGAGTCCAGGATAGCCAAGGCTACACAGAGAGACCCTGTCTCAAAAAACAAAGGGGAAAAAAAAAAGATTTTCTGGTGTATTTACATTTTCTGTTCTGCTTATGCCCTTTGTCTGTTACAGACATTTGGTCTTTGTCTTGTAAGCTATGTGTATTCTTCCCCTAGGACACCTTGGTCTTATTTATGGCGTGTTTTGCTGTATACACTTCTTATTTTGCTCATTTCCTTTAAAATGTGGGTTGTTTTGTTGTTGCTTTTTGTGGTACTAGGGATTGAAGTGTAGCCTTGTGTGTGCTAGGCACATGTTCTGCCCTGAGCTCTCGCAGCCCCAAATTGCATTTTGATAGCGAGAAAGTTAATACTTCTTCTTGTGCTAGAGCTCAGACCCAAGGCCCTTCACATGGTTGAGCACAGGCGCTACCACTAAGCTACACCCCAACTTCTCCAACACTTTTTGAAAATGTTCTGCTAGGAGAACGTTTCTGGCTTGCTACTAATGTTGAGTTTGGTGTGGTACTGAAGATTGAAATCAGACTCTGAGCAGCTTCCTGTGCTCTTTTTCTCTTTTTTGGTTTTGTTTTGTGCTCCTCTTTATAGTCTAAGGCACTTCTGGGAGAAATACTTAGATCAAGTGTTATATACTTAGGCTGGAGTTGAGGAACATGGTGGCACATACCTGCAATCCCAGCACTCCAGAGGCTGAGACAGGAGGACTGCTGAGTGTTCCAGGCTGGCCTGTGGTACAGAGCTTTGTCTCAAAGAAACAAAAAACTGTTAGACTTCAATTAAACCATGGATTTCCTTTATTATATATTGGCTCCACTTGAATACGTTCTATTAAATTTAGTTTAGAAAGTACTGAGACTGAAACAGTTTATATACTTAGTCGGTTATTTTTTGAGGCAAGATCTCATTTAGCTAAGTTCGGCCTTGACTTCACTGTGTAGCTGATGGTGACCTTCACTGCTCCAGCCTTCTATCTCTAACTCCCACTAGCTGAGGTTATGAAAGTCTCACCACCACCCAGCAGAGCCTCCTTTGTTCTCAGCTTCTCATCCTGCTCCTTCCCCTGCTGCCTCTTCTTATAGTAACCCATTAGGTTACTATAGGTTATAATTTTTGCTTGTTTTTTCATCTTGTTGGCTAGAATTTTTCTTTTTCTTTTTCTTTTTTTTTTAGTAGCATATCTAAGTCATTAGCAAGATGGAAATTTTAAGAGAAATTTTGATTTTAAAACCTGTATTTTATATTTTGTATTAAAATTCTGCCCTTAGAAACAGCTCATAAATTCCAGTGTAATGTTTGAAAAGTCAGGTTAGCTAAGACTAGGGGTTCGGGATACCACAAAGATTAGCAAGATGTATTAACTCCCCAGCTTTTGAGGGCTGGCTCATGGAAGAAGAAAATAAGACGCATGGAAGTAGTGCTCTTAGAGCCTCCATTTCCCAGAGGCTGAAAGGTGTTTACTTAGAGTGGAGGCCTGGGACTCACGGTGGAGTCCATGCACTGTCAGAGATCCACCTGTCTGTGCCTTAAATTAAAGACAAGCACCACAAGCTCGGCAGGCAGGTGTCTTCTTAGTGCTGCTTCTTGTTGGTTTGTGTGGCCAGCGCTGGCTCTCCGCCATTCTCCTGTCCAGTTTCTAAATGACCTTGGTTCTATCAGCCAAACTTGTCAGGAGTGTAGCCAGTCACCCCATGGCTACGTCTTGGAGAGGTTCCCACACCTCCCAGCTTCTTTCTCAAGAGAAGTTTCTTTTCTCTAAAAAGGATTGAGGTCCCCCTTCTGCTGTTTCAGGACAGATCACCCCTTTTTAGGCTACAGGAAAATGAAGACCTATTTTCCAGAGTAATGTAGAAGCTGAGATATTCTGTACTTGTAGATGATGGTAATGACTTGAGGGGTATCTGTCTTTTACTTTGTTTAGGAAAATGTCCATTCCCAAATGGTTTTTGTTTGTTTGCCTTTTTAAAATTTTTTTTTTCAAGACAGGGTTTCTCTGTGTATCCTTGGCTGTCCTGGACTCACTTTGTAGACCAGGCTGGCCTCGAGCTCACAGAGATGTACCTGCCTCTGCCTCCCGAGTGCTAGGATTACAGGTGTGCGCCACCACGCCCGGCTTCTAAATGTTTTTGTTTTTTCTTTCCTATTACAAATGACAGAAGTAATGTTTATAATCATAGTGCTTATTCTTGTTGCATTTCACCTCAGGAAGAAACGGATATTAAACAGCTAACATATTCATTTGAATCATGATCCAGCAGCCTCTATGCCTGTGTCTGCTGTTGTAGGCAGTTGGTGTGAGGTGTGAGAATACTTAAGGTAGTGCCTGCCTTGCCTGCTATACTCTGAAGTACACTTGTGACTGTGTGAGCTTGTGTACTAGAGTTGCTCCAGTAGTATCAAGACTTAATGCCTTCTGATTTGATAATAGACTGATAGGTATGCATTTGATTACAGGTGTCCCATTTCCCAAAAACTTTATGTCTGTGGCCAAGACTATTCTGAAGCGTCTCTTCAGGGTTTATGCCCACATTTACCACCAGCACTTTGACTCCGTGATGCAGCTGCAGGAAGAGGCCCACCTCAACACCTCCTTTAAGCACTTTATTTTCTTTGTTCAGGTAGGTGAGCCATATAGATCTCTTGGCTGTGGATCTTGGTAACTTAGTAAGAGCTCTGCCTTGTTCATACATGTAGAATGTCTAAGTACAAGCTTTGTTCTGTGCCTAGTTTTGTTCTCCACACTGTTACCAATTCATGAAGCTGTAGGGAAGGGCAGCGTCTCTGGGATGGAGAAGGGGCACAGCACTTAAGAACATGGCCAGTTACTGCAGAGGATGTCAGCAGGCTCACTACAAGGGATCTGGCCTCCTCTTCTAGCTCTGCAGGTGCATGCACATGTGTGGTCCATATCAACTCATGAAGACTCATATATACACTTGATATAAATAACTACATCTTTAAAAAAGAAAGGAAGAAAGGCAGCATCCCACTTGGGGCTGGTTGCCTAGGGCTTCCCTTGGTCATCCAGGTTTGTGGCCCATTTCCTATGTGTATTAACTTAGAATTAAAACTTTAAAGGTCAACATAATTCACATTATTTGGGGAAAAAAATTGAAGAATTATCAGAGCATAATGCCATACCTCTGAAATCCCAGCCAGACCTTTTTTTTCAAAAGGCCAGAAAAGAGCTGGAGAGACAGATGGTTCAGCAGTAAAGAGCACCGTCTGCTCTTTCTAGTACCTGCATTGGGGAGCTCACATCCACCTGTAACGGCAGTTCCAGGGGTTCTGATACCTACTTCTGGTCTCTTCAGACAACCCGACCGACACATGTGGCACGTACGCATGCACACGCACATTCTCTCTCTCCCTCTCTCCCTCTCTCTCTCTCTCTCTCTCTCTCTCTCTCTCTCTCTCTCTCTCTCTCTTTCTCTCCCACACACTAAACTTTCCCCTGACACAGGGTTTCTCTGTTTTAGCCTCGGCTGCCCTGGACCAGGCTGGCCTCAAACTCACAGCGATCCGCCTGCCCCTGCCTCCCGAGCCACATTAAACTTTTTTAAAAAGCAGAAAATGACTATTTAGAGGTAGGCAATTCTGTATGTAAAATATTTTATAGTAGGGAAACCTGAGATCCTTTTAGTGATTATTGTGTATTATAGCTCTGTGTATAATATAAAGGCTATACCATACTTAAAGATTTTTATTTTTCTGAGATTGTTTTTGTGCCTTGTATGTGCACAAGTGTTTGTATGTATGCTCATATGTGTAATTATAAAATTAAAAGTTGACTTCTCATGATGTGGCCATTATCAAAGGTTCAGTTTGTAATATTTAGGTCATTTTTATATAAACTCATGTATTTGATTTTGGTGTTTAACACAATGATGAGGATCATCTCATAGCTATAGTTCCTCCCCCACCCTCACCCCCACAGCTGGTTAGGAAGGGAGTCTGATATGCCAACACTATAAAAATAATGAATCATGTCTTGGTCTTTCTGGGACCCAGTCACACCTTGTGATCTTATGGGTCACTAGACGCTGTTGACACTAGAGGTTCCAGGATTGTAGGAGCTGTCAGGAAGTAGGGGAGAAGACCAACATATGTCACGATATCACCTGTGTTCTAGTTCTTAAATTCTTAGACTATGTCTATGCATGTAGGTACTCATGTAAATGGAAGCCAGAAGTCAACATTGGGCATGTCCCCAACACTGAGTATCAGTGGCTTGGCTAGACTTCTGGCCAGCAAGCTCCAGAGATCCTCCTGTTTCTACCTCCCCAGCACTATGGTTATGGACTCAGATCTTCCTGCTTGTGTGATAAGAGTTTTACCAACTGAGCCTTCTCCTCAGCCTATACTTGTTTTAAGAAGGAGTAAACAGGGCCAGGGATGTGGCTCAGCGGAAGGGGGTTTTGTCCAGTATGTACAAGGTGCGGAGTTCAATCTTGAGTACTGTTAAAAAAAGAAACAACAACAATAACAACAACAAACAACAAAATTTTAGCTGGCGTTGTGGGCGCACACCTTTAATCCCAGCACTTGGGAAGCAGAGGCAGGCGGATCTCTGTGAGTTCTAGGCCAGCCTGGTCAAAAAGTTAGTCCAGGACAACCAAGGCTATACAGAGAAACCCTGTCTAAAAAAAAAAAAAAAGAAAGAAAAAAGAAAAACAGTCCTTTTATATATCATAGAAGTAATTTCTTTCAGATTTCAGAAAACTAGGTTTAGGAGGCTGTTCTCTGAAAAATATGTAAGAGTTTCAATTTTGGTTCATGATTACATTTTTCTTTTCTTCTCTTTCTAGGAGTTTAATCTGATTGATAGGCGTGAGTTGGCACCACTTCAGGAATTAATTGAGAAGCTTGGATCTAAAGACAGATAAATGTCTCTTCTAGAACACAGTTATGCTCTTCTCGCTCTGTCTACTGCTAGCACTCTCTCCTTGCCATCTGGTATGGACTAGTGAGACTGACTATAAGAAAGCAGGATCAAAGACCCATTGTGTCTGCAGAGAAAACTGTCCCAAAGGTAGGTTGGCCAGATAGCTTCAGAACAATCCTGTGACACAGCCAAATCAGAGCTGCTGTGTGGCCACCACTGTTACTGTTAGTGTCCTTCTTTGTTTTAACCTCATGACTAACCTGTAGTTTGTTATTGAGCTTTGTTCAAGAAAGTGATTGAGTTTTTCTGTGTGACAATATAATGGACATTAAGAATTTTCAGCAGTGACTTATTAGTAAGAAATTTGTAACAAATTTCTTAACACAGATCAGTTTGCTTCATTTTACAAATTGAAGTGGTGTTCTGTTTCTAAATCCCAACATTTAAAGCTTCTTTTTCACTTTGGATGGCCTTTTAGTTCATATCTGTATACTGATGTTTTATAGGCAAGAATGTATATTTTTAGCCAGGCATGATGGTGCATGCCTGTTACCTGACACTGTGGAAGCAGAGGCAGGAGGATCACACATTTTGAGGCTGGCTTAGGCTACATTGTAAAACTGTGTGGGGGCTGGGGGGCTGGAGGGGAGGTGGGGGGGGGGGCTGCAAAATCCACAAGGCTTAACTCACAGGCATATGTGGACTAAGATTAACCAAAGTTATTTTACGTCACTTGTCTTATTGAACTTGTTTGGGATTGTCTTCACGTCTGTCTGAGGAGAGTACACAGCACATATACTCAGTCTCTGACCGCGGCCTTGTACGCTCTCCTTTGAAAGTCTCGCTCAGATTCCCTTCATAGGTAGCTTTTGACAGATACCAAGAAAAATCCCAAAAACCTGTGACAGACTTGGGCCTCAAAGCCACTATTTTCATTGACGTTTCCTCGCAATTTTGGAGGAGACAGTAGAGAAAAAAAAGTATTCAGAGTATTTGATACTTCCTAAATGATTCCATCTTTTTATTGCAACTTGAAATTTACATTTATGTGTAGAAATGCAGAGACTTTATGGCAATAAGGACAAGAGTCAAAACCGCAGAACAGCTTGAGGGTGTGTGTGGCTGCAGAAGGTCTCCCTGCTGCCTGTTAGAAGGGGAGCTGGGAACTGGCAGGCAGGGAGTGACAGCAGCCTGCCTTCACTCTGGTGTGACCCAAAGACTGCATTGCGCTTGTATCTTGGACTTGTATCCTGCTTGTCTTTGTATCAAAACTTGAATTTTTGCTCGTTCTGTCAGGATAAAAGATTCTGATTGAGGAAGGTGCCTGCTTTTCATTTGGTCTCAGATCCAGTCAGTTCTGGCTGCCTCCTCAGATGTGCATGCCATCCTGAGTATCCTGAACACCTGCCCGAAGGGTGGTGCTGGAGTTTATCAGCCTTCTGTGTGCCAGAGCTAGGATTCACACAGTGGTCTCCTACATGGCTTTGTAAAGTTAGAGTTGATGAGGTTTTGTTATTTATTTTATTTCCACTAGACTATACAGGAAAGAAAAGCTCCAGTTTTAATAACTCACTTTCACTATGTTCTTAATTAAGCTTGGAATTTTAAAGGAACTGTTTTCTTTTCTTTTGGCTGAAACCACACATCACCATTAGGGGAATTCAAGTTGGGATAATAGTTTAAGGAAGAAAGGACAGCTTGGAAACACCTCACAACCCAGGTGTATACAAAGGTCCAGATGTCAGCTATTGTGCAAGTGTATGACAGTCATCTTCAGACAGGAAGCAGCCTTCTTGCCACCAAGAATGCATCACCCCCAAACCACAGACTCCATTTACTTTGATTTAAGTCCCTAAGGAATGAAATTCTCTTTCTCAACCAGGGTTCAATCATTTTTATGATTTCTGGTACCCTCAAATCAAAGGTTTCTTTTATTCTCTGCATGTATTTCAGGATAGAAATGTTCTCTCCATGACTGAGCCCCATATACAGAGGCAGCTCATTAATGGGACTTAAAGAAAAACCTTGTTAGTAGTTTGAAACTTAAGAGTATCTCCGTTTTTGTTGTGTCCCCTTTCCCTTTTTATGGTTTTTGTTTGTTTTGTTTTTGTTTGAGGTTTTTTTTTTTTTTTTTTTTTAAATTCCAAGACAGTGTTTCTCTGTGTAGCCTTGGCTGTCCTGGACTCACTTTGTAGACCAGGCTGGCCTCGAACTCACAGTGATCTGCCTGCCTCTGCCTCCTGAGTGCTGGGATTAAAGGCGTGCTGCCGCCATGCCTGGCTCCCTTTTTCCTTTTAAAATGAAAACAGTGCCAGACTCTCAAACTGACCTGCCTTAACCAGCGGTGTGCACACATTGGTCCATTTGCTCACCTCTGAGGCAGAAACATGGGAGGAGGATGGTGTCTTTCCACCAATGGCTAGTGAGCCCTCTTACAACATCTGAAAAAAATCAGCTGTCTTGCCTTCTCCACAGCTCTCCCACTGCCTCAGCAGAAGTCAAGCTGTCCTGGCCTTGCAATGGCTTCTGACTGCCTGGTGGTGCCTTAGCCCTGTGGTGCTTTAACTTCTAGGACTTTTAAAAACTTGAACAATGGGGCTGGAGAGATGGCTCAGATGGCTGCTCTTCCAAAGGACCAGGGTTCAATTCCCAGTACCCACATGGTGGTTCACAAGTGTCTGTAACTCAAGTTCCAATGGATCCGACTCCCTCACACAAACACACATGTAGGACAAACACCAATGCACATTAAAGGAAAAAAAGTTGGACAATGATAGACAAATTTAAAAAAATAGTCATGTTTCCTTGTAATACAGTTTTTGTGTTAATAGCTACTATACTGTTACTTTGCTATGTGAATAAAGTGATTTACTAACAGCCAGTTAGCCTAGGGTTCTTGTAGCCTAGGCCTACAGAGCTCTAGTTCACACGGCTGCTCACTGGAGAACTTCAGGTCTGTGTTCTCCATGACTTTCAGCAAAGGCAAAGGCATAGTCCTGGTGGTGAGGGTTCCTGTTGTATTCTTGGCTTCTCTTAGCCCCAAGAGCATACTAAGAGTAGAGCTTCTCAGCCATGATGTCATTACCTCAGAAGCATAAACAAATCAGGCCTGAAGAGTGTAGGCCCTACAAGTATGTTTCCAGTCATGGTGCCAGAGCTCCTCTACTCTCTACAGGAGCCATCCTCTGTCAGTATGGGGCCGTGGCCTGAACAGTGCCACCCTGGACATGAGCTCCTGTCATGTCATTCCCCGCTGAGGTCAGTAAGAGTTCAAGCAAAGAAGGAAACAGTAGTCTTTTGGTCTTCCTGGTTTTACATTCAGTTTTGAGGCTGGGCTGTGACAGGCTCCGGAGCACACATGGTAGTAGTAATTTTACTGAAGCAACTGCATTGAAATTCACACGGGTTTTCTCTTCAGAGTGTATCAAACAAGTATTCTGTAAAGCTGTTCTGGGTGGCCAGTGTGCTATGGGCTGGTTATAGAACAGCATTCTGTGTTGGTCTGCATCAAAAATAGTTTGCATAAGGTAGTCTTGGTTACCACCTAAAATAACTTAAAATATTCCTCACATGAAAAATTTATGTTGTATTTTTAAACCTTTAGGGCTTTATCTATTTTTCTAAGTCGTTAACTGTACTTTTTAAAAAGGTATTTTGTATCTACTTTTGTAACTTCATAAGAATAAACTATATTGAAAGCAAAAATGTCTTTGAAGTGTGTTGGCATGCCTTTATTTAAGTGTGGAAATAAGATCTTTTAGGTGTTGTAAATTTGAATACAGTTTAAATTTGGATGGCTGTTCTTGCATGCCATTTAGTGTCTCCTTTCTTTCACTTTCATTTTATATCACAGTTATCTGTCCAGTTCCGGAGGATCTCACACCCTCACACACACATACAAGCAGGCAGAACACCAGTGTACATAAAGTAAAAATAAATACTTTTTTAAAAAGAAAGCAGTTCCTACATGAAACCAAACATAATACCAGGCCTGCAGATCCACCCCGGACAGAATGAGCAGTCTTGATCCTGGCATGCTCATAGGACATGTTATGTACATTCTGGGAAACAGGACGGAGGCTCGATGCACTAATTTCCTAACATTCCCCAGCCCAAACAGCCACTTGTCATTAATGTAGGATAATTACTAACCAGCTCGGTGTGTTAATCAGGGTTCTTTAGAGCAACGGGTCTCAACCTGTGGGGTCTCAACCTCTTTGGGCGGGGGGAGGGGTCAAACAACCCTTTCACAGGAGTCACCTAAAACCATGGGATACCCAGACATTTACATTGTGATTCAGAAGAGCAGCAAAGTGACAGTTAGGAAGTAGCAATGAAGTCACGTTATGGTAGTGGTCAGCACGTGAGGACTGTATTAAAGGGCTACAGCAGCAGGTAGGTTGAAAGCCAGCACTGCAGAGGAACAGAACGGACAGAATGACCGTATGTCAGCTTACTAGAACGGCTTGCAGGTTGTGGTCCAGCTGGCCCAGGAGTGGCTGTCTCCTAACAGCAGGTCTGAGAACGCAGTAGTTCAGCCCACGAGGCAGTAAGTCCCAGCTGGTCTTCAGTATACACTGGAATCCCACAGCAGTAGGCTCTAGTGCCCGTGAAGGATTTGCCACCGAGAACAAGCAATGCTTCCTCTTTGTGTCCTTTATAGAGGCTACTAGCAGCAAGCGTGGCTCAGATAATCTAGAATATCTAGGTTAAAGGTGTGTCTTGTCTTCTCGCCTCGGAAGATCCAGATTTAACATGGGTCTTTCCACTGCAAATGACTTCATGAAATAAACACTCCTCACAGGTGTGCCCAGTCTATTGGGTTTTAAATTAATTCCAGATATAGTCAAGTAGCCAACCAAGAAAAAACCACAGGTGCATTTTAGGTCTGTTTGAAGAACAGTGCTAGTGGTTTTGGGCTTTTTGATCAAATGTGCTTAATACTCATTGTGTAAGATAAGGCAAGCCATCAGTCAGCAGCATACATTTATTGGCATGGTCAAAGCGTGTTCTTTGCTTGTTCTCGGTGGCAAATCTCTTCGTGCACGGGCACTAGAGCCTACTTCTTTGGGATTCCAGTGTATACTGAAGACCAGCCAAGACTTACTGCCTATCTCGGTTTTGTTTTTTGTTTTGTTTCAGTAGGCCCGAAAGTAATCACAAAGGCCCACAAGATGGTTCAGCAGGTCAAGGTGTTTGCTGCCAAGCCTGACAGCTTTGAGTTTCATCTCTGGAACCCCCATGGTGGATGGAGAGAACCAACTCCCAAAAGCTGGTCTCTTACCTACACATGTACGCCATGGCATGTAAATGTCCCCACGTAATTAATTATATTTTATAATAATTTAAAAATTTAAATTATGAATAACCTTAAATTTTTTTAAGTGATCACCAAAATATGTGATCACTAATGGCCTAGTCTTTGGGAGCTGTTTGAAGCTTTAGAAGGGTAGAAGTAACTCACATAAGAGTCGGGAAGGCCAGAGTTGGGCTTTAAATTACCATAATCAGAAACTGTAAGCCTTTAACCTGTCCAGAGTGTCAAGGCTTCCGGTACCCTCGTTCTCTTCCGTGTCTTGATGAAAAGCAACCTAGATGCTCCTTGATTGACAGGTCCCATAGGGGTCATACTGCTCTGTTTTGGCTTTCAAGGTGCTGGGAAGACACTGCAGGACCTTACTCCAAAGGACTGTTCAGTGCTTTCAGCAGTCTGGGGAGGCAGGAGCTGCAAGCCAGGAGATTTTCAGCCGGTTCTCAAATGTCAGACAAGGTCAGTAAACTGGTACACAGCTGTGTGGGGTTGAAATTTTAAAAACTCTGACTCTTGGGGTGCTAGGGGGCTCTATAGAGTGACTATAATTAAAAGTCATCTCAGTGAGATAAAACTGCATCCCAAGAAACCCTAACTGAGGAGTCCCTGTGGTGAGGTGACAAACACAGGCTTCTAACCCAGAACAAGAGGGTCAGAAATCCCAGGTCATCTTCAGCTACGTAATGAACTTGAGGCCAGCTTGGGCTATAGGAAACCCTGTCTCAACAGTCAACAAGATGGAGTGATTATGACCCAAAGTAAATAAAGGGGTAAGTGCCTCAAGTTGATGCCAGGTGGTGGTGGTACACCCCTTTAATCCTAGCACTCTGGTGGCAGAGGCAGGTGGATTTCTGTGAGTTTGAAGCCAGCCTGGTTTATGAGCGATTCAGGGCAGCCAGGGCTACACACAGAAGAAACCCTGTCTCAAATCAAAAACAAAACAACCGCAAGTTCCAAGCGGAAAGGATTGGCCATTTCCTGGGCCCAAAGGCAGTTTTAAAAATGAAGGGGCTGGAGAGACGGCCAGTGGTTAAGAGCAGGGCTCCACTCCCAGCACCCACATGGAGGCCCACAACCATCTGTAACTAGTTCCAGGGGATCTGACACTTGGCTGTCAGTGGACACTGCATATGCATGTTATATAGACACACATGCAGGCAAAACACTCAGGCACATAAAATGAAAACATTTTAAGAAGCCTCAAGTTGCAAGTAGTACTAATGTGGCTTGGTTGGAGGAGGTATAAGTCTCAAAAAAAGACAAAAACATACTTTAAAAGACAGTTGTGGCCAGGAAGGGTGATGAATGCCTGTAATCCCAGCACTTAGGGGGGCAGAGGCAGTCCTGGTCTACAAAGTGAGTCGTGGACAGCTAAGGCTACACAGAGAAACAAACAAAAAACAACAAAAAGAAAGACAATTGTGTAACCAAATGCCTGGCACAATTCTGGTGCCGTTATCTTGCTTGCACTTTAAGAATCCAGCTGGATGCGTAGGTAAGGTAAGTCATATAAAAAGGTAATTTCCTGTGGGTGATGAGTCTGAAGGATTTGAGAGTGAACATTTTTCTCTCAAACGGTTTGGACAGCCTCCTGGAAACTGAAGGTAAGGGGTGCACAGTGGAGAGCCAACAGTTCTCAGTGACAGTTAAGTGGGTGGTGGTTCTCTGGAGGATTGACCAGAAAAAGCACCAATGTAAACGGTGGAGAAGTCTACAGATAAAACTGTGACCTTAACCCAGAACACTTAGCTTCACGTGACAAACATGTCTGCACTGAATTCAGTGCTCGTTTCCAGCAGGGCTGGTGTCCAGTATAGCTCAGGGAGGGTCACGTATCTGCCGCCTCAGATAGCTTGCTTCTGTGTCTGATTCATTGCCAAAGCATCTCTTAACTAACTGGTCACAAAGCTGGTTGCCTTCCGTTTCAGGCTTTCTAGAAGCTTAGCAACACATTGGAAAATGGTAATTTCTTTAGTTGAACCAAATCCAAAACCAGTCTCAGTCGTGTGACCGGAACTATCTAGCATCTAGTTCCCAGTCTCTGCTCATTGAACAGGAAGTTTGAATAGCAAAGAGGGACTGCTATACAGCTAGGAAACAGTTCAGATAGTTTGAACTGTATTTTGGCATAAATCAAGAAACGTAAAAGTTAATAAATTATTCCTAATTACAGTCACCGTAAATTTTAAGGAATCAAGCAGAAAAATCTGCCTATCAAGCAATCTGGAGATGAGGGCTGGAGCCAGGAGTCACTCTGCATTGGAATGAATTGTTAATATTTTGTTTAGTTTTGTGAAAGGGTCTCTCTATGTAGTCCTGTCTGTCCTGTAACTTGCTGTGTAGGCGAGTTAGGTCTTAAACTCACAGAGATCCCCCTGCCTCTGCCTCCTGAGTGCCAGGATTAAAGGTGCCCGGGTCTGTAAGTGAGCCCGCTTGTAGTTGATCACTTTAACGAACAAATCCAGGTCCGCACAGGAGGTACTGACTGCACAGGCACAAGTGCAGTCATGAAAGGCGTTGAAGTCGGCAGGCTGCAAACAGCTACCACAGGAGAAGCAAAGGGCTTAATGAAACTTGGGCTTTTTGTCTCTGACAGTGAACCAAGCTGTTTTGTTGGTGGTGGCTCATACCTCCTGGTGTACAGTCCTAATCCTACCTCATCTGGTGGTGGTGGTGTGCTTTGTTTTGTTTTGAGACAGGGCCTCACTTCATAGCCCTGGCTGGCCTCAAACTCACAGAGGTATATGCCTGCCGTTGTCTCTTAAATGCTGGGATTAAGGCAGGTGAATCGCTGTGCGTTCAAGGCCAGCCTTGTCTACAAAGCGAGTCCAGGACAGTCAAGGCTACACAGAGAAACCCTGTCTCGAAACAAAACAAAACAAAACAAAAAAAGTGTAAACCACCACACTCCTACCCCATTTAGTTTTGAGACAGTGTTTCAGCCCAAGCCGGCCTGGGACTCACATTAGCTTTGAACACAAAAGAGTCCAGGAATTACACACAGGTTTCATCCTGGGCCTCTGCTGGCCTGTGTCCCCTGGGGACTCAGGGAAATCCCAAACAATTTTCCACCTCCCATCGCTCATCTAAGATCTCAGCTATCCCACCGCTCCTGCCACTGTACGTGGCTCACGTGGCCACTGCAGCAGTCTGCCCTTCCCAGTTTCAGCCCCTTCACAAAGTCCCCAACGCTCCCACCCCCGACCTCGCTTCCTCACAGGAGCCAGAGTGCCCTTTCAAGAACACAAACCAGAGAAGACCTCCGTTGCTTGCGACTTTAACAGGAAATCCTTCTCCGGAACGAAGCCAGTTTCCCAGAGCACTGGCTGGGAAGTCGGCATGAAGGAGACCTGTCCCGTGCACCCCAATGCACTGGCTGCCGAGGAGGGCGACCTGGGGGCGGGGTGGGGAACTCTGCCACGGACGCTGGCCTCGCGAGACGGAGGGCGTGCCCACGCTTGCAGGTGAGGCTGGTTCCGGGTGGCGATCGCGAGGCCGTCGCGGCCTCCGGGCGGCAGGGGGCGGGCTCGCCCAGGGCAGCGACCCTGGACGCCATGCGGGCAGTCTTTCCGACTTGCACCCTGACCTCGGGCTGCGGGCTGCGTCGCCCGGCATGGCGGCGTGGGGCCCGGCGGCCGCTGCACCTCTGCTCCGCGGGAGCCGCGGGGTGAGCCGGTGGGGGCTCGGGCGGAGCTGCGGGGGAACTCGGGTGGCTGTTGTCAGGCTGGGGCCAAGGCGGGCCTTGCTCTCATTCATTCTCTCCCGCCGTCTGCATCGCACCGGGTGTGCTGGGGGTTCGGGCTCAGGTGGATCGGGCGACAGTCCCATAAGCAGTCACACTATAGCGACCCTGGGAAAGAAACTCTGCCCTACGTAGCGGTGCTGGGCACTCCGGACGAACCCGCGCCCTGAAATTGCACACTGACCAGGCCTCTGACCTTGAGCCTCCATAGCCTGAAGCAGCCTGGAGTGGGAGCCCAGCGTAGGACCAGCTCTCTTAAATCCTCCTACTCCCTGTTAGTTTTGGAGACAGGGTCTCACCCTGGCTGGCCTACAGTTTGTGATATTCCTCCCGACTCCTGGAATAAAGTGCCTGGTCTTTCTCCCCTTTGACAGACTCATCTTTAGCTAGTAGTGATTCTACCTTCTGCCTGCCGGCGTTGGGTTGTCCCACCAATGTTTCTGTCCCGGAGCAGGCTCACCTCCAGACCTTGCAGTTGTATCAAACTCACAGCCTCATGGTTTTGTTCCTACGTGCAGCATACAGACCATCGAACGCCAGGCCTTTCGTCTGGTCTGCACTTTGGCCGTCTCATAGGCTTCCCGGCCTATGTCCAGCGGCCGTGTCTCTCCTCTGTTCACTCATTGCTTCGAAGGGCCTCCTGCCTTTGGGTCAGCACTGGGCTGCTGCTGTAGACGGACAGATTCCGTCCTGCTTTTAAGACTGGCTAGTGAGAGAGCTGGGAGATGGCTCAGCTCAAACCCCGCCCCGCAGGATCCCTGGGAGATGGTGGTTAAGGGTGCTCACTGCTTTTGCAGAGGACCCCAGTTCACTTTCTCCCATCCAGGTCAGTCAACTCACAGCTGCCTGTAACCCCAGCTCCTGTAGAGATCTGATACCCTCCCTCATCTAGCCTGAAGGCACTCTGCATTCGTGTGCACAAACTCGTACTTAGACACACATACGCATAATTAAGAATAACAATTGAAAAACAAAAGCCACACGTGGGGGCCACATACTTGCAATCCTAGTGCTGGGAGGGTGACACGGGTGGCTTCCTGGGGCTAGGCTGCCAGCCTACCAGGCTACCAGGCTACCTACTTGATGAGCTCTGAGCCAGTGAGAGACCCTGTCTCAAAAACAAGGTGTTGCTCCTGAGAAGGCCAGCTGTGCTTGTTTTCTGACCATTCCCCCCCCCCCCCAAAAGCCACAGTGGACATGTGCGCATAGGCAGTTGCACACACATAAACATACCATAGAGACCCAGGGCATATCCCTGGAAGTCTAGGACAGCACCCTGCCCTGGGCCTTCAGGTGACTGTGACCTTCAGCCTCAGCTCTCCCCAACAACCCCAGTATTTTGCCTGCCCCGACCCCATCATCTCACAGTTCCACAGACTTCCTCTTTGTTGTCACAGCTCCCTCTGCTGCACTGCGTACATCGGCTGTTTGCCTCCCAGACTGAGGGGGAGCTCAAAGTGACCCAGGTGCTCAAAGAGAAGTTTCCTCGAGCCACAGCTATCAAGGTCACAGACATCTCAGGTGAGGCTTTCTTCCCCCCTCCCCCCCCTCCATGGGGGCTTTGCTGAGATTTTTCGAGTTTGCCCCGGGGAGAGGCTGAAGCGAAGAGACTGGGAGGAGGCAACTTGCCACAGTGACTTCTCTGTAGGTGTTGTGTTCGGGCCAGATGGAGATGGGGGCCTTAGAAACGCCAGAGGGGGCCTGGAGAGATGGCTCAGAGGTTAAGAGCACTGGCTGCTCTTCTGGAGGTCCTGAGTTCAATTCCCAGCAACCACATGGTGGCTCACAACCATCTATAATGAGATCTGGTGCCCTCTTCTGGCCTGCAGGTGTACATGCAGGCAGAGCACTGTATACATAATAATAAATAAATAAATCTTTTGAAACACCAGAGGGAAACTCCAAAGATAAGGCCTAGCTGAGAGAACTGTGGCTTACCAGACCTCTGTAGAGGTGCCGAGAGCTCAGGCCATGTTCTCTCACTTTCGAGATGAACCTTGTAGTCTGCTCACCCCGGTACTTCTGAAACCCTACAGTGGTAGAACTAGAACGGACCCAAGGTAGGTTTTGTCAGCCAGCCTACTTTATTCAAGAGTCAAGCCCAATGCAGCCAAGGGAGATGGGGAGGACAAGGAACAGCATCAGGACCCAGGGCAGACTCTCTGAGCCCTGGTCTCCTCAGGCCGCTGCTGCACCTCTGAACCTCTGAATCGCTAGCTGGCTGTTTGTCAGCACCATGCCGGGGGTGGGGTGGGGTGGGGTGGGGGAGGGGGTGGCACAGCTTCTGCAGCAGAAGCAGAGCGCGCCCAGAGGAACGCAGGTGCAAGCAAGTAGATAAGAGGC
This sequence comes from Acomys minous, assembly GCF_964271855.1. Classification (NCBI taxonomy): domain Eukaryota; kingdom Metazoa; phylum Chordata; class Mammalia; order Rodentia; family Muridae; genus Acomys; species Acomys minous. The sequence goes on along the minus strand of NC_140500.1, from coordinate 60,412,097 downwards.
AGCCCTACACTTCACTGCTTTTACTTAGGGCGGGCTGGGCCTGCAGCTCAGCTGGTAGAGTTGCTTGCGTGGCATGACCAAGGCCTGGGTTTGATTCCCAGACACATGTAAAACTGTGTGCTGGTGCTGGCCTGTAACCCCAGCATTCAGGAGGTGCAGTTCAAGGCCATCCTTGAGTATGTGGAGAGTTGGAGGTGTGGTGAGGTGAGACTCTGCCTTAGAAAACAAAATTAAAAAAAGGAGTCTATGTGATTGTATGGCAGGTGAGGGCACTGAGGGTGCCCCGTTGTGCCAGGAAAGTGTGGCTGGAGAGTTTGAGGCTGCTGGCTACGTGGTGTCCACAGCCAGGAAGCAGAGAGAGCCGGATGCTGGGGTTCTTTTTTTAAAGATTTATTTATTTATTATGATATATACAATGTTCTGTCTGCATGTACACCTGCAGGCCAGAAGAGGGCACCAGATCTCATTATAGATGGTTGTGAGCCACCATGTGGTTGCTGGGAATTGAACTCAGGACCTCTGGAAGAGCAGGCGGTGCTCTTAACCACTGAGCTATCTCTCCAGCCCCCGGATGTTTGTACTTTTAACAGGTCCTGGGGAAGGTGGTCCACCGGGACACTGAATCGCTCCTCCACCAGCTCCCTCCTGGGGCTTACTAGGAGAGAATGCTCTACCTCCCTATGCTCTCCGGGCCTCTTTCCTGTCCACCCTTGACCGGTGTGGGTAGCCGAGAGGCCTTGCAAAAAGATGAGTCCATTTGGGTCGAGGCTGCCTGCCAGGAGGGAATGGTCAGACCGGAAGTTGTGGTCTTTAAACTACACTCGTTCACAGAATGCTGTCAGCGTGTTCCTTTCCTGCCACTCTCTGGTACCCGGAGGCTGCCGTGCCATCTGGTGACTGAGATGTCACGACTCTGTTTTAGGAGGCTGTGGGGCGATGTATGAAATTCAGATCGAGTCGGAAGAATTTAAAGAGAAGAGGACTGTCCAGCAGCACCAGATGGTTAATCAGGTCAGTGGCTCCTGATGACCCTTTTCCCCCCTGGTCTTCAGCGTCTGAGGGCACAGCAGTGGGCACGCTAGTAATCACTGCCAGGCCAGGAGAAAGCGAGGCAGCCACTAGTATCCAGTCAGAGGACAGCAGTTGAGATCCTAGAAACCCAAAAGTAGAGACTCGCTAGGTTGAGATAGTGAACAAATGTGAATTCATTTAAAATTGACAGCAGGCCACTCCTTTTATAATACTAACAGTGTTGACTGTGTCTTTGGTTTGGATTTTGTTGTTGTGATTTTAAAGAGATGGTCTCATGTAGCCCAGGCCAGCCCTAAACTCGTTATGTAGGCGAGGGTGGCTTTGCACTTCTGACTCTCCAGCCTCTACCTCCCAAGTGCTGGTGCTGTGTGCGTGTGTGTGTGTGTGTGTGTGCGCGCGTGTGCGTGTGTGTGTGTGTGTGTATGTGTGCGCGCGCACGTGTGCGTGTGTGTGTTCGTGTGTGTGTGTGCGTGTGTGTGTGTGTGTGTGTGTGTGTGTGTGTGCGCGTGCGTGTGTGTTTATGAAGTGCTGGGATCAAACCTAGGGCTTGTGCACACTCTGTGAGAGCTCTACCTACTGAACTGCACCCCCAGACTAGTTTGGGTATTTCTTTAAGACTAGATCTCATGCAGTCCACACTGGTCTCAAACTTATTAGTTGAGGGTGACTTTGAACTTCTGACCCTTCTGCCTCCACCTCCAAAATGCTGGGTTTCTCACTGTGGCCATCATGCCCAGTTTATGAGGTGCTAAGGATGGAACCCAGGGCTTCCCGCCCACTAGGCAAGTGCTGTCCTAACTGAGGTGTGGCCTCAACCCTGGCTAGGGATTTCTAAGGCAGGGCGTCCACCTGATACAGACTTGTTTGGACTCAGGATCCCTAGTTGCTGCCTCCTGAGCAAGGTTACAGACACACACCACCATGCCTGGCCCACCCAGTGGCGTCTCCTGTCACACACTGCAAGCATAGACAGTGGTAAATGACATTTCTGTGGATTTCCGTGCATGTGTGTCCCGCAATGGGAACCTGTACCAGCTTTGAGTCTGGCCCTTTGTCTCTGAAGTCACCCCTTTGGACAGCTGTGTTTGGCGTCACCCTCAGAGGTCTGGTGCACTGTCAGGTGCTTTAGTTTTTGAAAAGCACAGCTCTGACCATAAACCCCTTTACCTTAGTTCACGTGTCCTTTACTGTCCTTGGAGGGTCCCCTCCCTCTGCGGTCCCTAGGGTCCCTTCCGCACTCGACTCAAAAGCTGCTTCCCATCCTCCTGGCTGGGCCCCAAAGCCCCTCTACTTTCTGACTCCCTCTTTTTAAACATTTTGTATTCTGTATTACTAGGGGTGGTGCGCACCTGCTGCAGCACGTATGTGGTTGGGGAAGAACTCGCCTTCCACTGTGTGGGTCCTGGGGATTGAACTCAGGTCACTAGGCTTGCCAGGTACCTTTCCACACTGGGCCATCTCACCTACCCCCCACCTCCCTCTGCCAGCTGCTGCTGCTGATTCTGACCTGTGTCCTGGATACATACACTCCTGACCCCTGTCAGCCCTTTGGCACTCTCACAGCCCTGTACCTTGGCTGTGGCACCTACAGCCCTCAGGCAGGCTGGTGGTTTGAGATAGGCTGTGATGGGGCAGTAGCCATTGGCCCCTCCAGATGTTCTAGCCCTGTGTGGCCTCGAAGCTTAGAGCACAGGGAGATGGGACTCCAGGCCTTTTTTACGTAGGCTCTGGGGTCAAGTTCAAATTGTCAGGCTTGCTTAGCAAGGGGTCTTACCTGGCAAGCCATCTTGCTGGCCCTCACAGTGACGTTGTTGGCTGGCCTTGAGTTCTTTTTTTGTTGCTCTGTTATTTCATCATTGTCCTTTGCTTTTCTCTCTGTCCCCAATCCCTAGTATTACACCATGTGATCAGCCATGCTTATCCAAGTTACTTTTTTGTTTTTCTCCCAAGACAGTGTCTCACTGTGTAGCCCTGCCTTTCCTGGAACTCACTATGTAGCCCAGGCTGGTCTCAGACTCACAAAGATCTGCCTGCCTCTGCCTCCCGAGTGCTGGGATTAAAGGTTTACACCACTATGATTGGCTTTCAAGCTGCACCTTCTTGCCCTTGGTACTTTTTTTTTTTTTTTTTTGAGGCAGCGTCTCATAGCCCAGGCTGGTCTTGAACTTGCTATGTAACTGGGCATGACCCTGAACTCTATTTGTTGTTAAGCACTGCGGATTGAACACTGCCTTATCTGCAGCCCATGATGATCCACCTGCTTCCACTCTCACACTTAGGGTGCTTTAAGCCAAGCCCATTCCCCAACTGGAGCCCCAGTTTGCTCAGCTGCCAGCGGTTCCTCTGGCTGTAGCAGGGAACATGTGACACTGACTGATGTGGATTGAGGAGCCTTGGGAGGTTTCACAGAGGTCAGGGGGAGGTGTTGGGAAGGAGTTGTGCACAGTGAACTGCAAAGCTTCCAGATCCAGAACCTGTCTGTGGCCTGAAGGCCTTTGTCTGGGCTCCCAGCTAGCTGCTATGGAAGTGTCCCACGGTAGTCCAGATGCAGAGACGGAAGTGGCCACTAGGGGGCATCCTGGCCCGCAGCAAGCCAAGGGAAGGCTTTTTCCAGGTTTGTTTCTGTTTGTCTGCAGAATTGAGACTTCCATGGCAATACAGAGTTGGCCTGGGGTGGCTCATGGGCTCCCAGCACAACGGCAGGACCAGTTAGGAACATGAGTAAAACCAGCTGTGGCCAGGACCACAGAACATCTGGGTCCATAGCCTGACCTATTTACTTGCTTGCTGACTTTGGACTGTTCTAACTCTATAACCCAGGTATTGTGTGTGTGTGTGTGTGTGTGTGTGTGTGTGTGTGTGTGTGTGTTAGTTATAGGCCAGAGGTCAACATCAGGTGTCCTTCCCAGTCACTCTCTACCTTTAAATATTTATTCATTTTAATTTTATGTGTATGAATATTTTGTCTGCATGAGTGTTCGCCTATTACATGACATCACATGTGCGTCTGGTGTACTCCGAGGTGAGAGGAGGGGGTCCGGTGCCCTCTGGGACTGGAGTTACAGAACCCAGGGCTTCAGCAGTGGTAACAAGCGCTCTGGACTGCTGAGCCCTCTCTTCAGCCTTGGCCTCAATTTCCATTAAGTTTTGGTTCAGGGTCTTCCTTCATTGCTGGGCTGGACTTGAACCCAGGAGCTCAGGCTACCACTCTGCCTTACCCTGGTAGCTGGGCTGTACATGCGCAGCACCACAACAAAGTTAAGTATTATTGAGTGAGAAAAAAAATTGTAAAGGGTGTGGTGGTGCACACACCTCTAATCCCAGCACTCGGGAGGCTGAGGAGGGCGGAGCTCCGTGGATTGGAGGACCCTGCTCTACGTAGGAAGTTCCAGGCCAGCCAGGGCTCCACAGTGAGACCCTGCCTCAAACAAAAACATATAAAAGGGAATGGGAGAGGCTTAGAGGCTAAAGTGCTTGTGGGCAAGTGTGTGAGGACCTGAGTTTAGATTCTCAGAACCCACATAACACTAGCTGCTGCTGTTCCAGACTTGTGTGACCACGCAGCATTTGTCAGTGCTGGGTATGGGTGTGTGTGTGTGTGTGTGTGTGTGTGTGTGTGACAACCCATCTTAACCTCAGCGCCTGGACTGCAGAAGCAGACAGTCCCTGGGGTAAGCTGGCTAGTTGACTGGCCCAAACAGTAAGCCCCGGGTTTGGCGAGACACCCTGCCAAGTGTGGTGGCACACGCCTTTAATCCCAGCACTTGGGAGGCAGAGACAGGTGGATCGCTGTGAGTTCAAGGCCAGCCTGGTCTACAAAGTGAGTCCAGGACAGCCAAGGCTACACAGAGAAACCCTGTCTTGAAAAACCAAAATCCAAACAAACAAACAAAAAGTGGAAGTGGCCAAGGAAGATACCCAGTGTCAAACTCAGGCCTGCAGATACCAGTGTCAGACAAAAAAATATTTTGAAGGAAAAATTGAAACATGTGCAAAGTAGCCTTCAGTCAGAACCAGATAAAATACTCTGTAGCCAACATAAAGACACTAGAACTGACTGTGACATCTCTTTCTCAGGCACTAAAAGAAGAGATCAAGGGGATGCACGGCCTTCGGATATTTACCTCTGTCCCCAAGTGCTGACCACGCCCGGGCTACGTGACTGCTGATGCTTGAAACCTAGGTGCACTAAGCTCACCGCAACCTTCCAGGAAAATCCCCTGCCAAAAAAAATGTATCTATTTTTGTTCATAGACATTTCTATATTATAATTATAGGAGATATGTTATCTATTTAGAGTTAATTAAAGGCCACGGATACCTACTGCTCACAGCAGGCCGTGTCATGAAACAGCAGCCTTTGTTTACAGTGGTTGTGTGTTCGTCCTACTACTGGATACAGAGTGAAGGCCAGAGTTTTGGGTTATTTTCTTTTTGAGACAGGGTCTTACTGTGCAGCCCTGGGTGGCCTAGAACTCACTATTTAGACCAGGCTAGCATGAACTTACAGAGATCTGCCTGCCTACTGCTTGGATGAAAGGCATGTGTCACCACACCTGACCCCAGAGTTTTGGTTCTATAAAGTTATTTTAAAGTTATTTCCCTCCCTTGCTTCTCCAAGAATGACAAGGAACCCCCAGTTTCTCATCCCCTGGGGAGGAGAGGAGGAGTGTGGCGTGCCTAGACCTGGGTTTGAAGGCCTCATCCTCTGCATCTGGTAGGAAGCAGGTTTGCCAGGAGCTGTGCTGTCTCTGCTAGCCTTGCACACACACTCACCCTGGGCTCTGGGTGTGAGAGAGACCGAGAAGCTGGAGCACCCTTTCTAGATACCAGGGCTACTGAGTCTGGTGCTTCCACCGTGGTGGGCAGAGTGTGCAGGGTGATTGACCTCTAGCCCCAGGGCCTGCCTTGTTCATGTGTTTCCAGAAGCTGGTTCACCAGCGAGCCCCCAAATCCAATGGCCATCTCTTTACCTTTGCTCTGAAGTCTGACTAGTTCATAAAAGTTTGGTCAATGCCTGCTGCAGGCATCGAGGATCACTGCAGGAGTCGCCCAGCCTCCGCATCTTACTGAATAGCTTCTGGGTTTGTTTGTTTTTTTTGTTTTTTTAGATGTATTTATTTATTTATTTATTACATATACAGTGCTCTGCCTGCATGTAGACCTCCTGGCTTTCAGAGCATCAGATTTCACTATAGATGGTTGTGAGCCACCATGTGGTTGCTGGGAATTGAACTCAGGACCTCTGGAAGAGCAGTCAATGCCTTTAACCTCTGAGCCATCTCTCCAGCCCCCTTGGTTTGTTATTTTTGAGACAGGGTTTCTCTATGTGGCTGTCCTAGACTCAATTGGTAGACTAGGCTGGCCTCGATCTCTGCGATCCACCTGTCTCTGCCTCTGGAGTGATAGGCTCAAAGGCATGTGACACCATACCCAGTGATAGCTTTTTAAAATCAGTGTCTGGGTGTGCATGCATGCAAGCGTGTGCATGCGTGCAAGCAGTGCACATGTGGAGGTCAGAGGAAACTTATCGAGGTTGGTTCTTTCCTTCTACTGAGTCCTGGGGACTCACTTCAGGCTTGGTGGCAAGCACTTTTGCCAGCTGAGCCATCTCCCTAGCTGTATCTCTAGGTGTCCTGAGCATCTAAACTCAAGTTCTTACATCTGTGTGGCAAATTGCTTAATCTTTCCAAGTTTAGACCAAAGTATGCAAAACTGTCTAGGGCCGAGGTTTGGAGGGCTCTGATGTGGTCCTCTTTGAGCACACCTGTCCCTGGCCATGGAGACAAGGCACCTGTCACAACAGGCTCACGTTTGTCTGAGTTTGTCCCTAGCCTGTGCCAGGATATAACATGTGCCAGCAGTAACAAGGAAGAGCAGGCTTGAGGACACTGGGGGCGTAGAATCCGGGTATGATTGGGAAGATGGGAAGGTTGGCAGAGTGGCAAGCTTTGATTTTTGCGGCACTTACAACTTCAGCTCTGGCAAACAGCTGAGGAGCACCATGCTGGAACACCAGGGAGGCCAGGGCAAGACACAGCCTTGGCACTGGTAGTGACACAAGGCCAGGTGGCTAACCAGGGGCCCCGAAGGGAGAGCCTGCAGGGGTAGTCACTGTTTGGACACTGCAACTCAGTGCCATGATCTATAAAGTTCATGCTTGAGAACCGTGCAACTGAGTCATAAGAAAATTGCTGGGCCCGGGAGGTGGCTCAGCTGGAAGAGATGCTGGCCCCCAAGCCTTACACATGCACTAAGACCCACACCTCTCCCAGCCTCCTCCCACCCGATATGATAAAAGGAAAAAAATTGGAAAACCCATCATGGTTTAAATTCATGACTGTTGGGCCGTGTTCAGGGCAATCCTGGGTGCATGTGGCCTATGGCTGTGTGTTGTACACATCTGGTAGGCTGTGCTGAGAGTTGATGCTCTTGGGGTGATCAGAAAGACTGCAGTGCAGGCTCCCGGGACACTGAAGGCTACCAGCCATGGGCCCCAAGAGCAGAGGGTGTCAGGGTAGTCCTTCAGCGAGATCGGTGAGGACTGGATTCTCTGGCCTGCCCAAGGACAGCTCTTTGGAGGAACAAGAGCACAGATAAGTGAATGGTGTACAAGTCAAAGTGAAAAAGTCATCTTTACTCCCAGAAGTGTGTGTGTGATGGGACACGGGATGGATGGATGGCACGATTGGGCCAAGGTGGACCCGAAAGCTGGGGATGAGAAGCTATGGGGTGGGATGTGGTCGGGCCAGCCATGTGGCACATCCCTGAGCTGTTACACGGGGGTACAAACCGAGAGAGAGAGAGAGAGAGAGAGAGAGAGAGAGAGAGAGAGAGAGAGAGAGAGAGAGAGAGAGCCACACCCTGGAGCAGAGATGGGTGTGTTAGGGAATAAGCTGACATGGAGGATGGAGGTGAGGACTTCCGGGGGAAGGCTTTGCAGGGGTGGTCAGCAGGGCCATCTGTCTGCACAGACTGCCACAGGTGGGGGGGCGGCTAGCCTGAGCTGGAGCTGCACACGGTTTTCCCAGGCTTGTCTGGCATTCTGGGGGTGCTGACTGAACAACCGCTGGTTGTGAGGGTTGGACGCCTCTTCAGTTCTTCAAGGTCAAGCAGCTTGCAAGTCCACCAGCAAAACTTTCAAAATAATGTTGTGTCAGCTCTTTGGGAACTTCACACTCTCCTCTCCACACTCACTTCCCTCCCCAACAGACTGTGTTTTCTTCCCGTCAAGTCCATGTGTGTTGCTCGTCCACCACCCTTGGGAGTGGGCGGAGCCATTAAAGAAGATGGACCCTCCCTCTTCTTTAGCTACTAAGATGCCAGTAGCTCAATGGAGTGTTCAGATTTTTGCCAGCTTCTCCCTTCTCACGCTGGGGTTTTGTCTGGCTTGACCCTCTACAGGTTCTGGGCACGCTGTTACAACCGCCACTGGGTTCATTTGTGCAAGTGCTCCCCTGGGCCTGGAAAACACCAGTTCCTTGAAGTTTTCCACCACACCTGCCTCTTACAAGCGTTCCATTCCCGCTTGCAAAGACCCTGTAGGCCCCCAAACACTGAAGGCTAATGTCAATACTCCTGGTAACCCGGTCACGCTTGACAGTAGTACCACACTTGAACCACAGAGCATGGGAAAATCAAACTGGTACTTTCCTGAAAGCTTCACCCCTGTTGACTAGCTTTCATAGCGCCACCAGGTAGGGATGCTAGTTGGGAGGAGCGTAAGCACCTGGCTGCGAACTCCATCATCAGCAACAACTGGCCTGGCAAATGTGTGTGTGCATATACATACATACATATATGCATATACATATATACATACATATATACATATATACATATACATACACACACACACACATATATCATGGGAGTAACCAGCTGCTTTCTGATCAGCTCTAAGGGCCAACCCATGAGGTAGGACCCATGTCCGGCACTGCTAATGGTGCCAAGAACATGTGGCTAGATAGGTCCCAGGTCCCAGAGGAGAGAACCTACTATTCTGCTAAAATCAGTTGGTTTTTTCCCCGTCAGACAGGGTTTCTCTGTGTAGCCTTGGCTGTCCTGGAACTTGCTCTGTAGACCAGGCTGGCCTGGAACTCACAAAGATCCACCTGCCTCTGCCTCCCAAGTTCTAGGATTAAAGGTGTGTGCCGCCACCACCTGGCCAAATCAGTGGTTTTTTAACCTTTGTAATTCTATGACCTTTCAACACAGTTCCTCATGTTATAGTGACCCCCAACCACCCAATTATCATTGCTAATTCATTTTGCTACTAAAATGAATCATAACGTAAGTATCTGTGTTTTCCAATGGTCTTAGTGACCCCTGGGAAAGGACAACAGTCAAGAACCACTGTGCTAATAGACATAGTATCAAAGTGCCTCCTAACGGCTTGCTGCTATACCCATAGATTGGAATATCGCTACACCTACCTGCATCCGGGCAGCGGTTTCTTGCAGCAAAAGTGCTCAGAGAGGCCAGGACCCTGGGATCCTTTGGAGCTGACAGTTCAGTTGTACACTGCCTAATATCGCTAGGAACTGAAAGCAGGCTCTCTGAGCTGCAAGTGTTCTTAACTGCTGAGCCATCTCTCCTGTCCCACCCCCCTCAGAACTTTTAGTAAGGTTGTTGACCAAGTAGGGTAGCGAGGTAGGGGTGATGAGACGAAGATCAGGATGGGCCAGGAGGACGAGCTTAAAGAGACGCTTAGCCAAACCTCAAATGCTGTTGGAAGCAGAAAAACATCAGCAAAGGGGCGGGAGGAGCACTGAAGAGATGGGTCAGTGGCTGCTCTTCCAGAGAACCTGGGTTCAAATTCCCAGCACCCACATGGAGGCTCACAACCACCTGTCCCTGCAGTCCTAGTAGATCCAACGCCCTTCAATCCTCTGAGGATACCAGGCACGTGGTGCTAGATCTGCTCGCTGGGACATTTTGGGCTGAGGAAATGGGAGACGAGGGTGACCGTCAGCTAGCTCAGAATTGCCCCCAAACCCAGAACCACAATGCAGCCTGGGCTAAAGGAATCCCTCCCCACTTTCTCCAGGGGCAGCAGAACCGGGGGCCAGCTTTGCAGCTCATTACCGTGTCAGGGCTGCCAGAGCCCAGCAGGATGCAGCAACTCTCAGCAGTTGTACAGTGGAAGTGTGGACAGCTGAATTCCAGATTGACAGGGGCTGATACAGGATGCTCTGGAGAACAGTCTGTGGCCTCATCTACTGAGATGGCAGGCTCCTCATTGCCCCCTGAAGTAGGCTTCCTAAGGGTGTCTATAATAGATTCCAGAAAGGCTTGTCTGCACGGTACCTCATGTCACAAAGTAATCCTGGTTCAAGGTGAGATGGGGGAAATAAAGAGCTTACACAGAATTTGAGTGCAAAAAATAAATATAAAATTTATTAAAACACCCACAATATTTTAAAGATGCCAGGAGTAATACAGTTCACAAACCCAGTTGTTTGTGTAAATTATAATAAAATACAAATCAAAAAAGGATACATACTTGCAATTTCTAGGCACCCTAAATTAAATTTACTGAAACACTGGGGGAGAAGGAAAGGGGAAGGAAGGCGGTAGCTCAGGAGACAAACCAATAAACTGGAAGGAAAATATTAACAAAAGGTAAAAATTATACAAAATAAAATTATCAGCATAAATTTACTGTACTAAGATATCTACAGTTTAATAATACACATCCTATTGCCTTGAGACACTGCAAAAACCTACCATTCATCCATCAACCCCAGATAAACTTCATTTCAAGTAGCCACAGTTTACAAAGTCAAGACGGAATATTCAAGTATGGTTGTTAAGTTCACCTCCATTGGAAGCCAGGTAACCAAACAGGAATTCAAAGAGATAAGAAATAAAACACATCCAAAAGCTACAAGGGTTCTTGATCAAGTCTAAAGCATTAGTATGCTGTGAGACAGCCGGTCCTTGCTTCTTTAAACACAAGAAAAATCAATGACATCACTCTTGTCTGTCTTCCCCCCTCAAAAGAAAAAAAAAACCCAAACCCCAAAACAAAACAACTATCGGAATCAAGAAAATTTGGGATGTCCAGATGAGCCAATTAGTATCTGAAGTCCCCATATGAAGAGTGAGGGTCCCCCCTGAATGCGGGCAGTCAGAGCGAGGAGAGCGTGAACGACACCCTACAGAAAGCATCCCTGATATCAAAACAGAAGCGACCGAGGAGCAGGATGAACAACTCGTCAATCCTTAGCCACAGAGCCCAGAACTCGGCTTCTGTGCTGAGGGCTCCACTTTGCCCTCTCAGGCGGCACTGCGCACGCTACGCGCACGTGGGTGGAAGTGGGGCTGTGAGCCTGGGTTGGGTATGCACCTCCAATGTGTTATCTTGGTCCAGGGTATATGGTGAAGAAGTAGGCCTGGTAGGACAGCAGATAAAACAGTGGTGCTGTGGAAGTTTTCAAATGACAGCAACCACGACAGAAAGCTCGATGAGACGGGCAGAGGAGATTCACATTCTAGTCACAAGCAAAACCTAAGAGAAGGAAAACAAAATCCAGCCACACTCCTTCCTCTAGGCACTCTGCCATGTTACTGCTTAAGAGTGAGCCAAGATAATGACCCCAGGTGTGTCAAGGTCAAGGGAGATGCCCAGGGGAACCACCTGTGAGCATCATACCCTCATGGACTCTAAGTTGTCACAATGTCCTGTTTTTGAGGTATTAAAAAAAAAACTGTGACAGTGGATGACGTTCTTAAAATTTAATCAGCTTATGTGGACACAAGGAGTTTAGCACCAACTAAAAGCGGCCCTGGTGGCATCGAGGGACAACGAAAGCACCTGCCTTTAGTCTGAGCACCAGGAGCTACCAGTGAGTGGCAAGAAATCAAAGGCTTGCCCATCCCGTCCCTGCCGGGGCCAGGTGAAGGCACTCCCCCTGGACCACGGCCTGTCCCCTTTAGGATTAGCACCTGGGCCACAGGAGAATCCCTGCCATACTACAAGAGGCAGGGGCCCTGACTCTCCTTCCTCAGAGCCACACCCCCTCCTGATCTTGCCTGAGAAGATAGCACAAACCCACAGTGCCCACCCAGACAGGCAGGCCACTGCTGTCCTTGCAAGAAGCTAGCTGCCTTTTCCATGTGCCGAGCTTTGGCCACCACGGGGGCGGGGGGGGGGGGGGGACGACAACAACAACAAAAACAAACCCAGAACACTGCTCGGAGCAGACACAGCGCGGTAAACGGAGGTCTAGGAAGACAGCACCAAAAGAGAAGGGAAGAAAAGCCCAGACGAAGCCCACCTTGTTTTTGGTTGGTTGTGGTTTCAAACGTTGATAGCACCTCAGGGAGAGACAAGATCAGGGACAGTCACATTGAAACACCATAGCACCGTGTATTAGACTATTTCAGTTCATAAAAATGCTTCCAAGTCCAGAAAACACACTTCAGTAACAAAAGGAAAGAGATCGGTTGAGGCACATCAGGGATATATCAGTTTTCCACCAGCTTGGCCTTGCTTTGACATCTTGAGGCAGTCAACAAAGTCTCCTCGCTCAGTGACACTGGGCTTCTGGCTACTGTCAACCACGCTCACAGATCCGCTATGAGGCAACAGAGCTCTACTACTTCTGACCTTGCTGTCTAGCATTCTACAACCCCTAGGGTCTGCAGAGGACTGCTTCCTAACGCAGCAGGAGGGAGGCCCGGAAAAGGCAAAGCAGCACCCAGGAGAGCTGGGGGTGGGCTGCTTAGGCCCCACTAAAAACCAGACTTCAAACTCCCCCCATCAATCCATGTGACCTCCCCCCCCCTCCCCCAGTGGCACTGACAGGGCGGTTTCTCCAGCTAGCACCAGTTACTTTGTGAGAACCTGCTGCAAAATTATTTTTATTCTAAAAGATCTCTTGGGATAGGACTTCAAAAGTCCTCTCGCACACAGCAGGCAAGGAGAACAAAAACAAAGGAAAGGAAAGGAAGCAGAGGTGGTGTGGGCTGTGGCCACGGGCGGCAGCACACTAGGAGCGGCCGATCATCTCCCTGCTATCAGGGTACCCTTAAATCTCGCTCATGCTGTCAGGTTCTTGAGTTGCAATGGCTTTTTTTTTTTTTTTAATTTTTCTTTCCTCTTCTCGTGATAAAAAAATGTCTTGTCAATCATCTTCAGGACTTAAAAAAATGATAGTGCCAGTAAAAAATAAAAATTTTGATTTTTCTCTTTAAGAAGCCTTCAGCAGCAAGGGGTGGGGGGTATAGAAGTGTGCATAGTTACGTCTTAAATACACATCTAAAGCATGCTCATTTCAATGACAGGTTTGAGGTAGGTTATACATGTAGTGTGTGAAAATCAGCAGGGCTCAAGCACTGCCGCAGCACGGCGCCCTCAGGCAGTGCTCGCTAGGACCTGAACGGTCAACACAGAACACCTCTCGCCTCACCTCACAGCAGCCTGCTTCCTGGCCTAGAGCTTATGAACCAAGGCTGTGCAGGTTTGGGGGATGGGATGGGCACCACATGCTTTTTCAGCTGGTACTGGTTTCTCTGTTCATCTAATGGCTTTGCTACCAGAGGGTGAGGAGGGTTGGAGCATACTGAATACACGTCAGAGATCCACACACTGCCAACGTCAGAGTCATCTGGGCCACACTCGGGACCTTGCAAGCCAACAGCCAACCTGGGGCTTCCGTGGGCCGTATACACGGTCACATTCTCCAAATGCTTTTCAAAATATCATATTTTAAGATTATTTAAAATGAAGTTTTTCAAGGCACCCCCCGCATCTACCTAAGCACGGAGTCAGATGAGACCTGCGTAAAAGTACTGATGCGATTAAGCAAAATAGCATTTAAAGGACCCAACTCTCCCTCAAAACTAGAAAATTAGCATGCGCCTTAAAGACTCTGACACCTTGAGCTTGTCAGACAGAGGGCCAGAGGCTTGCCTATAAATCTGAATCTGAGGAATTCTAAGTCCTGACAAGCTCTTGGGTTATTTATTTCAAAAGCAATAATATTTCATTTTTTTGTCCTGTAAAATAATTGTGACTTTACAGAATATGGTAAAGGTGGATTGACAAAGCACAGTAAATATTCAGCTACTATTTACAGTTTCTCCCACAATTCCATGTTAAAATGTACTTTTTATTCTCTTCAAGTTGCTGTTTAAATCTAGGCAAAAGTGCTTTAAAAAAATCTTTCACTATTTACAGTTAAAACCAGACCACAAAAATGCTCAGGACACCTGTTAGCCACTCTCTGCCAGTGCTCCCGAAGGGCTCCAGGCAACACAAGGCCGCTGGGCTCTCAGCTCTGGCACAAGGCACCACGAAGCTCGGGACTCAGACTTGCCTTCAGCATTGTCATGGGATTGCTACGCTCAGCTTATGAAGACCGAACCTGGCTAGACCTACTCGCTGACTGCCGTCTCGGGGCTTGGCTGCCACTCTGTGTGTGTCCCGATGATGAAGGCCCCCCACTCACCACACGCGTCCACACGAGCAGCCTGTTAACATGGCTAATGGCATCGGGGGCAAAAAAACGAACACGCCATGAAGTCTGACTCCTCCAGACAAGTGCCGCTTCCACCTGTCAGGCCCAACCTCTCTCAGCAATGTCACGGAAATTAAAGCACCAACATTCTCATTCTCAAAGAACCAAATCAATGCACCAGGATTTTAGAGTGGGCGTGTGACATGGGAGGTAAGAAAAGGGAGGAGGGAAAAGAGAAAGATCCAATGGAGAACTGGCCCCCTCGAAGGAGGAAAAGCATAGCAACCTGTTGAAAACGCCTGACCCTTGCACTTTAAATGAAGTGTAGGCCACGCCCTGTGAAGGCTGGGAGGACTGCACCATTGTCCCTTGTGAAGATCCAGGAATAAGGATGACGTGTGACCTGCCATCACACTGGCTTGCTGAGCTCTGGCAGGATGCTACCTGCCCTGAGAGTCAGAAAAGTCCCAGCGCAATACTACAGCACCAGGCTCCAGCACCGCACAGCACCGCAGAGCACCACATAGCATGCTGGCTCTTCACAGCTTGGATTTCAACTTCTTGTTTTTAAAGATACAGTAGCCCTTTTTCAGTATCAACAAACTTTGGGGCGATTTTTTTTAAAAAAAATTGCCACTAAGCTTCCTTCAGCCCAGTACTGACTGGCTTTATCACTAAGATGGAACAGGGCTCCTAGGAGCTCTCAACTCCTGCTCCAGCGTGAGGTGCTGCCTAGCGACCCGGGACATCGTATGACTTGATAAATAACGGACAGAGAGGATTCAGTGTGGAGACTAGCGAGCTTGCAACTGTCTACTTCCAACCTGGTTTCCAGGGACGTCGAACACCAGCATCTCCAGGCCAGGCCCCCAGATGTCTATCTACAGCTTCTCCCACTCCACAGAGGGGAACAGGGTGGTCCCCAAAGGCTCCCCAGCCTGTGGGAAGGAGGGCTAGACCAGGGCTACATGCTAACCTTGGTTTGTTGGGGGCAGATGGCTGGGAGAACCTGCAGCTCCCAGGAGGCCAGGCTCACCAGGCAGGAAGCGCTGCTGGCCTTTCCCGCCCATCTGTAGCCATCACTATTGTTGCTTTTTTTAAAAATCCAATAAATACACATTTTTAAATGGAATTTAAAACTACGCTCCTTTGTGAAAGGACACTATAAATTTTCTTTCCATTATTGTGATATACAAGGATAAAAATTTAAAAACAAAGAAAATAAAAGCCCCTCAAAACAAGGGGGAAAAATAAAACAATGTGGAGATATAAATATTAAGATCACGAAAAAAAAAAAAATCACCCGACAGCCGTAGTTTCTTCTTCAAAGTGCTGGGGAAGTAGGAGAGGAGGGGCGGGTCAGTTTCTGAGGTTTGGACCATAAATACATATATATGATAGGCATATCCATATATGTAGATATAGAGAGACTTCTGCACCCCCAACCCGCCCCCGGGCATGAGGGCAAAAGCACCACAGAGGCAGCTCGGGCCGGGCCCGACGCTGAGGTACGCTGGCTCCCGGCACCTAGATCCAGCGGCTGTAGGGGCCAGTGACCTTTGTGTAGGCGTAAGAGGACACGGTGACCGCCGAGTCTGTGGGCATGGCCATCGCCTGCCGGGTGGGGACAGCCCCCTTCTTTTCTTTGTGCTGGGGCTCAGCTGCCATAGCAGCCCCCCATTTGCGCTTCTTCCCGTAGAGCTTGGCCTCCTGCTGGCCCAGACCCAGGCGTGCGGCCTCCTCTTGCCGCTGCCGCGCCCGCTCCGCCAGCTGCTTCATCTTGGCCTCCCAGAGTGCCAGGCCGTGGTTGGGCTGGTTGAGGTTCTTGTGCTGGTAGAAGACCAGCGAGATGCGGGTGGGGTGGCAACGGTTGGGTTTTTTGAGTGGCGTGGTGGCATGTAGCTCCCGCCGGGCACACTCGATGAGGATGGAGCAATGGGCAGGGGCCACAGCCACGCCACCGATGTTCTCATCCAGGAAGTTGTGTTCGCTGTCTGACCACAGCTCTTCCTCTTCCTCTTCCACTCCCAGGCCACTTTTCTCTTCCTTCAGCACCCCCTTGCTGGGGGGCTCCTCCTCCGCGGTCCCCTCCTCCAGAGCGAAGGGTTCCCATAGCTTCTCTTCTGACTTCAGGGCCCCAAAGAGCTTCTCGCCAGAGCCCAGGGGCATGCCAAAGGCTTGCCAGGCTTTGTCCAGCTGGTTGGCGCCCGGTGTGGGAACCCTTCCTTCCTCTACTTTCACAGGGGTCCACAGCTTGTCTTGGAACCCAGGACTACCTTTCAGAGCAGAGTTGAAGTCACCCGTTCCCATCCCCCATGGCTTCTCAGTCAGGCTGGGACCAGTCAAGGCCGAGGTGCCGTTCCCAAACTTGCAAGGGCTCCATGGCTTGCCTCGGAGCCGTCCTCCGGGGTGGGGGGCCGACTGCTGACCATCACCCGTGAACAGTCCCCACTGGCTTTCCGGGAAGTGTGAAGAGGTGAGACAGCCGGCCCCAAAGGAATTGAGCTTGTCGGGAACAATGGTGGGGCTGTCCCCAGAGGAGAACACCCCCCAGCTGCCACCCACACTGTTAGTCCTCTTGGGGGACATGCTTGGGCCTCCTGAGTACTGTCCCCACAGATGACTGGGTCCCCCATTCTGAGACGCCTCGGGCAAGGGTGTTCTGCCGATCTTACTGGAGTCTCTGGGTACAGGCTCAGCCTGGGTCAGAGGGTCTACTGGCTCTTGCTTGATGGATCTGTTGTAGCAACTGGGGCTCTGAGCAAAGGGAGAGGGGTCCCTGGATGCTGCTGGGTGGAGCTGGGAGACCTTGGGTAGCAGATATTCCTTGGGGCCCGGGTAAGCAGGCTGCTGGTGGTGCGGGGCATGGTGGCGGGTGTCTGTGGGGACAGCCTGGCCTGGCAGCTCGGCAAACTCAGCACCACCGTAGGCCGGGTTCAGGCTGTTGTGTAGAGCATGGAGGTCTGGCTTCTTCTCAAAGCTGCCTCCGCCGCCCCCGTGCCCCCAGGCGCCGGGGCCCAGGAACTGGGAGGGGAAGACAGGGCTGCTAGATGGAAAGCCGTAGTAGCCGAAGGAGGGGAGCGTGTACTTGGAGTGGAAGCCGTTGACGGAGGCCAGGCCAGGCTGCGCGTAGCGGGAGTGGTAGGAATACACACTGCTCATGCTGTAGGGGTCGGAGGGCCGGCAGCTGCCCAGCACCGAGTAGCTCTCCACCACCGCGTTGCCGCTGTACTTGAAGGAGCTGAAGTGGTTCTGGGGCTCCACCTTGAGGGAGGGTTTCAGACTTGGCTGGGACAATCCACCCTTCAGAGACAGGCCTGGGGAAGGCAGGAGGCAAGGAGGAACGACACGGTCTAAGTGTAGAGTTCAGGGGATGGAGCCTCCTTCCCTGTCTGAGAGGCGCAGGATGGACGAGGCGCTGAGATGAGCTCCCTGGGCATCCCACGCGGCGCGCAGAGAGCCCGTCTCCCCTCTGCCACCACTTACTGTCTGACCCCAGAAAACGCCTCGGTTCCAACGGAAGCTCTTCTTCCCCAAGTGTGGGGAAGGGAGGAATGGGAGCTCAGGCACCCAGCCCACTTCCCACCCATGGGCCCTGCCGTAGTGCTCTTCTCCCCACACACAGCAAGGGCATGCTGCAGAAGCCAACTGCTCCCGCCCGGGTGCTTCACAGGACATCTCTCTGAAGGACAGAATGAACGGCCTCAGGACCGTGCTGCCTAAAGGCTGGGGGAGGCCCCTTGAGGACAGGGCCCATCCTGTGCTGGTGGCACCCCCTGGCTTACCTGGATCAGTGGTGACGCCAGCCAACTCCAGGGCTTCCTGCTTGATCTTCTCTGGCGTGCTCAGCTTCTCCTTCTGCAGCTTCTTCTTCTCGGCCGCCGCCTTCCTGGCTTCCAGCTGCCGCTGGCGGCAAGACTTGGCAGGCTCGGGCAGACGCCGGACCTCTCTAGGGAATGCCGTGAGCACCTGGATGGCCCCGCTGCTCACCTTGGCGCTCTGGTTCTCCTCACTGCCAAACTCATCCGTGCTGGCCATCTTGTACAGGGGCAGCACGTGCAGCTGCTCATCCTCGGGGATCTGGCCCACGCAGCGATTGTCTTCCTTGGTCAGGGTACAGACCTGCCCCACACGGGGAGAGAAGGCGTGGGGTGAATCCATGCTTCAAGAGAAGGGTCTGAGCTCCCAAACATGTCACCCCCACGCAGACCTACCATCAGCCCTCTGCCTTGTCCCATCACACGCTCGTGACCACTAAGGCTCTAAAATCTGACAACGTGCGGCTCAGTGTGGCTGCGCTGGGGCCAGGGCGCCTGCCGTTCCTGTAGCCCACCACTGCCGCCATTATGCCACATTGACCACATCGACCACTGAGCTTTTTGCTTCTAGAATAACCTTTCTTTTTATTAAGAATGGGCCGGGCGTGGTGGCACACGCCTGTAATTCCAGCACTTGGGAGGCAGAGGCAGGCGGATTACTGTGAGTTCGAGGCCAGGCTGGTCTACAAAGTGAGTCCAGGACAGTCAAGACTAACACAGAGAGACCTTGTCTCAAAGAAACCAAAAAAAAAAAAAAAAATTATCTCAGAAAAAAAAAAGTTGTAAACATTAGTTCCACACACATGCACTTGTATGTAATACTTTTGGATGACCAACTAGGATAGCATGCACATTTTTTAAACATAGCACGAATATTTCTTGTACACGAATCTTCTAATACAATTTACACCTCCCCAACTCGTATACTCCACATTCGACTGCCCTTAGCCTCGTGCCTGCCTTCTCTATGAGCAAGAGGCAAAAGGAGCTGGAAAGATGGCTCAGTACTGGCTGCTCTTCCAAAGGTCCTGAGTTCAAGTCCCGGAAACCGCGTGGTGGCTCACAACCATCTATAATGGGAACTGATGCCCTCTTCTGGCACGCAGGCTCTGCATTGCAGACAGAGTATTCATATATATAAAAGAATAAATCTTTTTTAAAAAAAGCAGCAAGAGAAATGGGAAGATGTCCAACCTCTTTAGTGTGTAAGAGGCACACCTCACTTAATCAGGCAGACTGACAGGGTCCTGCGCTTCAGGAAACAGAACAAGTACTAAACACTTGCGACCGTCACTATCTCCACCCTGGGACTTCCAGAAGGAACCGTTTCTGAACAGAGCGGCAGGGATCCTTCATGGCTTATGGACGGAAAGTGTGGGACTCGCTAACTGCCCACCTGTAAGGGAACTGGCTAAGTAGTTGATATGAGAGGTTCGGCACATTTAAACATAGATCTATACCCACTGACACAGAGAGCCCGACTTCCCGCTAGTTAAGAAGCACGCCATAGGACCACAGGCGACACGCGGTTACCCCATGTAGGGGGGGTTGTATCTAGCTGTGTATGGCCGTGGTCGTGCGCAGAGCTGCAGAAGGGATGGCCGCCACATGCTGACTGTGGTTATCCACACCAGCTTTCAGACAAGGGTTTTTAAAAGGTGACGACGATGACGGTTATTATACATGTGTTTGTGTCTGTGTGTGAAGTATGACATACGTGTCACAGAGGCCAAGAGCATCTCAGGTCCTCTGAGGGTGAAGATGGAGAGCTCACTGAAGTAGTTTACTGAGAAACAAACTGAGGGTCTTTGGAAGGGGTAGCAAGTGATCACTGCTAAAAGCCACCTCTCAATCCCCAACTCTAAAAGTTTTTATACTGAAGGGTTGAGGCAGATGGCTCAGTGCATAAAGTTATTGCTGTGCAAACAGAGGACCTGAGTTCAAGCCCCAGGACCCACACAATGAGCCAAGCGAGGCTGGATCCCATCTTACTGGCCATCCAGATTAACCTAATTGCCCAGCTGCAGGTACCAAAGAAAGACCAACTCAAAAACGACAGTAAACCCTGCAAAAGCAGACAGCTTCATAGAACACCAGAGGTTGACCTTTGACCCTCAATGCAAATTGAACCCAAGTGCAAACACAGCTACCCACATGCGCAGGCCCACTTGCCTACATAAATGTACACCGCCCCCCCCCAGACATGTTTTCTCTGTGTAGCTCTAGCTGTTTGGGACGCTCTCTGTAGACCAGGCTGGCCTCAAACTCAAAGATCCATCCACCTGCCTCTGCCTCCCTGAGTGCTGGGATTACGGTGTGTGCCATGGCGCCTGGCTACACATGTACAAATTTTAAGACATGAAAACTTGCAGGGCCCCTCACTTTATCTTAGGGAGCCTGCCCTCTCTAGCATTTCATGTCTGGGCCCCCAGCCTTTTCCTTCAGGCTCCCAAGGCCCCACAGTCCTGTCTGAACTGGATCCAGCTGAAAAGCAAGCACAGCGGCGGCAGCATTCCCTTGAGGGGGGGTCTCCACCTCAGTCAGCAACGGCCGTCTCTCTTCTCCAGCGCACACACGCCTGTGGAGATGATCCACTTGTACTCTTTGAACCTTTCTCTTGCCTGCTCCTTCTACAATCTATACAGCCTAGCAGGCGTTGAGGAAGAATTTCCCATTGTCACCCCCAAACCTCATCTTGTTGTTCTGCTCAGGAGAGGCACATATATAGGCTCTGACGGCTCACGCACCTCACTTGCTGCTGTGAGGGCTTTCTCTGAGGAGGGGCTGGCCATCTTACCAACACGACCTAGAGCTCCAAGAATCCAGTCTCTACCTCCCTCCCTATAATGAGCAAAACCTGGCTCTCTCCGCTGGACCTAGGCTTCCTTACCACAGTGCACCCGTTGTAGAGGTTATGTTGGTCCTTGTGGGCGTGGGCACAGAAGTCCATGCAGGCCGTGACCCCTGAGAAGGGCCGCCCTTCCTTCCGTCCCAGGCGGCAGTCGATCGCCACATCCTCATTGGTCACCTGTGTGAACGGCCAAGAACAGCTGCTCAGGAGGCTGCACCTGGGATGCCGGGCTTAGAAGCAGGTTAAGGGTCACATCTGTCTTGTGAACCTGAGCCACAAGAGGAAGGTCTCCCACTTGAGAGGCCCTAGTCCCGAAGGAATCTCTCTCTTCTGAGTTAGCTCAGGCGTGCTTGCCTAGATAGACAGGAACTCAAGCCTCCATGGGGGAAGCTAGGCCAGAGGCACCCGAGGACCACCGGGAGCATGAGATGGGAGCTAGGGGTAGACGGGGAAAGCAAGGCGTCTCTGAGACACACAATGGCCCCAGGAGACCTCTAGGCTTAGCGCTTTAAGAACACAAAGGTGACCACTCCCACTTTCCAACATCAGGAAACTTGAGGGAAAACGCCATGGGACAGACAAAGGCCCCGGCTCCAGTACCTGGTTCTGATAGGCCTGGGGGGCCAGCCGCTTATATAGGGGAGCAACTTCGGTGGCCAGGTCCTGGAAGCTATTCCGGAGCACTTCCTCCTGCAGAGAGAACAGTTAAGAACATTCAGGACTGCCCTGGCTGGCAAACTCCCTGGCAGAAAGGAACCTTACCAGATCCATTGCTGGGCACCACTGGGAAGGCAGGAAGCCAAGGGTCTGCAGGGTTTCACAGTGTTCCTCTATCATGTCCATTTTAAAGCTGGGGACGCTGAGGCTTGCTATGAAAAGCCACAGCTGGAAGGTGCAGTCAGCCTGATGGCTAAGCTACCATATGAGTCACACGCAGCCCCATCTGGCCCAGGGCAGGAGAGCAGGCCCTTGAAGAGCCCTTGTAGAGCAAGGCTCTGGGTCACAGGTGTGCTATGGCAGTGGGGATTTTTTGGTAGGTGTAGATCTGTGTTCCCATGTTAGAGAAAGCGGAAACTGATGGGCCTGTGCTGGGCATTCACAGCTGGCCTGGCCCAGAGCCCGCTGCCAGCCAAGTAGCCAAATCCAAAGCCCTGGCTGCTACAGCCTTCTGAAATGTAAGTGACTGACTGAACTAGGTCCCTCGGTGGCTCCAGGTGGTTTCTGCACTAGATAACAAAGCTGGTCATCAGCAGCATCGAGGAAACACCCCATGACCACTGCTTACACCAAGTGCTGGCTGCTGTCTCACCTGCAGCAGCAGCATTTCCGTCACCCTTCTGGCCTTACACAGGCTCATAGGCACTTGAGGCCTTGAGCACACACACGGAACATTTATGGAGAAGGAAGCAAGCCACACCGCACAGAGAGAAGCTAGGAGCACGGCTCGGTCAACAGTCAGTGCAACCCGCATGACGCTGTGTGGGGGCCTGACTGCTGCTCTGGAGAATGTCGGGGTGCTATTGTCAGCACAGCTGGTCCAAAGTAACACAGACAGCCCCAAGGTGAGGGACCCTGCCCCCTTCACCACGAACTACTCCCACGTCACTCTCGTCTGTGAAGTAGGTTAACACTGCCTGGACAAATGGGGTGACTGAGACACATGTGAGCCCAGGATGCAGCAAGTGCTCAGCAAGTGGCGATTGGCAGAACCAGGGACGGCTCTTGAAGAAACTAAGTGATTGTGTCTTTTTATTCCTGGCAAGTCTTAGGCCTTGAAGCTCTTCAACCCGCTGAGGCAGCCACATCTGCAGCTTCAGGAGGTAGAGGGTCCCTAGCTTACAAAGAGCTGAAATTAGAGTATTTTAAGCTTACTGAATTATCTAAAAGTTTTCTGGGGGAAAAGGCTCTGAATTTGAGGGAAAAAATAAGATTTTTATGTATGTGTGTTTACGGTATGTGTGCATGCAGGTGCCTGCAGAAGCCAGAAGAGGGTGCCAGCCCCTGGCGCTGGAGCTACAGATGGCTGTGAGCTGCACGAGGGTCATTTGGAAGAGCAGCCAGGGTTTTTAGCCATCTCTCCAATCCCTGAAAGTGTTTCACTTTACCTATGAAGAACAAAGCCATGAAGATGCTTACATGGGCTGTGGAGGCACAGAAGAGGCGGCCTAGTGGGTGTCCCTGTCCTCAGGGGAGTGGGGAACCCTGCCAGGACCAAGAGATTTGAGTTCTGAAGGCGGAACTGATATCAGGACACCCAGGATGCCTGCAATCCCGCAAAGAGCCCAGTCTCCTGACCCCACCCACCAGGAACACAAACAGAGAGGAAGCGGAGCAGAGGTGAAAGGGCAGCATGCTTATCCTGAGACCACCCCTTGCTACGACCATTGCAGCACGGAGCACAGAAAACACGGCAAATAAGAAATGGCCTCAGCTGACATCACAGATCCTAACCCCTTGGTGGAAGCTGCACTACAGACCCAGAGGTCCTTAGTCTCTTGTGACAGGGCTGAGGGAGACAGGTCCTGGAAGGGAGACCAGGGTGAGAAGCCACGGAGAGAAAACTTCATCACAACCCCGTGACTATGTGTGGACCACCACCCAGTGCACCAGGACAGGGCCCCAGCCCACCGAGGGGTGCGATACCTCACCAAGCCCAGTACAGATTCAGAGGGTCATCCACAGAGAGGAAGGTGCCCCCCACTTCCTCCTGTAATTCCTACACCCTAAAGAAGTCCCTACAAATAAATGGCCAGATCAAGTTCAGATGGAAGATCGGCATTGATTTGCATTTGAAGCCCTCAGAGTAATTCCTTTAAAGCTGCTGTTTAGGTGGCAAACATCTGTAGCTGGCAGCCCTCAGTTTCCTCACCGCCTGCTAACTGGTCCTCTGCAGGGCCAAAACCCAAAGCCAAGCAAGAAACATTTTCTGCTGTTTGTGCTGTGGCAAGTCAGCCCTACCCTCTGCATAGCTGTTAGGATGCAGGTGGGGAAGGGTGCAGGGGTGGGGTGGGGTGGAGGGGTGGGGGCCTGCCCTGTGCCAGGCAGTGCTCTCCTCACCTCTTTGGGATTGTCCCCCGTGAGGCGGAACTTGCGAGGCGTCTTGCTTCGAGCATACTTGCAGCCGTTGAAGTACATGCTCCAGGAACAGCCGAAGGAGAAGGAGGCACCACAGGTGTTGGGGTCTTTGCCTTGGCAAGCGCAGGTCCGGCTGCAAGGTACAACACAGGCCAGGCATGCAGATGTGGTCTCTTTGTTAACCCTGTCCCTAACTCCTGCAGAGAGGGTTGGCATCCACTAGCCTCTGGTGACAAGGGCAGGTTACTCTGTGACACTCACGCTCGGTGAAGCATGCCTGTCCAGAGCATCCAGCATACTACCTGAAGTACGAGACTAGCAGTGACATTCTTGCAGAGGCAAACTTAAAGGGACAGGAAAGACATGGGTGTTGGGGTCGGGGGAAGGGCTGTAGATGAAGGGTACAGGAATTATGCGTGTTTGCACGTGTGTGCACATGTGTATGTGTGTGTGTCAACTTCAGGAATTATTCTCTGCTACCATGTTGGTCCTGGGGAATGAACTCAGGCTTGGTGGCAATCGCCTTTACCCGCTGAGCCGCCTCATGGACCCCTGTTCGCAATCTTGACTACGCCACCTAACCATTGATATTTATCAAAATCCTTCCAACTGCTGGGGCTGGTGGAGCACACGCCTTTGAACCCAGCACTCTGGAGGCAGAGGCAGAGGCAGAGGCAGATCTCCCCGAGTTCAAGGTTAGCCTGGTCTATATTGCTTGTTCCAAGCCAGCCAAGACTACAATAGCAAGACCTTGTCTCAACAAAAATAACGCAAAGCCCTCCAAACTATATACCTGTAGGATAAGTTTACTGAAGCGAAACGCATCTCAACGAAAGGATAGGAAAACCCAAATAAAGACAGGTTAGCACTGATGTGGGGCTGAAGCCATTGCTGCCACCCCAGCACATACTCGTCATTGAGGCCGCATCTCCGGCTGGTAGGGTTCCCGTACTTCCGCAGGGTATCAGTGAGCTCCTGGTAGAGGGTGTCTCCAAGGCTGCGAGGGATGCCCTCCCAGGCCAGGATCAAGATGACAATCACGGCGTTCTGACAATGGTGGCCTGCCCGGTGCCGCACGAGGCACAGCAGCTTCTCCTCCAGCGTGTGTCTTCGGATCACCTGCAGAGACACGGGCCTGAGCTATGACCCTGCGGGGGGCCACACAGCTCTGCATGGTACCCGCCCCTCACTACCCACACAGACCTGGAGTTATGAGTCTTTTGGACAGTACCGTCAGGGAAGAAGAAACACACATTTTTTAAAACAGCAAAATAAAAAAGTAATTACAAGCAGAGCGCGGTGGCGCACGCCTTTAATCCCAGCTCTCGGGAGGCAGAGGCAGGTGGATCACTGTGAGTTCGAGGCCAGCCTGTTCTACAAAGCGAGTCCAGGACAGCTAAGGCTACACAGAGAAACCCTGTCTCGGAAAAAAAAAATTACAACAAAGTCTAAGACATTTGTGGCCAACACAGACTTGAAAGTAAGAATAAATGAAACTGTGAGCCAGAAATATAGTATAGAGCATTGCACATCTGTGTACGTTTATACACGGGCAGAAAAAGGGCTGCGCATATGTGTGTGTTCGCACTCAGGGCATAGCACTGTGGAAAACAGCCAGGCTCCTCCAACACAGAACCCACGGTTGTGGGGTGTTGAGGTCAGGGGAGGACCAGGCTGCAGACAGGTGTAGTCACACCTGCCACTCACCTTGTGCAGGGTCCACAGAAAGGACGGGTAGGCAGTACCAACAGGGAAAAGGGGCCTGACACAAGGTGAGGCCTCAGGAGAGATATCTGTTCACTAAAGCTGTGAAGCCTAGCTCTCCTTAACCACAAAGGGACCTCAAGCCTGTGTAGCTAAGCTTCTCTGGTCTGTAAGGACAACGGGGAAATGAGGAGCTCTGCACGCCCCGCCGTCCAGCCGTCCTTTCAGACAGGGTCTTCCTATGTAGTCCTGGAAGGTCCTGAACTTACTATGCAGACCGTGTTGGCCTTAAAAACAGATCTGCCAAAAAACAAAAAAACACAAAAAACACAAAAACCAAAAACAGACCTGCTTCCCCTGCCTTCTGAATGCTGGGATTAGAGGTGTGCTTGGCCAAACACTTTTGAGATTTTTCTTCACTTAAGAACTTATGTGCATATATTTGTGTGCTTCATGAGAACCACGTGGGGGCAGCTGGAGCCCCGCCCCCCCACCAGAGCAGCAAACCTCGTAATGGCTGAGCCATCTCACCAGGACCCAAGCTCCCTCTTTAAAGTAACAAGCACCACATTTTTTTGTTTTTGCTACTATGGTAAAATATGCATAACACATAGATCTGTACATTTTAGTGGCTTTAGGCTCATTCGCCATGCTGCACAGCTACCACTTCCTCTAGCACAGCGGCTCTCAGCCTTTCTACCTCCATGGCCCTTTATTACAGCTCCTCATGCAGAGGTGACCCCCAACCGTAAAATCATTTTTGTCGCTACTTCATAACTATAATTTTGCTACTGCTATGAATCATAATGTAAATGTCGGATACGCAGGATACCCGATACGCGACCCCCAAAGAGGCTGAGAACTACTGCTGGTCTATGACTTCTATTCCTAATAAAGCTAAAACCTCACTCGAGGAACGGTAAAGCTCCAACTCTTCCCTTCTGACACTCCCAAGCCCCTGAGATCTCTCTTCTTTTTTTTTTTTTTAATTAAACTTTTCTTTTTAGCATCTATTTAGTCTGCGTGTGCCCATGCAGGGTAGGCCGAGGGAGAACTTCTGGGAGCCCTGCTACCTAGTAAGATCTAGAGATGAAATTTATACCACAAATGCCTCTACCCACTGAGCCATCTTGCCAAGCCCACATTTTGGATTTTTGGTTGGGCTGAGAGCTGTATCTAGGGTCTTGTGCATCCCGGGCCAGCACTCTGTTACCGAGCTGCATTCTTCCCAGCGTTTCAGCACTGTCCTTTCTGTCTCTGCAACCTGACTCTGAAGTACCTCACGCATGTGGAGCTCTAGGCAACCCAAAACTGACAACTGGTAGTGTTCTGTTTGTAGCAGCATGGTCCATGGTCTCTGCAAACATTAGCAGAATATTTTGCATTCTAGACGGCACGCAGTCCTGACCATGAGGCTTTGGTCTAAAGCTGGCACATAGTGAAGTCATCCCCTACTTCCCAGCCATCATTTTCTGACTGTGTCTTGGAACTCAGAAGCACACGAACAACCTACCCTAGGTCAAATGCTACTTCAAGACTCTTCAAACGGTTGCCTGGCTCCTGGCAGGCTGCAGGAGGCCCACTGTGGGCACCGCCATGTTTCTGCAGACGCTGATGTGACAGTGGCCCCTGGACCAGGGTTCTCCAGGCCTTACGGTCACTCTCTATGGCTGATGTCACTTCGCAGGTGGGAGCTCTGAGGAGGTACCTCCCTACCACATCAGACCTTTTACTGCAAGGGCCACCTCCCACGGGGGTGGAGACGACATGCTTCTGCACGCTTCTTTAAGAAGCACCAGGCTCTTTTCTTGTGAAAAGGCCTACAACACTGGCTAGGGAGTGCCGAAACCTAATATGTGCTGACTGAGGCTCAGACATTTGTTATTTCCATCCAATGCAGAGATGCAGAGGCAAGGGGTGATCCCAGGCAAAGATGGTGAGCGTGGAGGCGACATCCAAATCAGCCCCACGAGCATCCTTTCAGCCTTCCTGCCTCTGGCCCCGTGGCCCTCCTCCTCAGAGATGCTTCTACTCCTTGGGCCACTTAATGCCCTGTGGCCCTGCTCACATCTGCGTCCCAGGCTAACCCAGCCTCAACTCCTGTCCCTCAACTCCTACACTAGTAGCATCACCGCCGTTTCTTGACTAAAACTCGTGTCTCCAGGTCTCAGTGACCTCGCCTCCAGTTGCCTATGGCAACCGAACACGGACCAGCTACTGAGAGCCCCCAGCTCACTCTAAGCCAGCTCTGTAGTAGCAACGGTGATTCCAAGAGCTGCGCGTGGGCCAGAAAGGCAAGGCTGAGAGAACTGAGGTCTGCCAGTGACATTCTCCCCGACCAGATGGCCAGGATCCCTGCTCAGAGGCCGGTAAGAAGCCAGCCTCGTCGCAGTACTACCTGGAGGCCGCGTCGCATCCCTCAGCTTAGCTCATCTAGGTCAGCCTCCGCTATCTTCCCTGACTTCCAGGTAGGGGTGGGCGAGGCCGGGCAGTAGCCAGCTCCTCTCTTCCTCTGTCTGCAGCCTTTACCGAGGGGTCACACACACTAAGTGTAAAGATGAACATAGTCCCTCACAGCACAGGATGCCTGGTGCTGGCGTGTAAGTAAGACAAAGGTAATCTGCTGCCACGAGGGTCTTTGGCTCTGGGCCCACGATGGTACGTATGTCTGTTTCCTACCCACCCGCCTTGCAGCCTGTTCTGCCACATGGGCCCAGAGGACAAGAATGCTCAGCGCAGCTTAGCCGTGGAGACCCAGCACTCACCCACTTGGCAATGGGACAGCCTCGAGAGCTCTTCCCTTCCTTCCCCGTGTAGATGACCTTCTCGATCCGGATAGCTTTCCCCTTCTCTCCATACCTAGAGAGGAGACAGAAGCCGCATCAGCACAGCGAACACCCAGAGACTCTGCAGTGTCAGGAGGAAGGGCCCCAGGGCGTTTCAGCCCGGGCTTCTGGCACTGTGGGGCAAACCGAGAAGGGGAAAGGTGGAAACTGTGGCTGCTCTCTGCTCACAGGCTTCGGAGTGTTACCCCTGGGCTCCCAGCATTGGTTCACCTGTTCCTCCTTTGCTCCCGTGCAGCTTGCCTGTCTCTGTCCTCAGACAGAGGGACAGTTAGGCAGAATAGTCCCCGGCTACTTCTGACCCTTGAGGAAGTTGCCTAAGCCCACAGGCATCTGCACTCAGCTCTGCTGGCCAAGGACCCCCTAGTTAACTACTTAGAAATTCAATATACAAATGAAAAACAAAATTGTGTGTGTGTATGCTTATTGGTCTCTTATAGCCACCTCAGCTGACCTCTGAATACAAGGATGGTAGGGGAGTGACCCTGCTAAACACAAATGCCAGCATACAGTGGACAAGGCTGCCCCATAATCCCCCCCCACCCCGGCACACACCCTCTTCCTGGGCACCCATGCCTCAGTATTAAAGAGCCAAAGGCCTCTGACATCACATACCAAACACACCATGTTTATGGACACAGCTATGACCGTGAACATGTATCACACAAAGACACGGGGCAAGCCTGGTTCAAATACAACCCGATGGTCAGACAGCCACTCTCTAGCTACATAATTGTGTGGCCAAGTTAAGGAGATCGTCTGGAGCCCAGCCTTCTTGTGTGTAAACTGGACAGCCCCCAGGCTTGATGGCGTACACGTATTACTTAAAGCGCATCAAGCACGAGGGAGAAACTCAGCACTTCTGTCACAGCATGAAAGCCAGCCTCTTTATAATACATTTTCAGTATCATCTGCAGACAAGGGTCTGTATCCACTGAGCTCCTGTCATGCTACAGGCATGGTTGCTCCTCCTGGACTTCACTGAGAGCATTTCCAGCCAACTCTCCAATGTGGGGCAGACTTCTTGCCTTTGACGAGTGCCCTGAGGGCCTAGGACCTTTAACTAGGCATCCATCAATTAACTTAACAAATGTATTTTTAACATCTAATGAAACTATTTTTTTCTTTAGTCTATTAACATGATTTTTTTTTTTTTTTTGGTTTTTCGAGACACGGTCTCTCTGTGTAGCCTTGGCTGTCCTGGACTCACTTTGTAGACCAGGCTGGTCTCAAACTCAGCGATTTGCCTGCCTCTGCCTCCCGGGTCCTGGGATTAAAGGAGTGCGCCACCACGCCAGACCCTTAATATATTTTTAAAAGACTGATTTAGGTGTGTGTGTATGTGTGTGTGTGTAGGTGTGTGTGTGTGTGTAGGGGTGTGTGTGTGTGTGTGTGTGTAGGTGTGTGTGTGTGTGTAGGTGTGTGTGGGTATGGGGTATGGGGTGTGTGGGGTGTGGGGTGTGGTGTGCGTGGTGTTTGTGCATGGTGTGTGTGTGGTGTGTGTGGTGTGGTGTGCACAGGCACATTTAGGCTGGGTGGTGCTCTGTGGGTGCTGAGATCCAGGCTCCACTCCTTTTACTGCACAGCACTCTGCTAAGCCATCTCTCAAGCTCCAACACAGGCAGCTTTTTAAAAAAGATTAAATAAAAAATATCCTTGTATTTTGTAGTGAATTCAGTTTGATCATGACATTTAAGTATGCCATTTAATAAAGCATAATGCTATCCTGATGTCTGAAGTTTTGTGATACCCCATTCTTCACCTCATCTGCTCCACTGTTATGAATCATTATACCCCAGAACCAACCAACAAGGGCACGAGTCTTGGATGCAGGTCAGTGGTACAAAAGCTGGCATCATTAACTCACCTAGGTGTATAATTTCTCTCTCTATATATACACACACTACACACACACACTCTACACACACACACACTACACACACACACACTACACACACACACTCTACACACACACACACTCTACACACACACACACTCTACACACACACACACTCTACACACACACACACTCTACACACACACACACACTACACACACACACACACTACACACACACACTCTACACACACACACACTCTACACACACACACACTCTACACACACACACACACTCTACACACACACACACTCTACACACACACACACACTACACACACACACACACTACACACACACACACTACACACACACACATCCTGCCTTTAGCAAAGAATCTTGTGGAAAAAACAGTGGCCAAGGTGCTTTCCCCACTCTGTACACTAATGGCTTTCTAACTTTTTTTTTTTTTGAGACAGTCTCATTGTGTAGCCTAGGCTGGTCTAGGAACTCAGTCCTCATGACCTTAGATTCCTAAGGGCAGGATTTAAGGCATGCACCAAGCCCTGCCAATACTTACAGATGTCTTTCAAAAAAAAAAAAAAAAGCTTCCTTGTTTCCCTGGTTGAAAAGGGAACAGAGTTTCTTTTTCAGACTCTGAACTAAGGTGTCTATCTCACTCAGATCTTCGGGGAGTGCAAGAAGTGCTTTGGACCACATTAACGGGAGCAGCAGCCCGTCCTTATAGGAAGTGCTTGCAGACGCCATTCAGGGCCTCTGTGGCAGGACCTGACAGGGTGGCTTTTGTTCGCTGCCTGGACAAGTCTCAGCCCAACTGGCTTTATCAAGCCACCGCCCCCAAGGGCAGGCCTGGGACCTAGGTCTGTCTAGGGATCCCTGCTGGAGACTAGCGTAAGGCTGCCACAGATCTCTCTGAGACAACTATCATATTTCCCACAGCAGGGTGAGCTGAGGACACCGGTGCTGGCTTTCCGGCCAGCTAGCTCCTTCCCCGCTGTCCTGTCCTTGGTGACAAAGCTCCTCAAAGTTTGCACTGGAGACCAAAAAGAAAGGGCCAAGTTGCCTAACCAGCTAGACTCTTTTTTTTTTTTTTTGTTCCTTGAAAAAATAAAAACTGAAAACACTGGGGGTGGGGGGCACAGCATGGTCTATGTATGGAGATCTGAGGACAGCTTGTGGGAGACAGTCTCTCCTTTCAGCCACGAGGGTTTTAAGGTTACACTCAGGCTTGAAGGCTAATGCCTCTACCCACCGAGCCGTCCTGCTTGCCCATTTACCTCTAGAACAGAACCTGACAGGCAACTGCTGCTTTGCTTCTTTCATCTTAAATGCCTTACCTCCTGCCTAACCATGACGAACCTAAAACTACCAGATTCTGAGTCTGTCAGGACTGGCCGAAGCCTCACCGAGGACAGCTAACAAGCTTGGCCTATGGTTCTGGAAGGTTGGCCCCAGGATCATCAGCAGGTCTCGCTGGGAGCCAGGTAGGTAGGTGGGTTATCAGGTCCTACCCAGACCAGGAATGGGGCCCAGGGCCCTGCCTGTGCTCTCACCGTCCCCCAGCAGCTTTGGACCCCTGCTCAAATTTGAGAAGCATTAAATCTGGACTTCCCCAGGGCTAGCACTAGCATATGAATGAGATCTGTCCTCCCCGAGCTCACAGGACCCACGAGCAGTGCAGGCTCTCTGCAGTGGCAGGCTCTCTGCAGTGGCAGGCTCTCTGCAGTGGCAGGCTCTCTGCAGTGGCAGGCTCTCTGGAGTGGCAGGCTCTCTGGAGTGGCAGGCTCTCTGGAGTGGCAGGCTCTCTGCAGTGGCAGGCTCTCTGCAGTGGCAGGCTCTCTGCAGTGGCAGGCTCTCTGCAGTGGCAGGCTCTCTACAGTGGCAGGCTGCAGAGGACCCTTTAAGGCTCTGCGCCCTGGGCCATCCACAGATTGTAGCGTGACCACTGATTCTAATTATCTATCAGCACCAGGACCTGGGTGTCCATGATGCCTATGAACACACTGGGGTATTTTAGAATCTGCTTTCAACTCCACTCCCTCCTCTAGATCTGTGCCCTACAGGCAGCTACAAAAGCCATCAAAACTCCCTTGATGTCAGTGTGTGCCCTTCCCCGACTTTGGCTAACCCAACAATAGAGTCCTCCTGTGAAGAGAGGTGCAGACAAAGTCAGCTGTGGGGCTGGAGAGATGCCTCAGCGGTTAAGAGCACTGGCTGCTCTTCCAGAGGTCCTGAGTTCAATTCCCAGCAACCACATGGTGGCTCACACCCATTTATAATGAGATCTGATGCCCTCTTCTGACATGCGGGTGTACATGCAGATAGAACATTCATATACATTAAAACAAAAATTAAAAAATCAGCTTGGACAAGCCACAACAGCAAGAAATGCATTGCCCACCTGCTTTCTTC
Source organism: Acomys minous (assembly GCF_964271855.1). Lineage (NCBI taxonomy): Eukaryota > Metazoa > Chordata > Mammalia > Rodentia > Muridae > Acomys > Acomys minous. The sequence goes on along the minus strand of NC_140500.1, from coordinate 60,379,040 downwards.
CTTGTTCCAGAAAAGTAAGACATCTGTAAGATAAACTCAGAAGAGAGAAGGGAAGATGGGCTGCTGTACAAAATGTGACCACAGGCTTGGTGTGTTAGAGATGAGCCCACAATAATCTGTCCTATGGGCAAGCAGGTCAGCAGTGACTCCTTAGGGGCAAGTCATAAGATTCAGACTCCCTCCGCCAAAGGTGAGGACTCTTTCCGCCAAAGGTGAGCCCCTCGAGCTCTTCCTGGGGTGGGGTGATCAGACCTGGCTCTCAGCTCACTGGCAGCCAATACAAAGATAGAGGCACAACCTGCTCCGTGACTCATGGGGCCCTCATGGTGGAAACAAGCCATTTGCTGAGGGAAACAAACAGGCATTCCCAGCTCTCGGAGGGGATCGTCCCTTGGATCTGTTTCTGAAGAATCTATAGTTGGCTGTTATTTTTTAAAGCAGAGGGGGGGGGGTCAATCTCAACTCGATCCCTCCCTCCAAATCCTTGTTTCAGAGTGTCCTCTGCTAAAATTAGAGAGCTGTCTGGAAATCTTATAGAATTACTAACATCCCTGTCCAAAGGAGAACAACCAAATCCAACTAAAACCAAAATCACACTCTCCCAGCTCAGACCTGAGCAAAGACCTGCACTCCCTTACCAAAACCACTGGCAGGCCTGGAGTGCTGGGTCACACCAGCACTTGAAGGTGGAAGCAGGCGGACAGGACATCAAGGCCAGTGTCAGATACACAGTTAAGTGTGAGGTCTGCCTGGGCTGTCCAAAACTGTCTCAACAAATTAAAAACAAAAAACAAAAAACACGCCCCCCACCACAAGCAAAACAAAACAAAAAACCCCAACAATAAAAAAGTCATCATTGGTCGGGTGTGGTGGTGCATGCCTTTAACCCCAGCCCTCGGGAGGCAGAGGCAGGCGGATCGCTGTGAGTTCGAGGCCAGCCTGGTCTACAAAGCGAGTCCAGGACAGCCAAGGCTAACACAGAGAGACCCTGTCTTGAAAAAACAAAAAACAAAATAAAGCCATCCTCCAAATGTGTCCCGGTGCAGTCTACAAACTGTGGCAGACACGCAAGGAGACACAAACACACCCGGATCTAAGTCTCTTGTCCCGGGCTCAGGCAGGACCCTTTAAATCAAGACTGCACTTGGAGTTGGTCTTTGACCAAGTGGCTTTTCTGATGGTTATTCTGAACAGAAACGTTTCCAGATGGCTTGGGAAATGAAGAGCAATTACTGCAGATCAGTGACCTCCATCCAGCTCAGCTTACAGCAATCCCGGTCTCCATCCCATTCCCGCTGCACTGACACGCTGAGCCCAGCTCCCCTCATCACAGAAGACCCGGCTCCCATGTCTGTAGGACCTAAGCCACTAAGCCTCCCACAAAATGCTATGCACATACACAAGCAAAGGTAGATCATCTTTGCTTTGTTCTATTTCAAATTCTAATGGTTGGTTTTGAACACATCAGTGTACACACACGACAAGGACTGCCCACGCTTTCTGGAGCACTTGTAATGGTTCAGTTTCCATGCCAGTCCAGTCTGTGTGCACAGCACTCCTATAATGCCAGCTCTGCTTTGTAGATAAGAAAACTGAGTTATATAACCCCCAAGGGGACTCAGCAATAAGCATAGGATCAGACATTAAAGGCTCTATGTGAACCAGGCATGGTGGTACACACCTTTAATCTCAGCCCTCAGAAAGCAGAAACAGGTGGCTCTCTGTTTGAAGACAGCCTGGTCTACATAGGGAGTTCTAGAACAGCCCGGGAGACAGAGAGAGACCCTGTCTAAAAACAAATAACAAAATTTCCATAAAAAGTCTTTATGTGAACAACTTTAAAAAGAAAGAAAGAGAGAAAGAAAGAGAGAAAGAAAGAAAAGAAAAGAACGAAGAGCTGTTAAATAACCCCACAGGAAAGCAGAGGCAGGTGGATCTCCAAGATCAAGGCCAGCCTGGTCTACAGAGTGAATTCAGGACAGCCAGGATTACACAGAGAAACCCTGTCTTGAAAAAGAAAACAAACAAAAACCCCACTCCAATTCAGTACTGAATTGGTAAACTCATGATACCTTCAACTACAAAAAAGGAAAAAAAGCCATAACCTCACTCAGTCTTTTCCTCTAAAGTGACCTGAAAACAATGAACCACTTTTGTAGCAACATGTACGCTGACCCCAAAGTCCCCAGAGCCTTTCAGGACTCCTTGGATCAATGTGCAACATGAATCCAGAACATCCTATACAGTAAATCAGGGCAGACTCCAGTTATGACATAATTTGGGTGGGGGTGGGAAATCAAAACAAGACAACCCACCCGATGCCAACAGAACGTGAGCTCTAAGCACCCTTTTGCGGGACATCAAGCGGACAAGGGAGCATGGGAGCATGCCAAGCAGCAGTGTAGAAAAGTTACCCAAGAAAACCCGGCTGTGGACGACTAACTCCATAAGCGATAACACCACACAGCGGTATTTCTTCAATAAAGCTTTTTTGGGAACAAGAAAAGGGGTCGGGGCACACGAGGGCAGACCTACAGATGGCATGAAACTCACGACAGAAAGTGAGAGAGATTCCTGCTCTGAACCTGCCACCATCCAGATGTGGGGGTTCTCCCTGGTGCCATCTATCGTGACCCTATGGACTCAGGTGCTTCCACATTCCACCGGCGCTCCGCTCCCCACTCTCCCTGGATGCCAGCGTCACTCACCGCTCCTCCATGAGTTCCCGGATAGAGGCTACTGTGGGGCCAGATCCCAGGTGAGTGTAATATGGGCCTTCATCTTTCTCCACTATTTGTTCTGCAGAAATACCAAGAGCAAGCATTATTTGGAGACAATTAGGCAACACTAATTCAGAAAGGCAAACCACTAGTAGGAAGTTAATAAGTATGTCACAAATAGCTGTAAAAACTGCTCGATTCCTATCAGGAAATACACAATAGAATTAAATTCATAATAAAGCACATCCGTCAAATGGGGAAGTTTAAGAAATTGATAAAACCAAGTCTTGTCAAGAGGGCAGCCTAGCCATTTGGAATTCAGCTCACCGGCAGCCAATAAAGCTAGAGTCAGCAAGCTACCCCAGAAACACCACCGAAGGGAACCAAACTCCAGAGTTCACAGCAGCAGCACCTCCAAACACGAGCATCCATCAACAGGCAGAACAGTAAGTTAAATGTGGTACCATCCAAATCCACCAAAAGAGCATCACTTGGCCCCAAGGAGGAGTAAGTTCTTTTTGCAGTACTGGGGGTTGGATGCAAGACCTTAAGCAAACTATACAGTAACTCCCACCACTGAGGTATTATTCCCAGACCCTTAGAGGAAACTAAGACAGTGCGTTGCTAAGTTACTCTGGCCACGTGTGCAATGGAGATCCTTCTCTTCAGGCTCCTGAGTAGGCAAACTCCATGCCTGTGGCACCAGGTCCAGCAGGACGAAGTTCTGATATGGCTATCTGTCGCATAACGAGCCTCAGTGAAACACACTAGACACAGCAGGTACAGTGATGCACGCCTGTAACCCTGGTAACTGGGAAGATCAGGAGGAGGCTGCCAACCTCAGCTACGTGGCAAACCCAAGGCTGTCACAGGCTACAAGAGACCCTGTCTCAAAAACGAAACTACAAATACATTAAGAATTCAGTTACATGGATTATCTATAAGAGGCCGGTTCATCAAACACAGGGAGCACACTAGAGGTTATCAAAGGCTGAAGAGCGAGGAATGTGGGGTTACTGCTTCACAGCACAGGGCGGCTGTTTAAGGTGACAAAGAGTTTTGGAAACAGACAGTGGCGATGGCAGAATGAAGGTACGGCACATGTATTTAAGGGCCCTGACCGCACATACATTTATACATGATTAAGTGTCAACTTTTTGTTAGATGTATTTTATTTTATCACAGTTAAAAAACAAACCAACAGAAATGGGGCCGGTGATCTGGCTCAGTGGGTAAATGTGCTTGTCAGGCAAGCTCAGAGGCTTGAGTTCATTCTTGGACCCACATAGTGGAAGGAAAGAACTGACTCCTGCAAGTTCTGACCTTTGCATCATAAAATCTAATAAAAATTCAGCCAGGTGTGGTGGCGCATGCCTTTAATCCCAGCACTTGGGAGGCAGAGGCAGGTGAATCACTGTGAGTTTGAGGAGAGCCTAGTCTACAAAGGGAATCCAAGACAGTCAAGGCTACACAGAGAAACCCTGCCTTGAAAAACAAAAAAACAAAAAAACAAAAAAAAAGTAAAAAAATTTAAAAAATAAATAGAAACAAAGTGCTGATACATGCTGACGTTCATGGAGCCTGAGAACACTGTTAAGTAAAAGAAGCCAGAAAGGCCCCACAGTATATGGTTCCATTTGTGCAAATTTCCCCAAGTAGATAAATCTGTAACAGAAAGAGTGGTGGCTGAAAGGGAAAGAGATGGGGAGTAACAGCCTAACTGGCACGGGTTTCATTTTGCGGGTAGTGAAAGAATTTCAGAACTAGGCAAGAGCTGGTTGCACGATGTGTGTGTCCTCATCACTAACTTTGAAATGGCTAATTTCATGCTGTGTGAGGGTTATCTGCTAAAATAAGATAAAATATGCCCTTTTAAATAAGCTTAAGTGAAAATTTCAAAGTAAAAGAGCCAGACTCCAAGAGCAGCAATCACTTGGGACAGGTGTTCTGAATGGCTACTGTAAGGCTGACAGACAGATGGTAACTGTAAGCCACACATACTTAAGTTGGTTACGTTTGGCTCCTGTTAAAGGAGACAACTAGACACCAACAGAGAAAGGAAATTGATGGAAGCCCACTGAAGAGGGTTCAGGAGTCCAGGGAGTAGGGTACCAGCGTCAGCCTCTCACTTTTAAATGTATGCAATTATATAAGACAATATAAGAGTATGTTAAGATGTTTGACACTTATAATTACTAATGATCAATACAAAAAATAAAAGTTTGTTATCTTTCAAACAAGGAAAACCCAAGGCTAGTGAGATGGCTCAGTGGGTAAAGGCACTTGCCATCAAGCCCCATAAGACCTGACTTTGGTACCTGGAGCCCATGTGCTAGGAGGAGGGAACCAGCTCCTATACAAATTGCCCTCTGACCTTCAAATATACACATACATTTAGAGTAAACATTGCTTCAAAGCCATCATTTGTTATCTGATTCCATGAGAAATTCTGGCCACACACATCAAAACATGCATGAAAGGATTTTTACAGTATTATTAGCAATAGTCAAAACTGGAAGCAACATGCAAGGTTAAAAAGGCTGCACCCAGGACAGCCAAGGCCACACAGAGAAACCCTGCCTGGGGGGGGGGCAGGAAGAGGCTATGCCCAACAGTATAAGCTGAATTCTAAACCCCGGTGTGAAGGCATCATGAAGTGAGGTTCCCAAGAAGTAACTAGGCCATGGAAGTGAGCCTTGGGGCTGGAGAGATGGCTTAGCAGTTAAGATCTCTTATACAGAGGACCAGAATTCAGTTGCTAACATCCATACTGAGCACCACTATGCCTATAAATTCTACCCATGTATCTACAAGCATGTGTTATCTATCTACCTACCTACCTATCCATCCATGCACCCATCCATGCATCTATCCATCAAAGAGATGAGGAGGGAGGGAGAGGGGGAGAGAGGGGGAGAGGGGAAGAGAGGGGAAGAGGGGAAGAGAGGGGAAGAGGGGAAGAGGGGAAGAGGGGGGGGAGAGGGGGGGAGAGAGGGGGAGAGGGGGGGAGAGAGGGGGAGAGGGGGAGGGGGAGAAGGGGAGAGGGGGAGGGGGAGAAGGGGAGAGGGGGAGAGGGGGAGAGGGGGAGAGGGGGAGAGGGGGAGAGGGGGAGAGGGGGAGAGGGGGGAGAGGGGGAGAGGGGGGAGAGAGGGGGGAGGGGGAGGGGGAAGAGAGGGGGAGGGGGAGGGGGAAGAGAGGGGGAGGGGGAGGGGGAAGAGAGGGGGAGGGGGAGGGGGAGGGGGAGGGGGGAAGAGAGGGGGAGGGGGAGGGGGAGGGGGAGGGGGGAAGAGAGGGAGGGGGAGGGGGAGGGGGAGGGGGAGGGGGAAGAGAGGGGGAGGGGGGGGGGAGGGGGAGGGGAAGAGAGGGGGAGGGGGAGGGGGGAAGAGAGGGAGAGGGAGAGGGGAAGAGGGGGGGAGAGAGGGAGAGGGGAAGAGGGGGGGAGAGAGGGGGAGGGGGGAGGGGGAAGAGGGGGAGGAGGGGGGAGGAGGGGGAGGAGGGGGGAAGAAGGGGGAGGAGGGGGGAGGAGGGGGGAGGAGGGGGGAGAGAGGGGGAGGGGGGAGGGGGGAAGAGGGGGGGAGAGAGGGGGAGAGGACTGGGGAGATGGCTCAGTGAGTAAAGAGCTTACTGTATAAACATGAGTCCTGAGCTCCCCAGCAACCATAGAAACGGGGGGCATGTCAACTTGTATCTATAAGTACAGCTTAGAGAGATGGGACTGTGTGTGTGTGTGTGTGTGTGTGTGTGTGTGTGTGTGTGTGTGTGTGTACACGCACACAAAACTAGGTCGATCCTTTGAGTTCATTAGCCAGCCTAGCCAAGCTGATGAGCTCCAGGTTCACTGAAAGACCTTGTCTCAAAAAAAAAAAAAAAAGATGAAAATGATCAGAAGTTAGATGTTGAGTCTGATCTCTATACACATGTACACACACAAGAGACACAGAAATCTTAACTCTTCTGCTTGTCCTCCTGCATCAGGGAAGAGCCTATATCCCAGCTAGAAAGGGAGCTCCCACCAGTTACAGCGTCTTTGGCCTGTGAGAATGCTCGCTTAAGCTGTCCAGTGTGGGGTGGGGCTACTGATAACAGTACATCCTAACACACACTCATAATCCAGCAACAGAAGATGGATAAATAAAATGTAGTAGTCACGGCTGGGATGCATCCAGGATGTGCCGACCACCACACGAGCACAGTCGGGGGCTGAAGGCCAAGCCTGAGCCAGCAAACTAGATTCTGCTTAAACATTCAAAGATAGGGGTGGCTAAACAATGCTGCTTAGAAATCCACACAGAGGTGGCAGAAGGAGACAGGACACTCAGACACCCAATGAAATCTGACCTTCAGAAAATGCATTTTCAAAAGAAAATCAAGTACGGCATTGTTTTAAAAAAAAAAAGGTAAGGACAATGGTTTCTCGGGGGTTCAGGAACAAGAAAAGGATAGGAGGGGTCAGAGGAGCCTCGGGACGGGCATGGCCTAGATCTGTAAGTATTTGGTGCTGATGTGGGCATTCGTTTTATAAATGTTCATGGAACTGTAAATGAAGGCTTGGCAAGCTGTCCTGTGAGTCAAAACCTTACAATTTTATAATGTAAAACATGGTAAAAAAAAAAAAAAAAAGTCTAGGGAGCTGGAGAGATGCCTCAGCAGTTAAGAGCACTGGCTGCTCTTCCTAAGGACCTGAGTTCAGTTCTTGGCACCCACATGGTGGCTCTTAACCATCTCAATTCCAGTTCTAGGATATGTGATGCTCTCTTCTGGCCTCTGTGGGCACCAAGCATGCACGTGGTGCACAGACATACACGCAAGCAAAACCACATGCACATAAAATATTAAATAATTTAAGAGTCCATTTTAATTTTATATAGAACATTATACTGTTTTATGGTGGATACACACACACACATACACACACACACATACACACACACACACACACACACACACACCGCTACTCCCATTAAAGAGCAGTTGTTCCTGCTGCACAGGCAAGGGACCCACACAAGCTACCCTCATAGCATTGTACCACAGGGGAGGGATGGGATTTTTCAATGCTTAACTTTGGGTCAACTGGATGGAACTATTTGATCCCTAGTTAGAATTTTAGAGCTACCCCTCACTCCCCAAAAGTCGGAGTTGAAGAGCATTTGTTGCTCTTCCAGAAGACCAGAGTTCACCCTACCCCAGCCCCTGTCAGGCAGCTTACGACTGCCTGTAGCTCTAGCTCCAGGTTATCCAGTGCCTCCTCTGGCCTCTGAGGGCGCGCGCACACACACACACACACACACACACACACACACACACACACACACACACACCCCAAACGTTTAAAAATTACACGAATGCTGAAAAAAACAGATTATTCAAGTTATCACAGAGTAAGGAATATCTCAAAACATGACATAAAATCCACTAGCCACTGATTTAAAGCAAAAGACCCTAATAAGTCTAACTAAAGGGAACCTTACAGTAATCACAATCAAAAGTGCTGAAGACAAACATCATACCCAGGAGAACAATCTGGAACACCACACTAGTTTCCTTAATACACCAAGCTCTACCACAACTAAAGAGAAAAGAAAAGGTGTTTGATTCTTGGAGAATTACAAGTGGCTTGGACACGTCTGAAGCCATTTCTCTCCTTTTTCGATGGGTCACTTGTTAAGTCTGTGTACTGGAGAGGGCACAGGAAACAAGCGGTGTGGAGAGCAACACAGCCACGTGCTAAAACAAGTGCACAATTGGTCTGACCCAGCAATTTTAAAGAATTTATGTTTAGGAATTCAGTTGGATTTGCAGGCATCTGTCATCTCAGCACTCAGAGGAGGGTGAAGAAAATGCCTTGTGAGTTTGAGACCAGCTTGGGCTACATAGCAAGTTCCAGGCCAGCCTGGGCTATACAGAGGGTCGTGTCAACTGAAGGTCAGGAGCTACGGTGGGGAAATGGATAGGGATGGGACGACGGGACACAAATGTCCCTGGTATTGTTGTTCATAATGGGAAATTATCATAAGTAACCTACAGCCCCACCAACGGACATTACTGAACCCTATGTTGGAATTAGATTTATGTACAGAAAATTACTTCCAGGTATTTTCATCGAGGGTGGCCATATTTCCAATGCTATACACATCTGTACACACATAAGCATAAAGCTATACTAGCATTACCAATGCTAGTAACATAGATACGGCAAGCTTAAACTGAGTTCAGTCATCTCTTAGCCTCGTTTTAAAGAGCTGTTTTCTATGCCTACGTGCAGCCAGGCAGATGCTCCTGATGGCTTCTCTGGCCCAGACCAGGACAGCAGTCGCTCTCCTCAAAGCAAGTCCCCATACCCGTAAGGCACCCTTCCACACCACAGACAAACAGAAGTCTGCTCATGGCTCTTCCTGCTGAGGACTCTAGACGGAAGAGAGAACACAATTTCCACACTGTCCCACAACTGCCCCACACCACACCATCTCACCACAACCCCCACACTTGGGACCGCACACCGTCGCCACAGGCTCCCGCCACACACCCGCACAGGCCCGTGTGTGTGTGTGTGTGTGTGTGTGTGTGTGTGTGTGTGTGTGTGTGTGTGTGTGTGTGTGTGTAGGCCAAGCATCAATACTGTGTGTCTTCTGTGAATGCTCACACATGTGCAGATACGTGTATGTGTGAATGTGTGCAAGGGCCTGAGTGGATAACAAGCATCTTTCCCAACCCACCTCTACGTTATTCATTGAGACGAAGTCTCCAAACTGAACGCAGATTTGGCCAACCCAGCTAGTCCAGCCAGCCAGGTCACCCTTCAGAGTGTTAGGATTACAGGTAGGCCGTTATGCCTACCTAGCATCTGGGTGGGTTCTAGGGATCCAAATTCCAGTCCTTGTGCACGGTGAGCACTTTATTCACTGAGCCACCCCACCCCCATAGCCCTCTACCTTTCCTCCCCGCCCTTTGAGACAAAATTTCTCTCTGAACATGGAGCTCGGCATTTTGGTTAGACTGGCTGTCCAATAACCACCTCCTGCGCCAACGGTGTCCTTCACCCAGCTCTGGGGCTACAGATGTTCATGTGGGTCCTGGGGACCTAAATGCTGGCCCTTGTGCTTACACAGAAAGCACTTTACCCACCAAGCATCTGCCGTGAGGCCCAACTGAGCTTTCCTGGGCGCCTGGTACATGCCGGGTATCAAGGAGAGGATCCGGTCTGCTAGGTAACCACTAGTGGTACGCAGAAGAACAAATATGATCTCGTGGACAGGAACCTGGGCAGCAATGGTGGTTACATTCCCAACCTCTCTAATCCCTATGCCTCTGCGTACAAAATGAAAGGCTCAGCCCAGCGTCTGGCACAAACATGAACTCAACAGGCTGCTATTGTTCAGGCTCTGTCAACAACTGTGAGGCTGCGAGCGACTTACACAACCTTCATAAGCCCCAAAGCAACTAAAAGGTGGGTAGATATACGTTTGCAGAGCAGTTGAGGATTTGATGAGCTGCCAGGTGCCGAGGCCTCAGCACTTTCTGAGTGGCTCCAAGCACAGTTTACAAAAATGACTTGCTCCAAATACACCCTATTCTGAGCCATACAAAAGCAGGAGCCGACAGACAGAGGAAGCACGGTGGAGGCCCCGAGAGAGCAGCCTCGAGGATGCGGGGGTTGGAGTTAGTGGTTTGAGCACTCTTTATAGGTGCTTAGTAGACAGCGACAGCATGGCATACAGAAAACAGGATGTGACTGTGACAGAACTTGTGGGCTTTGCTCCAGCTTCTGCTGTGCAGAGAAAGTTCAAAGGAATGAGCTAACCAGAGGGTCTTGCAAGGTAACCGAGCACCAGGGTGACTCTGGTGGCTACCTTCTGCCCCAGGTCGGACAACATCAGCTCACACGGTGAAGGGGAAGCTGGAAACTGAGGCCTGGCAGTTCCGTCCCTAACCGAGCCAGTCTAGAAACTGGCTGGTCAGGTTTCTCTGGGAGAGCTGCCGAAACACAGGGGAGACACCCCAAGAAAAAAGGCAAGGCCACTTGGCAGCAGTTGACCACACAGCCCAGGTGCGTCTTAAAAACACCATTTCTTTTAAGTGCACTTCCTTTCCTGAGCATGTTTTTTTATATGGGAGTGGACATTCTAGGAAAAATAAATCTGATCCAACACATATGTTTAACTATGAAACTTGTGTGTACACACATAAACCCCAACAGCGCCCATTTTTTGTTATGTAAATATCCCATTTTACAGCTTTTTGCCTTAAATTTTTATTTTGTGTGATCACATATATGCCACAACACATGTGTTGAGGTGGGAGGTGGTATGGGGTCTGTTCTCTCTCCACCTTTACACAAGCTCCAGGGGTCAAGCCGGGGCTGACAGGCATGCACAACAAGGTGAGCCGCCTCACTGGACCACGGTTTGCTTTACATAAATCACCATGACAACCGGCACCTTTATAGTTTCCTGAGTTAGGTGTTAACATTAAGAGATACAGCTATAGGGGCTGGAGAGGTGGCTCAGAGGTTAAGAGCACTGGCTGCTCTTCCAGAGGTCCTGAGTTCAATTCCTGGCAACCACATGGTGGCTCACAACCATCTATAATGAGATCAGTGCCTTCTTCTGGCATGCAGGGGTACACGCAGGCGAAAATACTGTATACATAATGAAATAAAGAAAAAAATCTTAAAAAAGAGATATAACTATAAATATCAAAGTTATGTAAAAACCCTATGCTTCATTTGAATTGCAAATGTTTAATGTGTGGCTCAGCTTTTCAACATGACAGAGACCTACACACCTGAGATAATGAACTTACAACGAGAGAAGGTTTGCTCTAGCTCATGGTGTCAGACAATTCAGCCAGCGGTCACTGGTCTGATGCTGAGCATCACCGTAGGAACGCGGGGCTTAGGAGGCCTGTTCTCCTTACGGCAGCAGGGAAAAAGAGAAGAGGAAGGAGATGCATCCTGCAGCGATGCTCTCTAAGCAACAAGGTAAGCAACCCAGAGTAGCATAAGGAAGTCCCTGAAACGGACCAGATTCACTAGGCCCCTCCCTACCAGAGTAAGCAAGAAGAGCTGGGTTTGTCCTACAACCAGAACATCTGCCTGGAAGCCACAGAAACATGCTGAACTGCCTGGAAGAGGTTCAGAGCAGAGTCACTCGGAAAGGACACTCCCCAACCTGCTGAGCTGCCTGTAGGCTGGAGTGTGCTTCAGGTTTCCCAGATTTTGTGAGCTGTCACCATGCTGGGGTAGGCCGCCCTGGATGCAGCTGTTGGAGTCATTTCTGTCCCTGTAAGTAACCCTTTACCCATAGTCCTGTAAGTAACTCCAATAAAACTCACTTGTTCACTAAATTGGACTTTGGTGGTATCTGTACTTTGGGGGTTTTTTGAGAACCCTATGTGGGGTGAGTAGATGTGCATCTTTCCAGGAAAAGGTTTGCCACACAACAAGTGCATATTCCCAATGGCCTAACTTACTTCCATTAGAGCCCACCTCCTAGTGGTTCACTTTCTCCCAGTAGTGCCACAGGTTAGGAGCCCAGCCTTCAACACGTGGGCCTTTGAAAGGCATCAATAGCCAAACTACAGCAATCACTATGAATGTAGTCTCTACTCACTGAAACAGGCTAAAAGCCCCAACCCTCTAGGAGCTGCGGACACGCCAGTGCTTTATTCTGACTTTTAAATACCATCCACCAAAGAACCAAGGGGCTCAGAGGAAGGGTCAACTCGAGGTCTAAGGCCAGAAGAGGAGGCATGTAGTTCAAACATCTTGCAGAAAAAGCAAACAAGCACAGACAGAATGCCTGAGGGGTGGGGAGTGGGCAGGGGTAAGCTATGTCCAAAGAGCTCTGGAGCTGGCCTGAAGGTGCTTTAACCAGTCAAACCTGGAGAAGCCAAGCAAAAAGGCAACTGTAGCAAACACACATTAGATGTAAGCATTGGAAGAGAAACACTTAACCAATGAAACCAATGACAGAGGAATACAAAGAGAGAGACCTTTCTTTACAACCACGGGAAGTGGGGGGGGGGCTCTTTCATTTGCTGGTCTTTGCAGTGTTTGCATGCACCAAAAAGAGGGAAAACTGCTTTGTAGAGCATGGGAACACCTTTATATCATTTGAAATTGGGCTTGTAGAAAAGCTCTGCGACTTGTCTAAACAGAACCCATCAGTATATACAGAAAACAGCAGGAGCTAAATAATCAGGGCACCACTTTCCACAACCACGTCCACTGTGTCCACTGTGTGTTGTTAAGCATCAAATGGTTTTGAAAAAAATTATTTTTAAGTGTGTGTGTCTGAGAGAGGGGTTGGGGTTGGGGGTGAGGAGTGCAGGTACTCAAGGCATCCGATTCCCTGGAGCTGGAGTTACAGGCAATTGTGAGCCACCTACCACGGTGCTGGGAGGCAAATGTAGCCCCCCTAGAAGAGCAGCAAGTGCTCTTCACTGCATTTATAGTAACCTCTTGTTTCAATTCTGAGCCACAGCACATTCTTTTTGAGGACACTTTAATTAAACATACTGATGGCTGTCAGGGGGTCAGGGGTGTGGGGAAGCGGGAAGCTGCAAGTTGGACTGTGTTAGTCAGCTTACCTAAGTGGAATCATGCCGAGTACACGGTTCTGCGACTAGACTATTTCACCTAGACAGAATGCTTTCTAAATCTGCTCACATCCAGAAACATGCCAGGAATCAAATATAGGTAAAGACTGAGAGAATGACAAAATCATCACTCTACCATGAGCGATGAAAAACTAATCCATTCAGAGGATCATGGGGATCCGAGCGGCTTTGGCCATCACAAGAATGACCTGGATGCAAAGGGGGCTGAGTAACTTCCTAACAGCAATACCCACTCTCACTGCCCTAACAGTGGTTAACAGGGCATCACTAACAGGGGCTAAACAAGCCCTTAGACCTCACTTTCAGTCCACATGAAACACAAATATCCAGAAGCATGTTAACTAACACCATGAGCCCAGAGTGCAGATGCGTCAAGGGAGCAAGCTGGCCCTGGTCTCTCTGACGGACGCTTAGATTTGGCTGCCCTGCAAGGGCTGTAGCTGGAGCTCTCTGCAGGCAGTGCTGTGTCACTGGGGGTGTGGGGTGTGTGGGGTGTGTGGGGGTGCAGGGTGGGGTGTGGGGCGTGTGGGGGTGCAGGGTGGGGGTGTGGGGGGCATGGGGGTGGGGGTAAAGACACTACTCTACAAGGCTGAGATAATGTGCTACATATGCTCTGCGTCAGCAACCAATGCCTGGTGCTTCCCGCAGCAAAATGAAGCTTAACAGCCTTCTCGGCGGTGCTAACACTAGGAGCCTGCAAGCCATTAGGAGGGATGAGCCTACTTATAACATTTTGCTTCCTGGCATTTGGTATTTCATGAAAATTAGTAAGCAATGAACATTATTTCCTGGTTTTTGCCATAGTTTTGTATTCCCCCCCCCCACACCATACCACTTCTAACTTGGACAATCTCTATTATGTTTTTGCTAACACTAGTGGGTCTTTGGAGGTGGAAGAGTTAGTGTCTTTAGAATGTCTTCCATCTCCTTTACCATCTGCTTTGTTGTTGTTGTTGTTGTTGTTGTTTGAGACAGGGTTTTTCTGTGTAGCTTGGCTGTCCTGGACCAGGCTGGCCTGGAACTCACAACAATCTGCCTGTCTCTGCCTCTGAGTGCTGGGACTTAAAGGCGTGCGCCACCACGCCCAGCCTTACCATCTGCTTTTTGATAGTGTTCTTGTGATTATACTTTCCTCTCTGGATGATAAAATGTTTTAATATAAGCAGAAAGTGGTGGCACACGCCTTTGGCCCCAGCACTCAGGAGGCAGAGGAGGGCAGTTCTCTGAATTCCAAGCCAGCCTGGTCTACAGAGTGAATTCCAGGTTAGCCGAGTCTACAGAGTGAATTCTGAACTACTCAGGAAGGGAGGGAAGTGAGGAATAAAAGAGGGAGAAAGGTACACAATGTAATAAATTCATTTAGAGTAGGAGTGACCTTTGCATTTTATTTGACATCCTGGTCCTGGAGGCAGGGTTGTGTGTAGACTTCAGTCTACACAAGTTGGCTTTAATCTCAGCTTGTAGCCAAGGATGACCTTGAATTTACATTTCTGCCTCCAGCACCCAGGTGCAGGCGTTACAGGCAGGCACCACCATGCTTGGTGGGGCTTCTGTTTAGAGAACTACCAGTTCCTCTACACTCATTCTGACTGTCGGTAGCGTTCACTGCGAGCCCCTCCGCTAGCACAACTTCCCCGGCTGTCATTATTTTGTGCATTCCTGAATATCAGACATCTCCCCTCTACCCAGATATGGTTTCTCCGTGTAACAGCCCTGTCAGTCGTGTCCAGGCTGGCCTCGAACTCACAGTGATCCGCCTGCATCTACATCCCAAGTGCTGGGATTAAAGGCGTACTCAGCATGGACATATCTTAGTGAGTCCTGTACATGCACGAATAGGGATTTAACCGAGCACTGATCTCAGTCACTCAAGAATATTTCAATACCCAGAGAGCTGCAATAGATATCTCCAACGTAAAAACCTTTACTAATCAACGAGACACAGGTCAACAGAGTCACACGGACCCTTTACCAAAGAGGGTGTATGAAAATAGCCACGGAGAAGCTATGCATAACGGCACAGTGAGAGTCTATCACATGCCGCAGTGGCAAAGACCGGCACTACCTGCTGGTAGGGATGCAGAGTTTAAGTCATTACAACCACTCTGGTTAGCTGATGGTACAACCTACCACCTGCAGTGGAACACAGCCTTAGCCCTAGGAACAAATAAATTCAGAGATCCACCTGCCTCTGCCTCCAGCGATCTACCCCTCATTCTTACTGTAGAGTGAGGCTCCCATGTTTGAGCGTGCCTTGGTGGAGCCCTACACCAAAGGTGCTCTTTCATACCATTCCCAGTTTCGGTTTGCCCCCTACACCTGTCTATGCTTTTTACTCCGAGGCAGGGTCTTGCTAATTGTGTGGGCTGGCCTTGACCTCACTCTAATCAGATCTTCAACTTTGGCTCTTCCTACCTCAGGCACCAGAGTCCTTAGGATTATAGGCGGCTAACACCAGCCTCGGCATTAAGTAATCTTTGACAGGGGAGTCTTATATGCCCAAGGCGTCTCTCACTTGCGGCTTTCTCATACTATTTTTGCAATGGATGTTGTGGGGTGGATACTTCTTTGTTGTAAGCTGTTGTGGCTGGGGCTCAGCATCATCCATGCCCTTTGGATGCCAGCACTATTGTATCTGCTCTGAGCCCAAAATGTCTTCAATCAAGAGGGATAAATTAGCCCTCCTTTCAATTAAAACCACAGTTCTAGACTTGTTTGACTGAAATAGACTATTACCCTTGTTTACTTAGCTACTGCTCAAGTTCTTCCCTTAGGAACTAACCCAGAGAAAGCAACTCAGTGGGCCAGAAGAGGGGCAGGAGCTGGGCAGGAGTTTAGCCCCAGGTCTATGTTTTGTGGTACTGATGGCTCTAGACCCCTGGCTTTGTGTGTTGAGGGCTGGGTTACAAGCTCTGTCCTGATGGGGACAGGCTTTGGGCACTTTGGACCACTCCGTTCAGTTTTTAAAAGCCTCACATTGGGTAGGACTTTTGTGTGGAGTGTCGGTGAAGATTACTCCCTGTACAGTGGCCTCACTCTGACTGGCACTGCTGGGTCTCACCTACAGATTGGCTCCTAGTATCCGGCCTCTCTGGTTGCCAGCCAACTAGAGCTGAGAGCTGACCCTCCCAGATGCTGAGGTGTGAAGTCCTTCAAGTGAGCTTCCTCACTTTGCCTGCATACACTTTCCCCAAAGGTGTTCTCCTGTCTCTAAGTTATGGGGTTCCTGAGGCCCCAGGATTGTTTCCCCAATACCCAGTGCTGTGCACCCTACTGCTGTTCCCTGAACAAGCGTCTATGCTGGCAGGCAAGCCGGGCACTTGTGGCTTAAGATGGGAGCCCTTCCTGCTTTGGTCGAGGAACTTTCTCCTTTTCTTGTATTCCTTTGGGCTCCTTTTATCAGGTTTCAGAAAAGGAATATTTTGCTATCTGGATATTAGGTCACCATTTTCCTCCTTTCAGTCCCATGTGGTACTTCCTCCTTCTCCATTAAGGTAAAGAGAAATGATTTAACTCTTAGAGAAAAATCTGTTTCTGCTCCTCACACTGGACAGTAAGACAAGAAGTGAAGTGAGGTTTCTTCTTTTTCTTTTCTTTCTGAAATATATATACGAGAGCTCCACTGTGGGAGAGCTAAGGAGCGTAACATACTATTTTTGGGAGAGCGCCTCCCACATGGCTTGGGGTATTTTCCTTAACCCCTATGCAC
Organism: Acomys minous; assembly: GCF_964271855.1. Lineage (NCBI taxonomy): Eukaryota > Metazoa > Chordata > Mammalia > Rodentia > Muridae > Acomys > Acomys minous. Next base: position 60,361,994 of record NC_140500.1, on the reverse strand, counting down.
CTCATTTTATACTCATTAAGACAAAAAAAGAAAGCTCTGTTCTACGCCTACCAGGCTGGGGAGATAGATGAAATGCATTTTTCTATCATTAGCAAGAGGCAAATGAAACCACTCATGATGAAAGAGGGACCCTGAGTTTCTGAGGGACCTCCCACCTACCCCTCCCTCTCCACACTTGCACACTGCGGAGAGCAAGCAAGGAGCGTCACTGAAGCCAAGACCCACAAGGTGGAAAGAGAAGCAAGTACCTTTGACCTCCGCATGCACACTGTGGCACATGGGCACACTCACACACACATAAACAAAACTGTAATAGGCACGAGGGCCTCCACTCTCCCAGTGGGGAAAGCTAAAAGCAGAATGCACATGGGAACGGTGATCATGGCTTTCGTGACACTGGTACACAGAAACCACATACAACCAATGCCAGACCACATCGGGCTTTACCTGCACTTACTAGCTCTTCCCTAGCAATCCTCTGTAAAGCCTCCGTTTTTAAATGCAATGTTATGGGCAGCTTGTGTACACAGCCAATAAGATCCATTCCCTCAGAGTGCCCCTGGTATGACATTTCCTGAAAGTTGTAAGCCCACAGCAGGGGGGGGGGCAAGCAGATGGTCAGGACCTTTCTTGGATCAGGACTACTGGGTGGAATTCTTAAACATGATCAGGTCACCCTGATGTCTATGTTACTGGCAATGGATCCACTAGCTGACTACAAAGATGGAAAGCGAAGAGATAACACCTATGTTGATCACACATCTCTGATAAGATGAAATACAGACATGGAATAAGGTTGACCAGTTAACCCAAAAAACGCATAGCGTACCTGCCAGCCCAGATGCTTCAGAACAACAACAGAAAATCTTGTTATCAAGAAACACAGGCTTTCGCCGGGGGTGGGGGGGTGGGAGGGGGGGTGGGGGGGTGGGGGGACAGGTGGGAGGGGGAGAGGGGGTACACGCCTTTAATCCCAGCACCCGAGAGGCAGAGGCCAGCCTGGTCTACAAACCGAGTCCAGGACAACCAAGGCTACACAGAGAAATCCTGTCTCGAAAAAACAAACAAAAAACAAGAAACACAGGCTTTAACTGCAGAGATGAGCACACGGAGCACAGCCAGCCAGAGAAGCCCCAGCACCGATCACTGACTCACTCCGTACTGATGCTCAAAGCTCCCCAGGGGGGACTTTATCCTGCCTTTGCCACGACTTCTCACATGACCTTCGCCTCAAATGCGAGCCCTCCCTGCTGAACATTGGTCATCTGTGTTCTAAGGCTTCCTCCTAGTCTACACAGCCTGGCAATGACCACAACTGAAAATTCAAATCATCATCTCCAGTTCATGAATCCAACCTTGGCTCCCTCCCACACATCTGCACGGCCGGCCTGTAGGTCTCCTCCACTACACACCCAGTTGCCCAACCTGAATCTCAAGAGTCACATCAGCTGCTGCTCCTCCACCTCTCCCACCGCCTAGCCACTGATGGACTTCTCTTTCCCCTCCTTCCTAACCAGCAGTCAGTTTTTAAAGACAGGGTTTCTCTACAGAGCCCTGACTGTCCTGGAACTCACTATTAGACCAGGCTGGCCTCGAACTCAGAGACCCACCTGCCTCTCCCTCCCGAGTGTTGGGATTAAGGGCATGTGTCACCATGTCTGGCCTTTGGCAGTCACTCTTAGCCCAGGCACCCACAATTCCTTGCCTGAGCTTGTAAGCTGGTTTCTCTGCTTTTAGTATCATCCCTCCTTCCCCGAGACTGCCCCTCCCACCGCCCCCAGCTAGCACACCAGCCACACCAGAACTTGTCTTCCATGTCTTCCCCACATCGCATGTGGTTTGCATGCCCTTTCACTTCCCCATACCCACAGCCCTCTCCTTAGTGTTTCCTTGGCAACTGTACCCCTGTTTACCTTCTATGGCCCTCTAAAACTCAGACATCACCCCTACCAGGAAGTCGTCTTTGCTGCCCTCTGAACTTAGGACTGGATTCTCTACTGTTATCCAAAATATTCTATTGTTTTACAACTATTTTAAGAATCATCAAAATGAGTGCAAAGGAAGGGGACGCATTTTCACAAAATGAAAGCTGCAGGAAATAGGCTCTAAATGATTATAAACCAAGATAAATTCGTGCTCTCCATTCAGGACTGTCTCTACTTGGTGTTGCCTGGTAGCCACTGCAGCCAGCCACATCTGCTGAACAATGGATGTCCCTCCCCTCAGCTTTCACTGTGCTCCGGGCAAAGGAGAGGCTGTTCTCATAGCCACTTCTTTAGGCGTGATAATGGGCTTAGAATGCAGAAGTTCTATGAAATCTGCCCCCTGACCCCCACACATCTAACCTCCTGCCTGGGCTCTGGGCTAGTCCCCACAGCTTCCTGTTGGCCGCGCCTCAGATACATTAAGGCAACGATTAAAAGCTGACACAGATTGCTTTCTCATGTATGAGATGATGTCTAGATCTTAAAGGATGCTTTTCCCACTAAAACGTCATTCAGATTCGTTCTCTGTCCTAATCTTTCTCCTCTGGGCATTTCTCCATTACTGAGCGTGGACACAGCAGTCTGCACAGCCCAGTGCCCTGCCCATCTTTGCCAAGGGTCACAGGATGGTTAAGGGTAAACAGGGCGCTCCAATGCAAACTTCAAAATACTAGGAATATTTCAACACCCACGCCCTGTCCCCCGCCCCTCAGAGCCAATGCCTTCCACACTGTCTATACTTTATTTTGAAATTTCATGGCTGCCTTTAATTTTAGAATTCCTAAAACAAACTTAGATATATCCTACCAAACATCCAAGAAAACCATAATTTTTTTTTTAAGACAGAGTCTTTCTACACAGCATCAACTAGCCTATAACTTCCTACATAGCCCAGGTTGGCCCCAAACTTATGATTCACCCATTTCAGTTCCCCCAAGGGCTGAAATTACAGGTATATGTCACCATATCTTGCTCCATAATTCTCACATATGGGTAATGCTCTTGGTTTTTAAGTTTCTCGTACTATGTTATAGGAAATATTTTGTTTTGTTTTTAAATGCTCTGTGTGTATGTCTGTATCTATGTGTGTGTCATGTGTGTGCTCTGTGTGTGTGTCTGTATCTATGTGTATGCCATGTGTGTGTTCTGTGTGTGTGTGTATCTATGTGTGTGCCATGTGTGTGCTCTGTGTGTGTGTGTATCTATGTGTGTGCTCTGTGTGTGCGTGTGTATCTATGTGTGTGCCATGTGTGTGCTCTGTGTGTGTGTGTGTGTATCTATGTGTGTGCCATGTGTGTGCTCTGTGTGTGTGTGTGTGTATCTATGTGTGTGCCATATGTGTGCTCTGTGTGTGTGTGTATCTATGTGTGTGCTCTGTGTGTGTGTCTATATCTATGTGTGTGCCATGTGTGTGCCTGGTGCCAGCAGAGGCCAGAAGAGGAAGTCAGATGGCTCAGAACTAGAGTCACAGATGGTTTTGAACCTCTGGTAACCAAGCCCAAGCCCTCTGGCAAGAGAAGCCAAGTGTTGTTAAGCATGTATTAGGAACGGTCCATGGGTTCTTCTATCTCACCTTACATCACAGCGATCCAGAGTCAGCCTGATTCAGAGTCTACCCAGAGCAGCTGAAAAGGACCATTCTGGACACAGGGCTCTAGATGCTTCTAAAATAATATTGAATGTCTTTTCCTAACAGGAGCCTCAGACGCTCCGGAAGCTGAGGTTAAATCGCTTCGTCCTGCTGCTGTGTGTTGTAGTTAGGCCTTGCTTACCAGTTAGCTAGCTTCGGTCCAATATGACCTGCTAGGGAGCCTGCAGCCACTGCTCAGCGGTAATGATCTGTGGTGCAAGCCTGATCACCTGAATCTGATCCCTGATCCCACTTAATAAAGGAGAAAGGCAGCTACAGATTGTTTTCTGGCATCCCCTGTACCACACACATACGAAAAGTTAAAAGAAAAATAAGAGTATGACATGGTGGTTAAGAGCCCAAGTGCTTAAGTTCGAGTCTCCATTCCACCATTTCTATGACCCTGGAAAAGCATTTAACCTGACTCTCACTTCCTCATGTCAAAGCACAGCCAGCTACAATCCTCACACCATGTGACTGTACTGTGACCTAAATGAAGTGGTGACTGAAGTGCTTGCTCTGCTGCCTGGAGCTGAGCAGCGTTTCCTGAGCACTACTGCAGCTCTCAGCAGCTTCCTGCTCTGGGTCATCACCCTCTAGGGCGCACATAAAGGCTAGAGAAGGGCCCAGCACTCCCAGCTCATGATCGATGGAGCTGGAATTCAGATTCTAAAACTGCCTTGACCAACCCTCACACCATAAAATGAATTTTTAGCAAGTAACACATTTATTAAGGACCGACTAAGCCCTAAGCACTACGTACTACATTCAGGCCAAGCAAGAGACAGATTAACACAGAAGGGCAAGAGGAGGACTGCTCGTGATCTGAACGCACTGCCCCCCAAACACTGGGGACCAGGGGCTTCACAGCCACACCTAACAAGGAGCAGAGCTAATGGGCGTTTACACGCACCTTACAAGTCATTTTATTTGCTGTTCGCACATTTCCCCATGTCAGGATGACAGCCTTTGTGTATCACACAGTCACAGAAGTCAGTGTCCTCATCATGAGCATTGGGGGAGGGGGCGTTTGTTCTGTCAATACCTGAAGCGCACGTGCCATTCATGGGCCTTTCTTAAGCAGCGGGGCACGGGGAGCCAGAGCAGACCCAGGGCTGCCACCGTAGCAAAAACATCCTCGGAGACTATCACATCCATGGGGTAGTCCTAAGGCACCCAAGGACAAGGCCTACAAACTGACTGGCTCTTTAGCCCCTGACCTGTGGCCCAGGGTCACACCCAGCCCAGACCTAGCCATGTCAGAACATGTGCATATGTTACCTCCAGCTGCGCAGCCACTCCAGGCTCGGCCTACACAACCAGAGTGCACACTCCTCTCCACGCCTGTCCCCAGTGAAGAGCTGTGGCCAAGACCTCTTCCAGGACCCTCATCCTCCTGCTCCCCCTACTCCCTCTCAGGCACACACATTTTCTTACATCGCTCATGTCATTTTCCTTCTAGGGTCTGGACTGTCCCCCCTTCCACCATAAGCCAGAAGTTTCCAAGTGTATAACAAAGACATCGCTTGCTTTCAAACCCTCAGGAACCTACTACTTCCCCCGGGATCACATCCAACTCTTGACACTGGCCCCCTGGGGCCTGACTGATCTGACCCCTGCCCACTGTGCCACCTCATCCTACTTTGCTCTTTCTAGGGCAAAAAGACTCCAAACGAATCCTACTTTCAGCCAGAGGCACTCCTAACTCCTAGAATGGCCCTCCTTTCTAGCTGAGTGCCCTACAGGGCTCTGCAAAGGCACCATCTGCAGGAAGAATGAGCAGGAGGCGGCCTCTGGACATGCCTATGGGAGGCGTAATCTTAACTGTACTGAGACAGAAGGCCAGTCCACCGTGGGATTCCCTAGCTGACACTCTGATTATGTTAGCAGAGAAAGGGAGCTGGGCAGCAGCAAACCGTCACCATCCTCTGCTTCCTGGTTTTGGTTGCCATGTGACCAGCTGCTTCCAACTCCTTATCTCTTTGGCTTTCCGGCCCTGAAAGACGGCATCCTTAAACTGGGAGCCACGATAAACCTATTTTCCTTTAAGTTGATTTTAGCTGAGTATTTTTTTTTTTTTTTTTTTTTTTACGGCAACGGGAAAATAAGTTAAGACAGCCTATTTCAGTTACATTGGTACCAGTTTCCTTTAGGCGTCTTTCCACGTGCCTGTCAGCTCGTTTCCCAGGATGCGGCACAGCGGTAGGCACTCAGTAAACCATCCGCTAGACGAAAACCCAAGCCCACCAGGCTGCTCTCCATTCTTCCCTGGCACTCAGGCGGACTTACCAACACAATCGCAGGTGGGAAATTCAGCCTGTGCCTTCTTGGCAGGTGTGTCCAGCAGACTCTTGGTAGGTGTGTCTAGGTACTTAAGTGGTGACTCCAAGAAGCCACTGAGAGTGGGTGTGAGTGGGTTCTCAGCCTTGGTGGGTGTGGCCTCCTGCCCTCCCTCCTCTGATTGAAAGCAGGTGGTTGAGAGGACAGTCACGGCCCCTGAAGACTCAATCTTGATCTTCTTGGGGGAGTGGGAGGCGAAAGGGCTCTCTGGAGCTGGGAGACAGGTCGGCTGGTTTTCAGGGTCTTGAATGGGCACCGAAGGAGGGCCGGGGAGCCCAAAGCTATCCCCAAATTCAGCCTCAAATTGCCGGATGAGCTCCTCCAGCTTGTCATCAGCAGGGGGAAGGGGGCCGCCGGTAGAGCCCGGCTGCAGGGCTGCTATAGGGCTGGGGGACCTCATTTCCTGAGTAGGGGGCAGCAGGCTGTCCCCGGAGGGACAAGGTGCAAATAGCGCAAGAGAAGGTTCTGGGGGTAAAGGGGCGGCAGAGCTCTGGGAGGCAGCACCCTGGGAGGCAGGAGGCGGGGTGGGGAATTGGGCAGGTGGAGGTGCCTGTCCTTCTGAGCATTGGGATTTTAGCCCTTCCAGAATAATCTGCCTAAGAGGCAGGAAGAGAGGCTGCATGTCCCGGGGCCTGGACTTCTTGATCTGAATGGGCTTTCGGACACTGGTCTTGATCCCAGGGGTGGTTTTCTCCGCTCCCACGGGACCTGGGGTAGAAGGCTTCTTCTTCTTCTCCTTGGGTGGTTTGTCGGGAGGCCGTGGGGCAGGTGAGCCTGGCGGGGCCCACCAGCCAGGAGCCTGTGGCTCTGTGGGAGCAGGGAAGGCGGCTTCATGGGCCTGTTCCAAGAATAGGTTGCGCTTGTGATGAAGGTGTTGCTGCAGTGCCGTCTGGGCCTTCTGGTGGGTGTCGGGCTCTGCTGATGACAGGGGAGCCTCCCTCTGGGAAACAGGGGATGGTGCTGGGGCTGGGGAGGAGGAAGGGGGCTCAACTTTGACCTTGGGCTTGGTGGGCAGGGCCTCGGGCCGCTTGAATACTGACTGGATGTAGTCACTGGCGCTGCCCAATAGCTGCTCCAGTTCAGCCATAGGGTCAGGGCTTGGGCGGGGCACAGGCCAGGAGTTCCGGGGTGTGGCTGGAGGGGTATCGGTACCCCATGCTTCTGGAAACTCAGTTCTTGGGGTTGCTGGAGGGTAGGCTGGGCTATCAGGAACAAAGGATGGATGTTCCTCTGGGGGAACCACAGGCCATGAGGGGGCCCGGAGGTAGGACTGGGGAGACCTGAAAGGGGCAGAAGGGGACAAGGCCTCAGGGAGCGGACAAGAAGCCTGGGAGGTGGAATGAGAAGGCTGAGGGAGGGCGGAGGAGAGCTGCGTGAGGGCCTCGATGGCGATGGCTGTCTGCAGGCTGATGTTTTTTTCCTTGGCAATGCTCAGGGCACTCTGGGACAGAGGCAGGCCCTCCAGGGGAGGTCCCTGGGGGACCTCAGAGCTAAGGAGTGGTCTGGTGCTTGGGGCTGGGAGGCCAGCCTCACCGGGAGGCAGAGTGCCTGGGAGCCTGGGCCGCTCCTGCCCTCCCTCCATGGCCACAGACTTGATCTTTCCCTCCAGCCACTCGAGGTAGTCAGGGCACTCCGGGCCATCGCAATTGCAATTGGGTGGTTTCATGCCATGCCTCGCAAGGGCCAGGGCCGTCTGAAGCGTGTCAAGGTCTTCGCTGCCCTCCGAGCAGCTCTCGGGCCGGGTGCCCCTGCCGTTGTTCCCAGCCTCACGACTCATCTCACGATTGAAGGTTTCATAGAGCCGGGTACTAAGGGCCCCATAAGAGGACACAGCTTCGGCCACAGCCGAAAAGGCCACCAGATCGTGGGCATCTTCCAGGCGGGCGGTGTGAGCAGGGCCTGAGGCAGCGCCCCAGCTGGGCTTCTGGTCTACCCGCCAAGGACCCGCAGCTCCCAGCAGAGTGGGTCCGGCGGGCTCTCTAGCACCATTGACCGGCGCCCCTGAGGTGCTTAGCTGCCTTGAATCTCCATGGTACACTGGCCCTGAGTCCATCTGACCTGGAATAGGTCCATCAACTGGGCTGAACTCTGAACCTGTCTGGAGAGAGAGAACAGAGGGGAGGGGAAAAAAGGAAAAGCATAAACCACACTATTTGTAAAGTATCACCGTGCTTCATACTGCCCAGGCATACGGCCACCACACCCCTCTTTTCTTGCAAATTCTCTCCCTGGCACTTGCTGAGCCTCAGTCTATCTTCATGCGTCTCCACTCTCTAGCTCAGAGAGCTGGGGAAGGGGAGCCAGGTCGACCCCCAGGGTTTGCTCTGGCCTATTAGTGCTGGACCAATGAAAAGACCATGTGGGAGGGGAGGGGTCAGGAGGGGTCACTCCTGAGCTATGATGCCCAAGGCCGTCCTCTGACCTCCATATACACACATGTGCATACATGCAAACACACAGAGAGGTTCTACGTGAAGTTCTCAGCGTCACTGGGCCCAGTGAGAGCTCAGACCAGTTACAAAAACCATGAACACTACCCTATGAGCAAATACAACAGGGGGAGGAGGTCCTCCTCAGTCACAGTCATGGGGAGGGGAGTAAGGGGAAAATGGGAGGGAGGGAGGATACAAGGGATGGGATAACAATTTAGATGTCATATGAATAAATTAATAAAATATATTTTAAAAAAATGAATACCCAAAATGAATACCCTTAAACTTCCAATAACCAAAGGTATCCCAAGGTCCTGCCTACTCTATTTTTGTGTCAGGAGGGAAAGAAAGCTAACCAACCCCAACATGGAACAGTGTGTTGTAAACAGAAAGCTGGGAAGCTTTCCCACTTGGCCTGGGCAAGGATCAGCCACCGCTTCCTACTGGGGAGACGACCCACATTCCCTTCTCTCCCAGTTAAATGCTCTCAAGGTAGGAGAACTAGCTCACATCCCACACACAGCCCTAGGGCTGAGGGAAATACTGATGACCAACCCTGAGCCCCATCCCATATGAAGGAGATTAGCCCCACTCCATGCAGGGCCAGTTGGGCTCATGGCATTTGAGTTCCTGTTTGGAAAGATTCAAACTTCTCACCCAGGAAAT